>NC_050446.1:11371774-11671774 GCF_903995425.1 Onychomys torridus | reverse complement strand
AATGGACTGTCCATCACTGTGCCCAGTCACTGACTAATGAACTGTCCATCACTGTGCCCAGTCACTGTTGTGCTTGGAATGAGAAAGGCTCCAACAACCTCATTTGCATGCTTGGTTCCCAGTTGGTAGAACTGTTTTGGGAAAGATTAGGGGGTGTGGCCTTGCTGGAGGAGGTGTGTGACCGGGAGGTGGGCTTTGAAGTCTTTGGACACAGCCAGTCTTTCAGTCTTTCTCTCTCTCCTCTCTCTTTGCCTCCAACTTGTGGATAAGATGTAAACTCTCAGCTACTACTCCAGCACCATGCCGGCCGGCTGGCCTGCCTGCTGCCATGTTCCCTGCTGTGAGAGTCATGGACTCACCCTCTGAAACTGTAAGCAATCCCCCATTAAATGCTTTCTTTTATAAGTTCCATTGGCCATAGTGTCTCTTCATAGCAACAGAAAAATAACTAAGCCTAGGAGACAAAACCCTGGGCATGTCTGAGAGAATCTCTAGATTGGATTGACTGAGATGGGAAGACCCACCTTGAATGTGGGAAGCATTATTCCATGGGATAGGACCCTGCACTGAATAAAAAGGAGAAAAAAGTTGAGCACCAGCAGTCATATCTCTCTCTCTCTCTCTCTCTCTCTCTCTCTCTCTCTCTCTCTCTCTACTTCCTGACTGTGGGTGCAATGTTTACATCTTAAATCCCAGCAGGAAACAGAGAGTGCACTAAAAACAGCTTTCATGTTTAAAGGCTTCGAGATTTTAATGAAATGTCTTTAAACTTCCACAGCCTGCTTCCAGTGACATACTCCCTCCAGCAGGGCCATACCTCCCCAAACACTGCCAGCAACTGGGAACCAAGTATGCCTAAGACTATGGGGGGCATTTATCATTCAAACTACCTCCCACAAGAGCGCTCTGAGACCTCTGCCTGTGTGTCTAGGGGTTCCCAGGCACACAAGGAGCTAGTGCAGTCCCCAGACTCCCTTTCCATATGCCTTGCAGTTGATGATAAGACATCTGCCCATGCTTTGGCAATCCCATCCTTCACTCTGAACCCTCCCCAACCCATGGTGCAGATCTCCTCAAGCAGTCTGTCCGCCGTCCCGTGCCCACTGCCTCAGGGGAGGTAATCGTGCTCTGGGGTTCAGAGGTGCAGATAGCAAGCCCAGAGCTGAAAGCAATGAGATCCCACTGGGTAAAAGTTTGGAAAGGGTGGTGCTTTGGGTACAAGCACAAGTCAGAGGACAAGGCTGACAGAGGACGAGTCACATTCCAACAGTCACACAGCCACGTGCCCACCCACCCTGAGCCTTCTGAACACCTATACCTACACCAAAGTTCTGACTGTTGTTTGGTGTCTTTCAAGACAGGCTCAACTCTGTAACCTAAGCTGGCTTAGAACTCACCATGGAGCCCAGGCTAGCCTCAAATTCATGACAATCCTCCTGCCTCACTAGCCTGCTAAATGCTATGTGGACATGGTGCGGAGGTGCATATGCTACAGTATGTGTAGTCAGATCACTGCGTAGACTCCATTCTCTCTTGACACCTTTATTTGGACTCCAGAGATCTAATTAAAGCACTAGGGCTTGCATATAGGCAACTACCCTCTGAGCCAGCTCACCGATCCATCAACCTAAATTTTAAAAAGCCATTTGTTCTTTTTAGGCCCATAAAATCCTTAGAGGTGGCCATTTTACACATTAAATTATACATCTGTGCTTGCATGCAAATAGGAACGAACGAACAAACACACACACACACACACACACACACACACACACACACACACACACTGGCTTCAGCCCCAATTCTTCTTGGCTCTTCTCCCTGCAAATAGTGGGGTATCATCAATGGTGTGCAGACACTGGGGTGCACACAGCCTCCTGCCATGCAGGGCTAACAGTCAAGTTCACCTCAGAACATCCTGTGGTCTTTCCTGCTGACCCATGAGAGGGTCCAACCCTAGGTAGGTCTGTCTGTCTCTTGGAAATTGTCACCAGAGATAACACAAATGATTTCCCCTGCCTATCTGGGCTCTGTGCCAAATTTTGGCCCTGCCACTCTCTACCCTCCAGACTCCTAGGCTAGGTGAGGGCTTCAGGGTCCTTTCTGGCAGATATTAGTCAGCAGAGCGAGGCTGGAGGCAAAGCTGCTGTCTACAATTCCGACCACGTGGAACTGAGGGAAACAGATGCTCCAGGCTTCAGGAGCAGACTGCTCCTGACAGATGAGACACCTCCCTTTCTAGAGACAGACACCAGCTTCGCTCCAACGGGCTGGGGGAAGGAAGTGATGGACAGGGAGCTTTGATGGTTACATATTCCACAAGCCAGTCAAAGGGGTCAAATGGGTGAAATTTGAGCCTGAATAGGGTCTTGCAGATTGGCAACCAGCCAGCATTGGAGCCCTCACTTTTTCTCATCCTACCTTGTGAGGATATCCAAGAGAATTCCAGGATGACCCAGCTGGGTTCCTTCCCAATAAAAGACCTGTGCATGGACCCTACCTCAGGCTGACTGGAACCAGTTCTTGAAGTATGACTCTTAGCTCTGCTAAGGGCCTGGCTCCTAACTCTCACTTGAAGATGGGATGGCTGGAAGGATCATAGCTCTACTGTGATCTCTAGAGCCCTGTCCTGATCATGGCGAAACATCATTCATGTCTCACATACTCCATGGTACCCAGCTCTGAAGCCTTGGACAGGTAGATGCACAAAAGAGGAGGTGCATATGCTAAACTTGGGTAGGAGGGGTCAGCCCCATCGTCCCCCAACAAGGCAGTGGGTTTGCAAGAAGGTCCTAGCATTTCCTAGTCAGATGAAGCTTGAATGGCACCATCAAGTTTCCCATGAACTTATGGGTTCTAACAAAGATTAGGCAAGCTCACAGCTCCCTTACCCCCAGCTGACTCCATATCAGCTACACACACCTGCATCCACTGGCCTCATAAGCAATGACAGATGGTGAATTTTCAGTGTCTTTGGTGGGGTTGATAATATCAGAAATATACCTTGGCTGACCCATTCTGACAAAGGGATTGTCCAACACCTGACCCAACTCATTCCACCTTATCACAGACTGACTGATCTCTCCACTTCCCCACCCTCAACCTCCCTTCTGGCTGATCCTCAACAGACCACCTTCCCCATTGCAAAGTCGACAGCATAGACAGCTCTTCTCTTTGGCATCTGGTTTCTTGTCCTCTGCATCTCATTCCTGAGTTCAGGAAGATTTGCAGCTAGTCCTTTGCAAAGCTGAATGAGTAGTAATCTGTGATCTGATCTCCTTTTCTATGGACACTGGGACCCTTAAAAGTACAACCAAGTATGGTGGCATGCTCTTGTAATGCCAACACTAGGGAAGTAGAGAGAAGTGGATCATTAGGGCCTCCTGGCCAGCCAGCCGAGCCTCTTTGATGGACTCCAGGCCAGTGAGAAACCCTGCCTCAGAATACAAGAAGGGGAGCTAAAGAAATGGGCTCAGAGATTAATAGCACATACTGCTCTTGCAGAGAACCAGCAACTGCGTCAAGTGGCTCACAACTGCCTGTAACTCTAGGTCCAATGCTTTCTTCTGAACTCTTTGAAAATCTGTTCTCACACATGTACATACCACCACCTAACACTTAAAAATAAAATAAATATGAGGCTGGAGAGATGGCTCAGTGGTTAAAAGTATGGATTGCTTTTGCAGAGGACCTGGTTCAGTCCCAGTATCTACATGGCAGCTCACAACCACCTATAACTCTCTCTGGGCCTTCTTCTGGCCTCCACGGGCTCTGCATATATGTGATACACATACATACGTGCAGACAAAACACTCATACACGTAAAAACTCACACAACTCAGGTCCTCTACAAGAGCAGCAAGTGCTCTTGAACAAAGTCTATTTTATCAGGGCCCCCCCCCCCCATTATCTTACCTAAGAAACTTTCGCTTTCCTCTAAGCCACAGAGGACTTATTACCCAACATTTTCTAAGACCTGTACAGCTACAGCGCTTCTGTTCAGGTGTCTGTCTGATCCATCTGAATTGGTTCTGTGTATAACATCCCCACAGGAATGCCCAAGTGTTCCAGAGTTATCTGCCTCAGACTTTCTTCTTTCTAGTTGGCTTCTTAAACATCCTGGACAAAACTCCACCTCACTACATAACTCCAGGTCCCTTCTAGAACTCCTGGTTCTGTCCTACATGGGCACTCACCTGCCCATATGCAAACACTAATGTTTCACCTCGATTTATACCAAGTTTTGTGATGGTGTTATAAAGTCCTCCAGCTTTCTTCTTCTACAACACAAAATGACTTGTTGGGTAAGGGTGCCTAACAACCCGAGTTTGATTCTTGGGCTCCACATGGTGGAAGGAGAGAACTAAGCTGTCCTCTGAAACTCCACCGCAGGCCATGGCTCCTAATTTTGTTAAGTGAATACCGGACATTATGACTGATATGCATGGAGACTCTGGGTCCTGCAACTTCTGACATCATGTTTAGAATGAACCTAGCTGGACTCAGATAAGAGGACATCCCGCAGAGGGCAGAGATGACAGAGCCGCTGGATTCGGGTTCCAGCTGCCACCACATTTTGGTGGAACACTTGGGTCCCTTACTGTACAGATAGGATGAAGGTAGGTTCTGGGCTTCTGCTGAGACCATTGCCTCCCTTCCAAACTCTTTCATGCTTCACCCACAGAACAGTCCTAAAGACCTGAAGACCACGTGGTCAGGTACACCACAGCCAACAGCCCTACTTCTCAGTTTCTGTCTTTGTCTTGTTTCTGTTGCTGCCAAAAAACCCGGACCAAAACAACTTAAGGGAGAAGGAGTTTATTTGGCTGCAGGTCCAGGTGACAGTCCTTGTTGCAGGGAAGTCAGGCAGAGGGCCTTGAAGTAGACAGTCACATCCACAGTCAAGAGCAGAGAACGATGTATGAGCACATGTATGTTAGCGCTCAGCACACTTTCTCCACACACTTTCTCCACTCTTTGAGAGCGCAGGGAATGGAGCCATCCACAGTGGGCTGGGTTTTCACGTCTCAATGAACACAAGCAACATAATCCCTCACACATGTGCCCAGGGGCCCACCTGATCTAGACAATCTCTCATTGAGACTCTCAGATGACTGTAGACTGTGTCAAGCTGAGAATTAATACTAACCATCACCCTCCTCAACCTTCAGGGAGTTCTCAGTCCAGTGTTCTGTCTGTCCTTCTGACAGTCTGGATCCTGACTGCCTTTCAGAAGCACAGGTGTTTAGTTCCAAGCCTGTGGCACTCCTGGCAGGTAGTGGAATGTTCATGAGGTGGGGAAGATGCTAAGTCACTGTGGGTGGGACCTTGAATGAACTATTAAGACTCCACACCTTCTCCCTCTCTTTTCTCAACTGTCATGAGTTTCACCCCTATGCCCTGAGTTCCATCATGACTAACGCAGCTGAGCCTGGAGACCATGTACAGAAACTGTCATGATGTCGGTGCTACCACAGACTAAAGCAGCTGAGCCTGGAGACCATGTACAGAAACCTTCAGCTGCTGTAAGCCTGTCTTCTCTTTCAGTTGGTTGTTAGGCATTCTGTTATAGTACTGAGAAGCTGACAAACACACCTGGGAAGCAGCCTTCTAGAACCTCATCCACTCAAGATGGATACTTCCTCCACTTTCTCCCAGCTTTTGGCAGCTGTTCAGTGCCTCTGAGTGCATTTTAACGTATTTTCCCCCCAAGCTTTGTCGTTGCTGGCTTCAGGAACATCAGTCTGACCCTACATTCTATCACTGCTGAGAGCCAGACTTCCTTAGATATCAAGCAGCCCACATCTGCATCAGCATAAATGGAAGCTCAGGGGTACCATTATATAGTGTCTGGAGCCTCCATCCTCCCAAAGTGAGCACCTAGAGAAAAGCCTCTGAGGGAATTCTCAGTAGCGAGAGGGGACCAAGCTTTGCCCCATCTGGTCATAGAACAAACAAGGCCACAGCACTGGGAAGTTGTGTCACATAGGACTAAGACACTGGGAACACCCCCAGCAGATACCCCAGCATCACATAGTACTGAGACACTGGGAACACCCCTAGCAGATACCCTACTATCACATGGTACTGATATACTGGAAACACCCCAGCAGGTACCCCCAACATCACATGGTATTGAGATAATGGGAACACTCCCAGGAGATGCCCCAACATCCCATGGTACTGAGACACTGGGAACACCCCAGCAGATAGATACTCCAACATCCCATGGTACTGAGACACTGGGAACACTCCCAGCAGATACACCAGCATCCCATGGTACTGAGACACTGGGAACACTCCCAGCAGATACACCAGCATCCCATGGTACTGAGATACTGGAAACACCCCAGCAGGTCCCCCCAACATCACATGGTACTGAGATAATGGGAACACCCCAGCAGGTACCCCAACATCACACGGTACTGAGATACTGAGAACACCCCGAGGGTAGTACTCAACACATGTGCACTGCTGTGTTCTGCTCTTGCCTTCCCCCCAAATCAATGGCAACCAGAACCATCCATCCTGGCAGGACTGTATTTCACACACCACTTCCCACCATCTCTCCTTACCACCTTGAGGTCAATCATGGTCAGCCAGAAGCAGAGGGGAGGGGAGAGCTGTTCTGGTGCCTTAACCTAGGGCATCAGAGCCTCAAAGTTGTAGACTCTACACCTCCTCTCTACTCTGCAAAGCTTCCTGCCCAGAAACAGCCCATCTGATCCCTGTCTGTATCCTGGGCCGACCCTCCTCTCACAGCAAGGAGGATGCCCCTGAGCAGACTCCCCATACTGATACCATCTGCATTTATGCAATGCAGCCTCTGCCCATTATTTAATTAATTCAGGTCAACGAACAGCTCCATGCATGTTATTAGCAATTATAAAACTGGAGAACTGACGTTTCACACATGCATGCTCCAAAGTACTGGAGAGGAAAAATTAAGAGAATAGCCAAGAGGCAAGCTTTTTATTTTTAAATGAAAATAAAATTATACTGTTACACAGAGAAATCCTGTCTCAAAAAACCAAAAAAAAAAAAAAAAAAAGAAAAGAAAATTATAAAAGTAAAATCAAATATGATAAATAGCCAAAAGATAAACTCAGAGGCCAAGGCAAACAAGTATCAATCAGATACTTTGAGGTTGGCCCATATTTATCCTAAGATCAGTTCTGCACCCAAATCTCTGTTGATCCTTGGGACAGAGATGACTTCAAGGTGGAGGCATGGCGGGGACAATGCTTAGATGAGAAGGGAGTTACTTCGGTGTTGGTGGGTGAGGTGACAAGCTCAGGCAATAGGATGGCTAATTTTGATTGTCAACTTTCAACTAAAATCTCTGTTGCTAGATACTCCTGTCAGGGTGTTCTTTAAATCTGTTTGCGGATTTGAGGAGGGAAGAGCTACTTGGAACCTGGGCCATGCTCTCGGGTGGCTGCCCACATAAAAGGGCATGGAAGGAAGAAATCGTTTTGGTTTTGACCTGCTTGCCCTCACTCTCCCTGGCAAGTTCATCTCTCCTGTTGCTGCAACCAGCACTAAGTCCAGCTCCTCCAGGACTCCAGTGGAAACTGAAAAGCAACAGCTGAACAGGAACCCTCCAGGACTCCTGTGCCAGACCACAGCTGTGCAGGGGTCAAACACCAGGGACCGCACAACTATTGGACGTTCCATTATGAGCCCGACATCGTCAGACTCCCCAGATGGACCACAACCTGTAAACCAGTCTGTTCAACTCCCTTCATTCTATCCGTTCTGTTCCTTAGAGAACCCTGGCTTATACAGGCTTTCCTCCTGGCCACAGTGGCAGGGATGTCCCAGAACTTCCTTGCTTCTTATACAAAGGTCTCACCTACACCTCCCGGGTCCTTGCATCCGGGATGACAGATTAGCAAATGTCTCATATGTGAGGACCTTGCTGATAAAATGAGTAGGGAGAGGCACCGAGCTGAGAGCAGGCTGCAAAATGAGGCTACCTGGGTGACCTGGAGTGCCCTGTGCGGCAGCTGGATTAGGAGCAGGATGTACAGGACCCTCACTCCCATTTTCTCATGAGCTCAATGAGAACCCAGCTGAGGCCCCAGAGCCTGCCTCAAACTGTCTCCCATACAATCCTCCTCAAGGACCAAGGCCAGGCTGTAGGGCCTTACACTGGGCCAATTTTAGTCCACCTTACCACAGACCTTAGAAAGTTCAAGTCCCTGCCTGGTCCTGTCAGGAGGCTCCAGGAACACAGAAGGGTAGAACTAGAGCCCGATTCACCCAGGGCCATGCTTCCTGGAAAAGCTGGGTCCCCATCACACTGCAGCTGGACAGCCAGTGCTGGTGAGTGCACATGGGCTCCAGGACAAGTGAGTGGGATGGACTCCTCCCTGGAACCGGACTCTTGTGTGTCGTCCCTGGTCTGGGAGGTAGTAAAGAGCTACACCATTTCCTAGCTCGGTTTCCCTAGCACAGGCCTTGCATAGAGTAAATGTTCAATGCATGGCAGCCATGGTACACCATCCAGAGGGTGGAGGAGAGGTTCAGTCAGGAACATGACTTCAGCACAGGGGCTGTGCTCATGCACAGAACATGGGGCCAGCGAGATGACTCAATGTGTGCCTGCCACCAAGCTTGATGACCTGAGTTCAATCCCCAGAACCCACATGATGGAAGGAGAGACTTGATTCCTGAAAGCTGACCTCTGACCTCTACACATGAACCCAATCCATTAACACAAAATAAATAAAATGCAATTACAGTATTGTTAATAAAATAAGACTTAGATGCTAAAGAGAAGACTTAGGGGGCTGGAGAGATGGCTCAGAGGCTAAGAACACTGGCTGTTCTTCCAGAGGTCCTGAGTTCAATTCCCAGCACCCATATGGTGGCTCACAACCATCTGTAATGAGATCTGGCTCCTTCTTCTGGCCTGCAGGGATACATGCAATCAGAACACTGTATACATAACAAATAAATAAATCTTTAGAGAGAGAGAGAGAGAGAGAGAGAGAGAAGACTTAGTGAATAAGAGCATTTACTGCTTTTGCAGAAGACCCAAATTTAGTTCCTACTACTCATATGTGACAGCTCATAAATGCCTGTCAACTTCAGCTTCAGGGGATTCAAAATCTCTGGCCTCCTCTGGCACCTGCACTTATATGTACATATTCGATTAAAAGGACATTTAATAACAATAATAATAATAATAATAATAATAAGCCACAACTCTTTTAAAATTAAATCTTAGAAAGGAAGAAAGGAAGGAAGGAGAGGAGAGGGGAGGGGAGGGGAGGGGAGGAGAGGCAGGAGAGATAGCTCACTCAATGGTTAAAAGCACTTGCTGCTCTTCCAGAAGACTCAAAAGTTCCCTACACCCACATCCAATGGTTTATAACCACCTGTAACTTTAATCAGAGGATCTGGAGCCTCTTCTGGCCTCCTTGGGCACTCAAACATATGGCACTGGCACACACTTGCAGGCAGCAGAGACAGAGACATACATACACATAAATGAAAATCTTTTTCAAAAAAAATATTTTTACTGACAGAGCACAAGCTTCAGGAATGGCTCAGTCAGCCAAGTGCTTGCCACACAAGCATGAGGACCTGAGTTCGATCCTCAGTAACCACTTAAAGGGCAGGGGAGGAGGCATAATAGTGGCATGTGCTTGTGATTCCAGGTCTGAGGAGGTGGAGCAAGGTAGATGTCTGGGACTTGCTGACTAGCCAACTTGACCTAATGGGAGAACTCATTTCAAGAACCTCTTTCAAAAAAAAAAGGATGGCACCCAAGGAATGGCCAGCCACCAAGGTTGATATCCACATGTGCTCATTAGGCATTCATATACAGAGACTCCAGGGATAGAACCCATGGCCTTTCACATGCTAAGCAAATGCCTAAGGACACCAGATTAAACAACAATGAACACAAAAGCTAGACCATAGAAGCCCAGGAACTTGGGGCTGTGCTGGCCTCCCAGGGTTGCAGGAATTGCCCTTCCTGGTCCAGCTGCCCTGAGAAAGCACAAGAACATATGTGTGGGGAGGGACCGGCCCACACAGTGGCAGGACTATGACAATTAGACACAGCTGGGCCACATGGCGTGAAGGCACAGTTGCCCCTTACCTGCCCCTGTCTCCTCCTGCCTCACCCACTCCCTCCTGCAGCTTCTGGAGCCAGCTGCACCCGACAGATGCCACCTCCCAACAATGACTCCTCTTACAATGGTCTGAACTCTTCCAGAGGAGGCCCCCTCCCACCTCCAGCCTGAGCCCCTGCAGCCCACAGCCTCACTAGCCCACATGGGGGCTGATCCCGGCCGGTACCCTGGTTTTCAACAAGGCAGCTGCTGAGAGGCCCAGCTCCCTCACCCTGCTAAAGGAGGGAAAATGAGCAACTGCCCTCTGCCTCAGGCACTGGGTGTTTACAGGGGACATAAACATCGTGCTGACAGGCTTGGCACACACTGTGAGCTCAGCCCCAGGCATGAGGCTGGCAGGCAAGCCTGTGACAAGCCACCATGAACTTGTTACTAGGAAACCAAAGGGGACATGGGGGGAGGGGGTCCTTTGCTGTTTTGTTTTTCTCCGACCTCAGCCCACACCAGACTACGGTTCATCTCAGGGCACAGGCGGCAGAAGTGGCTGCTATGGACTGGACGGTCTCTTTGTGGGGACATATGGACAGACAAGGACCCCAGACACCTTTAATCACTCTCTGTTGGAAGAGTCACTTTACCTATAGGTAGGAGCCAGGAACTACCTAGCCAGACCTACCTGGCTACAAGCCTATTGGGGCTCTGCCCAACCCCCCACCCTCCAACACACACACACAGACACACACACACCCCACACATACACATAGACACACACACACACACACACACACACACACACACACACACACACACCCTCCAACACACAGAGAGAGAGAGACAGAGACAGAGACAGAGAGACAGAGAGAGAACGCCACTACCTCTTTTCTGAGAATTCTTTCTAAGCAGCAGAAGAGCCTAGAAACATGGACAAATAAATAAATAAGCAAGCAGGCGGCACTGGGTCACAAGGACTGGTCCCATAGGGACACCCTAGGCCCCAGGCAGATGGCCCAGGGTTTCAGTTCCTCCTTGTCACAAGACTGTGGCCTCCAGCAAGGCACTTCCCCTCCTGAAGCTCTAATTTTCAACTGCAAAATGGAGGACGGAGCCCCCACTGTGCTGTCAAGGCTGAAATGGCAGGGAAGCCTGCAGGGCAATGTGGGGAACACACAGGACCCTTCACACAAGGACTGCAATAGTCTGAGCATCCATCACCCCCTTGTCGCCTGTCCCCACCCCTCTTTTGATGGGGATGAGCGCCCAGGGTACATGTGTGAAGACTAGATGATAACTTGAAGGAATCGGTTCTCTCTTTCTACCTGGTAAGTCCTGGGACTTGAACTCAGGCTGTCAGACTTGGCTGCAAGCACCTTTCCCTGCTGAGCCATCTCACTGGTCCTAGCTATTCCTTCTAACACTCTGTGTTAGGCTCAAGTCAAGTGATCTGCCTGCTATACTCCTCACAGAGGACCTGTAGGGAGCACTCCCCTATCATGACAGTGATGTAGTAAAACAATGAAAACTCAGGGTCAAGGTCACCCAGTGCTCTGGACAGACAGACATCAGGGGAAGGCATCCTTTTGGTACGGCAGGGCTGTGGATGGCTTCTCAGAAGTGGTGTCTAGGCTGGGTTTTGCAGAATGAACAGGAGTTTGGCAATACCAAAGATGCCGAGTGCATGATTGAATTTCCACAGAGGAACCCTGCGTGGCCTGCTTATTCATTTTTCAGCGTTCTCCCTTATGTGGTTCTGTATGCCACATCTGTGCTAAGTATAAGAGACGTGAGTGACTTCAGGAAGGCCAAGTCTTCATATCTCAGGGTTTCTAAAACGCATCGTTGGATTTGGAAGGCCCTGTAAGGCAGGACAAAGCTCTCAGCTGCCTGTAGGAAAATGGCAGCATACCCCACACATGGTTTTAAAACTCCTTTTTCTGGATGCCTCAGACAGGAGAGAAAGACCCTGGCTGGCTTGGTCCTGTGAGATCCTGTGCCTTGTCTTCTGTTATATATAACTGAATAGTTAGTCAGAGCAGAAGGGGAATGGGGGCCTGCCCCCACATCAGGAGGCCCCTTGCGATCTCTAGCACAGAGATCCTGCAGTGCTGGGATCAGGAAACCTCCTGAAGTCGTGACAGCTGAGGCCCACTGCACTCCCACTATACTGAGAGGCTCACACTGGAGGGCTCACACCAGCACAGGCCAGAATGAGATAGGAACTGTTTCTAAGTCCCCAGCCTAACCTGCAGCCCTCTTCACAGGCGAGGGGATTGGCAGTTGGTGAGACAGGAGGGCAGGGCTATACTCCCAGGTCGCCAGAGACAGAACTGTGGGCCCTAAGTTCCCAAGTAAGATATAAATGAGGCCCACACTCTCTCCAGACCCCTGACCAAAACTCAGCAGTGGCTGACCTGGCGTGCAATTCAACAGATCCTGCAGAGTCCTCAGAGGGCATTCCAATAGACAGCTGTTATGGTGGGGACACATTTGCTTTGGTTTCAGTAGTCACTGGTAAGGTGACCATGTTCCTGTAAGCAACAATGTTAATGATGCTCACTGGGTCACTGTGGTGGTTTGAATGTAATTGGCCCCCATAAGCTCAGAGGAGGTGGCACTATTAGGAGGTGTGGCTTTGTTGGAGGAAGTGTGTCACTGTAGGGGTGGGCTTTGAGGTCTCCTATATTCAAGTTACGCCCAATGTCACAGTTCACTTTCTCTTGCCGAAAGATCAAGATGTGGAACTCTCAGCTCCTTCTCCCTGTACCACATCTGCCTGCATGCCGCCATGTCTCAGCCATGATGATAATGGACTAAACCTCTTAAACCGTAAGCCACCCCATGAAATGTTTTCCTTTAAAAGAGTTGCCATGGTTATGATGTCTCTTCACAGCAATAGAAACCCTAACTAAGACAGCCACCAAAAGAGAGAGACAGGAACAGAGGTTGTGAGAAAGCACTTGCTGCCAAAGTGTAAGAATCTGAGTTCAAATCTCCAGAAGCCATAAAGGCTGGACATGGTAGCAAGCACGTCTATAATCCCAGTGCTGTTAGAAAGCACTACAGAGGGGCCAGGCCTGGAGTGTTCTGGGGTCAATGGGAGAAAAACAGTCACCCTCCCAGGCCACTGCCACCCCTGCCACCACCTCTGTACTTCAACTCCTCCCAGAGCATGAAAGGAATCCAAACCTCCTCCATTTACATATCTTAAGAATTACTGCAAAGCTGTTTTTATAACGCAATAAAATATACAGCTATACACTTACAGAGAAGTTACAGTCCCTGGCTTGGCCATTTGTTTAAAGCTGAAAACTAATTCACCTCAGAGGACAATGAAGTCAGAGCCAGCACAAAGCAGGCTCTGCCATGACAGACTGTAGAGTCTGCGACCTCAAAGGGACATCTGTGCAGGTTTCAGAGTGGAGACAGAGAATTTGAGGCCCTTGGAGGGACCAAGAAACTTGAGGCAGTATCACAGAGAGCACTGCCAGGGCAGCTAGACAGCCTAATGCGGGTGATGCACACTCTTGCTTTCCTGGGCCCGGGGGACGCTCCAGCCATGTCACCTGGGCACAGAGAGCCCTAAAGGGCAAGAGGAAGACCATGGGGCAAAGCTAGACCTCTGTAACCCCAGGGCCCTAACTGCTGCACCTCACATGTACACACTGTTCTTGTGCCAGCAGATGTACAAAGTGGCCACCAGTCCTGCAGATGTAGACTGGGGGGCAGGCTGGAGAGGTGGGATCAGACCTCCCAGAGGCACGCCATCATGCAAATGCAGGTGCCAATTTTTAGAGCCATTGAAAAGCCGGCCTTTCCTTTTGGGCTTATTTTGCTTAATAATGACATTTTTAAGTGGCAGTGTTTTGTGTTTGTTGTCTCAAGCAGCTGCTCCGACTGCTTGATCACACATTACTTAACAATCTGAAGAGGGAGCTAAGAGCCTTTTCCAGTGTTCCTCATGTATGGGGTTCTGCTCAAGCTCCCAGAAGGACATTTGAAACCACAGCCCCTACTGCCCAGCTCAGTGGCCCAGGGCCATGCACAGTTGTCATGTAACAAATGGATCTGGACCAATCACAGACTATATGCCCAGCCAGGGGACTGACTGAAAACGCAGTTTCTTGTTGGCAGCTGTTCTGCGGAAAACATCGCTCTGGAAACATTCTGGGTCAATCAGTTCAAATAAAATACATTCTTCAGATTAACTTCACCTGCTTCTTCTTCCGCTTTTGATGTGGCTACCAGAATATCAGCAGTCAGGCATATAACTCATGTTTGTTTTCCTCCACACAGCGCTGCCACAGCCACTTAGAAGCCAGGGAGAGAGATGTTCTCAGCCAGTGAGGCAGATTAGGTGAGAGCCCCCAGGTGCTCATGGTGCCAGTGAGCACCCTGGGGTTCACTCACACCCTCCAGTGCTGCTGTCCTCCCAACAGTCCCAACGAGCAGGTACCGACGTCATGTGTCACAAAGGAAACTGAGGTACATCAAAGCAAGCAACCTGCCAAGAGCACCTGAGCAGGAAATGACAGTGCTGGGGCTCAGCCCACTGCTCCAGCAGTGAACGGTCCCAGCAGACAATCAGGGCTGCCCTCAGGTGAGTTAGAGGGTGGCTCTTGTCGGGGCTAGTCTATGTGCTGTAGGACTGTAAAGGCTCTAGCAGGTGCTACATGGAGTTCCAGGACCCCTCAGCCAGAGACACAGAGACAGACTGCCTGTTCTTGTGACCCATCTGCCCTCTCCAAAAATTGCCTTTGTGCAACTGTACCTCCTGTCTGAAGCATGGGGTCTCAGGAGGCAGGCCTGGGACCCTATTCAATTTCATATTGAAGGCCTGGCCCTGGCTAGACAGACAGACAGACAGCAACCAGGCAGCAACCTAACAAATGCATGGCTGATTCACTGCATACAATGGTCCCTTAATAGACTGTACCTGGAGCCAAGGAGACAGCCACATCAGGTAGCCAATGCTTAACACCCTCCCCCCACCACCACCACCACCACTACAAGCTACAGTGTCTGGGTCAGGGTGGCTGAAGGGTCCTGGAGACATGCAATATGATCACCATTGAGGATTCAGTCCCTTATACTCTGAAATGCTCCCCCACGAACACACAGCTGCTCCCACAAGATGACACTATCCCCAGCTGCTGCCTCATGCCCTCCTGAGGCAGTCTGCTTGTGTGATGGGCAAACACCACCACAAGTTCCACAGAGACCAGGTACCAGGAAATCTGCCTTCCAAGGAAAAGGTGGGTGGGAAGAGGAGGGTGTGGAGCATAGAAAATGTATTAAACTCGAGCCACTGGGACAAACTTCAACTTAAAGATTCAGACTCACCCTCCTTCCCTGTAATTTATGGTTCAGGTTTGCAGTAACTGCAAGATTAAGGATTAAGGGGGCTCAGGGTAAATGTCACCCAGGAGCAGCTTCCAGCTGAGCAAGGCTACATGTTCTCCAACTTGCATTCCTATGAGAGCAGTCCCAGCTTGTTTTGGATAAAGAGACCAGTGGCAAACCAGAAGGGGCAGAGGAAGAGGGAGGTGGGTACCCAGGTTCCAGGCCAGACTCACCACACGTGAGTCCTTGAAATTGAAATGCATCCCACTCACCATGGTACACAGGCTACCTCAAGATAGCTGTTTGGAAAACACGCTAGACCTAAAATATCAGGGTATTTCATACCCGGCCCTAGATACACAAAGACCTACAGGGTCCTTGTCCTTCCAAACCCCAGGCTGTGCCCACCTGAGGGACATTTCCAGGAGATACGGGATGAAGGCTGAAGAGAGACATCAGGAGAACCGCTCTTGGCACTGGCCCGGGGTCCCAGGCCTCTAGAGGATCACCCAACTTGTGGGAGAGGTTAGGGCAGACTTGAAGTCAAAATCTGGAGTGCCACTCACCAGCCAGTTGCATCTCCCCCTGAGCTCATTTCCCAGTCCGCGAAGGGGAGGCAACAGAAGGCCAGAGCTCACAAAGCATCAGAGGGGCAGGGTGCTGTGTGTGGTCCCAGCGAGAAAAGCTAGTGAGCACCACCCATGCTGCAGTCTATACAGGGCCACTGATGTCACGCCAGGTACACCAGGCAGATGCTAAGGGCTGGAGTCCTCAGACCCAGGGCCTGGCCTCAGGAACCTTCCAGTCTACTGGGGACATTTAACCACCCAATCACTGAGTCTGTAAGTCAGGTGCAGGTGCTGTGGGTAGGGTCACACAAGGCTTCCCAGAGCAAAGGCACCTAGGATAACCCCGAGCTCGGTACATATCCCAGACTGCAACACCAGGGCAGAGGCGTCATGCCCTTGGGGATCTCCCTTATGCTGTGCCACCAGCCTGAACCCCTCAGTTCTCCCATAGTGCCCTGCTTGCACCTTGGTGTTCTAAGCCCCTCTCCAACTCTGGAGAGGGGTCAGAGTCACAGCAGGGCCCAGCAAGCAAAAGCCTTGGGCCTTGGATGACTTTCATGGAACGTTTTTCCCTCTTAGTGTGCTCCCTATAACCCAGGAGAGGCCAACAGATGTCTGAAGGAACTCTGGGCTTCCCACCCATGGGCTCATCCCAGGCCTCCTGGCAACCCATTTCAGAATTCCCTCTGCCTCCAGGTGAGGAATCTCCAGCTCTCCCAGAACTGCATGACAGGGCTGCCAGCCTAAGACAGACAAGCTAAGCTATGGATGAGGTCCAGGTATGTCTGACTGCCATCTGTGGGCTCCATGGCGCCCAGAATAGCTATGAATGCAGCCCAACATAAACCACAAACTCGTTTCAGACATTATAACTGGGAGGAGGGCCTCTTGTGCATTAACTTTGCACATGACAATGTCATATCACAATGTCACAAGGTTAGGCACATCTAATAGAGACCCTGTAGACATGCTGTGCTCCATCTCTGGAGACACCCCAGATGGGGGAGGATGAATGCAGAAAACCCCAGTGTGGGGCCTTAAACAGCAGGTGCTCAGAGCACGATTCCCGTACCTCTGTCCACCCCCCCACACACACACACATTTAAATCCTTTCTGAGCTTGTGCACTGAGACATGGGGAGAGCGATCGCCAGAGTCTCCACAGAAGGAACGCATTTCTCAGAACAAGGCAATATATGTGGTAAAAATGAGGACAGCGGTTTACCAGGAGGCCCAAAGGAGCCCCAAGCTTGGGAGAAAAGCAGACACACACAGAAACACAGGCCAGGGGCTGCCAACAACAAACTAGGTCCTGGACAGGCCCAGCTCCTCCCAGCCTGGCCCCTCCCGGTTAGAATGAGGTGTCTGACCCCTCTCTCTATCCCAGTTAGGCTCAGGGTGGGCTACTTCCTTCTCTTGACAGACAGCTGGGTAATCCCACACTGGCCACATGATCCCACTCATATGACCACAGCAGGCCGTACAGTTAGGCCAAAGGCTCTTCATCCCGGTGGGGAAATGACCCAGCTTGGCCTGTATGTCGCAGAGGAAAAAAAAATCCTCAGAGGAATTAAGCAGCATGGGACCACTAAGAAATAGGGAACCAGCGTTCCCCTGAGAGCCACACTGTAGCCAGGGGGGCTCTATAAGACAATCTGAGCCACAAGCCCCTCTGCTTAGAGCCTACCCAGTGTGGTGCCCAAAGGCCAGGAAAGGGGAACACAAGGACACCGCACCTCTCCAGTGCCACTCCCAGCAGCTCCACAGAGGGAAACATTCCAAGAGAAAGGCCACCAACCATGACCAACAGACACCAAGGCTGGGCAGGCTTCTAGAAGGCAGCGGGTGCACAGCAAGAGGATGCCTCTGACTCAGCCAAGCAGAAACCCCAGCTTCTGGCAGGAACATCGCAGAGAGGACAGTCAAGGCTGCCGCCTTTGCAAGTGCTGAGCCGGGGCTCCTTCCCTGTGCCCCCATCACCCTTCTCTACTTACTCGGCCAGCTCTTCCAGGCTTCGGTAGACATCATCATCCTCAGCTGTCTCCTCCGAGGGAAAAGGCCTAGAGAGAGAAGACACAAATGAGGACAGCGGCCCTCTACATCCCTGCCACTGTGGGGACCTGCCCGTAACCCACCCTGGGCCCCACCTGACTGTGCAGAAGCAGCTGGGCTTATTAGCCCTTCCACCATTCTGCATTACAGACCCAGCCCTCTAGGTTGGTGGGCTCAGAGTGAGTCAGCCCCTATCTAGAAATCTCCAAGCCTCAATGTCCCATAGGAACGTGAAGGATCTGGTCCAAGGGCTTTCATCCTCGGTCACCACGCCGCCATTATCTACATAGCAGTCATAAAGTATGTGAGCTCCAATACAGGGTAGGCAAATGGCCAGTCCCAGTCCCCCCAGAAAGGCAGCTTAGAAGGCTGCCCGGTACCTACTGCTCTGCAGAGCCTGTGAGGACAACAGCTGTTACCCACCGGGACTCAGTGAAGACAGGAAAGGTCCTAAAGAGCTCCAACCCACCATGGCTACCCATCCACAAGGGTGTGCTGTCCTGTGCCCTCCTAGGACAGCACCTTGGGAGCAGGAGCTGTGTGGAGATAAGGCCCTGAAGGGCAGCACTCGACAGCTGTGACCCCCAAGGCATGTGTCACCACCATACCACAACCCCATTCACAGCAGCCTCCCTAATGACAATCCCCTAAGCTGACCCTGTCAGTGTAAGGCTCCAGCCCCTGCTGCGGGGAAGGAGGTCTTCATCCACCCCATGACACCATCTCCTCTTCAGTGTCCCCCACCAAGTAAAACTACACTCAGTAAGAGTGACTAGAAGCTCCATGCAGTCAGATCCTGAGAAGGCTGCTGCCGCTTTTCCTCCTCCTCCTCCTCCTCCTCCTCCTCCTCCTCCTCCTCCTCCTCCTCCTCCCAGCTAACCAGGGCCTTACAGTTCATGTCATCAAACTGATCATCCTCATGTCTCCTTGATAGCCTCCTGCTTCAGCCCCAGACCCCACAGTTTACACCCCAACAAGCAGCTAGAGCTTGTGGTCAAGACATGGGCTAGACTCATCTCTTCTCATAGGCTCCCACCTCCCAGAGACAGAGCCTACCCCAACCCAGGCACCAGCCAGCACCTGCTCTTCCAGACCAGGACATGCTCAACTGGTAGAAAGCCTCAGAGGGAGAGGCTCCAACCTGGAACACACCTTACGCCAACATCCCTAGCACCCTACCTCAGTCCTCCACCTGATGCAGACCATGTCTGCTTACTTCTGGGTCTGCAGCCTCTGCAGCTTTAAGCAACAGAAAAGGAGGAGCCATCACTCACCCTGACCCCTGCCCCATGACCATGGGACACTGGCTACCAGTGAGCAGCCGCTGGAGACAGAGCAATGGAGAAACAATATTGGCAGACCAAAGCCGGGGAACAGGGTGCAGCTCAGAGTGTGGGGTACGGAATTCAAGGGAAGGGAACCATCTTGTGTCATATTCCCACCCTTATTTCCTGCAGTTAGGCTTGTGAAAGCTTTTCACATCTCATGAGACAGCTGGCTGGGAGTCCTTTACTTACCTCAATTTGAGATGTTTTATTACTTTTTTTTCCCCATGAAAATGTCACTAGGCTGTGATTGGGAGATGTCTGGTATCTCTGCTAACTCTGTGTCCCCAAGACCCATCTCCGAGGGCAAAAGAGTAGGGTGAGCTCTAGAGAGTGTCTCTATTGACAGGAAAGGCTGAGGAGGTATGGGCACATGGAAAATGCCTACAAAGCTTCGGAGACTTTGGGCCATGCAAGCGCCACTCCCATGTCCCCTGCAATATGTCTCTTTTGACAGGTTGATTACTTTCAGCTAAAAGAAATAGAATTAGCCAAAGCAGGAAATGCTCTTTACCTCCCTCCAGCTGGATGAGATAAGAGACTATGTTCTGAATTGAAACAGTCCTTCCTAGAGGAGAAGTGGGCTCCTAAGACTGAGGAAATCAAGACAACACACACGGCCCAGGAAGTGAACAAAATGAAACAAAAGTCACTGACAGGAAGTTTCTAAAAGGTAGAAGATTTACAAGGCTCCTCCCCCGGTGCTGCATAAATAGTAACAGGCTGGAGAGATGGCTCTGCAGACAAAGGCATTTGCCACCAAGCCTGACGACCTTCACTCAATCCCCAGGGCCCAAATGGAGAGAAGAAAGCCAGCTCCTGCAAGCTGTCCACTGACATATACTACCCATATACTAATACTAATACTAATACATCTTAATGAGTAAGTAGTAACAATTGCTGGGGAGAGGCTACTCTCAGATTGGCTGAGCGGTCTGCAAATCGGACAAAAAGTTCGCCAGGATCCAGCTTTTGTGAGTGAGTTGTCCCTCATACTGAGTGGACTTTTCAGTGGCACAACTGCCCTTGAATCACCTATACTCCTGTAGGTAACCCCAGGAATCTCTGGGAGTGACGGTTTCTTTGCCATCGGCACCTATCTGGGGTGAGCAGGCATTGGTCCACATTTCCCCAGGCAAGCTACACAATGGGAACAGCAGCCTTTATTTCGCAAAAGAACTCATGCTTGGAAAGGGAATGCGATGGGGAAAGAGGCTGGTTTGAGGAGAGGGCCAATCTGAGGCAACTCTAGCTACCTGAGGACTCATCAGGGAAGCAATGGTGGCTTTACTCTCCAGACACTCCTCCCGCCCCTTCCTCGACCCTCCCACTCACGCTCTTTACCTCTTAAAGCCTAGGATGATTATGCAAGCTTTGACCATAGGCCCCTTATCTAATCTCACATTTTTTTTTTGTGAGATATCTGCACCTGTGTTCCAAACTAAAATTGTTTTACTCAAAGGGAAAAAAAAAAGGATAACACTGTTTCCCTCATTAATCCGCTTTACACCAATTTAACACAGGGCCAGCCCAGGAACCTAAGAGTAGCAGAAACAGAGATACCGCTCTCCACCTTCTACCCTGTCCTCAGCAGACAAGCAAGAGGAGATCCTAAAAGGAGGAGGGCCCAGACTGCCCTGCAGGGAGTGAAGCCCAGGCCACTCCCCTGGAGGATCCGAAAGGCCAGGGGGGAGGCAGATCAAAGGCAGAGAAGGCAGCCAGTACCTTCCAAAGCCATAGGCCAAATCCACTCATCTCCAGGAGACAAAGGTGCCCCTTTAATTAAGTCAGGCATCTCCTTGAGGCCCCAGGTGCATGTTCCAGCAAGAATCAGCTACAAACAGGAGGCCCAGCTGGGGACTGGCCTTGGATATCCACACTGGCTGGGATCCCCTCCTTGCCTGGGGGACAGCTGACATTTTCAGTATAAGATGATTCAGCAGTGATGAGGCCACCTCTCCAGCAGCCCAGGAGTTCCTGGCCCAGCTCAAAACCTCACCATCCCCATTCTTAGAGCAGTCACCTTCACGCAGATTAACTGCTGTGTCAGCCAGGTTGCTCTTTCTACATGTTTAACTTTTTTATTTTTAAATACTTACATTGGGGGCGGGGCCAGTGGTGGGCGGAACTCATAGAGATCTATCTGCCTGCCTCTGCCTCCCAGGTGGTAGGATTAAAGGTGTGCACCACTGTGCCCAGAGAAATATTTATTTTTAACTGATACAAAATACACCATAAGCGTACCTGTTTGTGGAATAACATATAATGTGTCAGTATACTTTTTCAAATAAGGATGATGTTCCTTCTATAATACGAAAAAAAATATTGCCATGGTTAATCCTGAGTATTAACTTCACCAGATTTGTTACAGAATCATCTAGAAGAAAGGGAAGAAGACCCCAGGGTGTCTCTGAATGTGGGTGGTGCTGTCCTACAATCTGGAGGCTGGATGGAGTAATGAGAAAGGGAAGAGAGTCTGTGGCATAGGCACATTCTCTGTGTGCGTCTATGTATATATGTCTCTCTGTGTATCTTTCCCTCTGTCTGTCTGTCTGTCTGTCTGTCTGTGTTTCCCTCTCTCTCTCTCCTCTGTTCCACCATGCCCTCTCCACCACAACGGGCTGAAACTTGCAAAACCAACCCTCCCTCCCCACAGTTGTTTCTCTCAGATACCTGGTCACAGCAACCAAAGTCAGACAAGCACCATAAACTCTTATTTATGATAAAATGAAAGTTTCCATCATATATAACATAAATGAAAAGTTTTAAAGCCCCATTCAATCCTACAAAAGTGTGACATGTATAAAATGACATGGTGGGAAAGGGCTGGGGTGCAACTTTTGGTGCTGCATGTGGATCAACAGTGGACAGTACTGTAGGACGCGACCCTGCGCAAACTCTTCACACAGGGCATATATGCATAAAGGTTTGCGCTAACCCTGGGGAGCAGACGGGTCCACAACAACGACTCCTGTCCTTGGAATCTACACTGCCAATCTGGCAGAGAAATAATCTCCATTTGCATGTGTGTCTCACATATGTCCACATGTGTTGGGGGGGGTGGTACACATCTATAATCCCAGAGCTATTATGGGGAAACAAGACTCATTAGAAGCCCACAGCCCAGCTAGCCCAGTGTATGCCGTGATGAACCAGAGACCCTGTCTCAAACAATGGGAGACCAGGAACAGCTCCCAAGACTGTTGTCTGCCATCCACACACACACAAATTAGGAGGAGGTGCAGGAGAGAGAGGAGCAGGAGGCACTGGGTCGGTGCTAGATATCTGTTTCAATCTCTGAATTCTTTAACAATCTTGCATATATGGCTGTCCTAAAATTCTCCTTTCCACATTTTTTAGGAGTCTCTTTCAGCATCGGTTCCACCCTCTCTTGCTATTTCTTCTACCTACCCTACCCAGTGGAGCTAAAACAGGCATGTTAAAGAAGAAAGAAGGGCTGGATGGTGGTGATGGTGGTGGTGGCGGCGGCGGTGGCGGCGGACGCCTTTAATCCCAGCACTTGGGAGGCAGAGGCAGGCGGATCTCTGTGAGTTAAAGGCCAACCTGGTCTACAGAGTGAGTTCCAGGACAGGCGCAAAGCTACACAGGGAAACCTTGTCTCGAAAAACCAAAAAAAAAAAAAGAAGAAGGAGGAGGAGGAGGGAGAAGGGAGAAGGACATTGCTGCCCATAAACATTTACTACTTTTATTGGAGCGTCACTAGCTGGGGCTACAAAGCCCTAGAGAACAAAGTCACAAGCCCAATTATTTTCTGTCATAGCCAAACAAAGACAGGCAACTTGTCCGGGTGGGACAAGCAGGCCAGGCAGCCTACCAGAGCTACATAAAGTTTAGAATCCAGCCTGTGTGGGAGGCTGTGCCAGCGCCCCCTCTTCAGTGCCCTCTCCAGCAGCCCCCATGCTGGCTCTACTTCAGCCTCTGCACAGCTTGACCCTCTGTCTGAAGTACCCCACCCCCCACACCTAAGTCCCAGCATCCCTTGAGTCAGTGCAAACCCTGCCCTGTGTGTGAAGACTCGACCACTCATTTCTACCCAGGTCCAAGTCTGAGAGCAAAGTGGTTAGCTCCACAATGGCACAGAGGAAGGGGAGGAGGATGGGTGGATGGGTGAGAGAAGAGGCTGGTGGGTATACGGATGGCGGAACAGAGCAGAACATCTGGGTAGACAAGTGGGTAGGAGGTGACTAGATTCAGAGATGGCTCGCTGTGTGGGAGAATGAACATGTGGACAGACGGGTACAGTTATCAAAGTCCTCGCTCACACTGTTCTCTCTCTGAAACCACGGCAAGCAGCAACCTCAGGCTAGGATCAGGAGGGCATTTTCAAAGAGAACTTGAGAAACAGCAAGAATTTGAGGCTGCTCTTGGGAGCAAATGCACCAGCCTGATTGAGCCCTGGGGAGTCACATCTGTACAGAGAGTTTCCCAATCCTCACTCCAGATGCAACTGCCAGCATAGTAAAGGTGAGAGCAGATCCTGGCTGGGATCACTCTGCACCCCACCCTGTCTTCAGGCGCCAACCTCCACCTAGTCTCAACGTTCCCTAGCCCTGGATTTCCAAGGCACCTGGGCTTTAGCCAGTAGAGTTGATCTGTTCCTCTTTGCTAAAAAGAGGGGGAGGAGACCTGTGTGGTGCTCAGCAGACAAGGTCACTTGCCACTGAGCTCGGGGGGGCCTAAGTTTGATCTCCAGGACCATACGGTAGCAGGAGAGAACTGACTCCTGCAAACTGTCCAACCATCCTCTGACTTCTGCACGTCTCTTTCTCAATGTTGTTTAAAAAGAACGAAGAAGGAAAAGAGGCCACTCTTGAATCTACACAGAACACATTCTGACCTATACAAGCACAGAGAGCACGCCAGATCTCCCAGAGTGGTGACTGAGGTCCTCTCTCCACATCAGAATATTCCCAAACACTCACTTCCTCATGCCCACTTCTGGGAAGCCAAGTTTCCCCTGAACCGGCAAGGGGATTCGGCGGATACCCCCACAGGAAGAAAACCACAGCAGGCAAGAAATCCCCAGCATCTTAACAGCAGCCCAACCTCCTGAGCAGCATCTAATCCCAACACAGCATTCCTCAGCACCAGCCCCTGCCTGACCCTCCTGCCTCATGGAGCTGTATCCAAAGATCCAGCTACTATCCCCTGGGGCCTCACCTGACAGCACAGAGGTGTCTCTGGCCAAAGGAAAGACATTCGAGAAAACAGACAATTAAGGGGGCACTCAAGTTCAAACTTAAAATAAAATTCAATCCCTGCTTTCAACAAGCCCCTCCTCCCCTCCTTCCTCCCCTGCCCCCTTCCCTTCCAAGGTATGCACAAGACACTTGTTGAAGCTGGCCACTGGCCACTTGTCATAGCCCCAGGGCAGTTGGGGCTTAGTGGTTTCTAACCTAGGACTTCTGAGCCCATCTCTGAACAGTGACCTCCTCCAAGTGCCTCCATTCACAGCCTGTATCTGCAGCAGGTTGTTAATAGCCAGAGTCAGGACCCCAGAGACAGCTGCCCTCCTTCCACAGCAGGCTGCGGTGCTGGTGCCAATGTGGGGGGGGGGGGGGGGGGGGGGGCAAGTAGCTCCACAGTTCCTGGAGCCAGGAGAAGGCAGCAGAACCAGGAATGCTTTATGAGATTATGAGAACAATTCACACAGGGCGCTGAGCATGGACACTGCAGACCCAGCAGACACAAAGCTGCTGTGGCCAGAGCTTCCTTCCCTGCTGCTCCTTTTCACGTACTCGGAACCAGCCTGGGAATATAATTGTATGGCTGATTCCACTTGATAGGAACTTCCCTACCCAAGGATTTTTCCAGCCCAGATGAGGGCAGCCTTTCTCACCTCTGTAAGCTAGGCAAGTGTACATACAGCTTCCCAAACCGGCATCTATAAACAACCTTGGCCCAGAACCAAGCCACTGCCCTTGACTCCACCACACACACAAGTGAGCACAGGGGAGAGGCCACAGCCCACTGTCTCTACCTGGTTCATCCCAGTGGGGAATCTAGAGGCAGGAGCCAAGAGCTAGGCCCCTGAGAGTAAGATATCCGAGTTTCCTGGCTCTGCCCATCTGAGTCACGCTACAAACGGTAGTTAGCACAACTGTTTACACTGAGATCAATCAGGAAAAACTCTCATGCGCGTAACACCCCCTCTGAACATCCTTTATGTGGTGGTGCAGATCCCTCCCCCACTTTTGACCTGCTCACCCTACAAGCCCACTCTGCTGAGTCTCAAGTCTCAGGCCTTGCAGCCCCGGGAGCCTTTGTGAGCACCAGCTCTGGTTACTAGGAACCTTCTCCTGAAGAAGCCTGTAGGAACAGACCAGGCCCCCTCACAATATAGAGGCCTTTGACCTCCAGGTGCTCCTGTACCCTGCTGCTTCTTCCCATGATGGACTTGAAGAAAAATGTAGCCTTGAAACAAATGTGACCCCAGGAGGGACTGGAGCCTCAGATCAGCACCTGGTCTTGTGCAGCTTGTCATCAGTCTGTCTCACAAACGTGGGACCCAGAATTTGTTCTCCAGGCTCTGTAGACACTTCAGGAGCAATGTGACATGGCCTGAGACAGCAGCACTTCCCTAGTACATTCCATGAGAGCATGTACAATGACCTCGAGGCTGTACACATCTCACCAAATCTTTGTGTAGTGGCCTCACCCCCGGGGAGGCCTGGCTGTGCAATTCAAGAGAAAGGGTAAGGTTGGGCCTTGAGTCTGTATCCTGCAAGTGACCCAGCCAGAGGCCTCAGAAGCTCAGGTGTGCCTGGAGTTCAGCATCTACCATTCAAGGAGAACAACAATCCCCACGTGCAGAGTCCTACAAGGTGACACTTCCAGTGCTGGAATAGGTACAGACTAGTCACCTAGTCCCACATGTTGTAGACAACATGACTTATGGGCCTTGGCTAGGCCTCCATATTGGATCCTGAAACTTCCTCAGACCATAGGAAGAAGGAACTGCCATTAACCACCCTCAGGGTCAGCTCTGCCCTCCCCAGACATGAGGGCTGAGAGCCTAAACTGGACAAGAACAGAGGACAGCACGGATGCCAGAAGCCCAGAGACCTGGGGAACATGACTGAGCCACAGGCCCCTCTGGCACCATTTGCCAGGAAAGAGGCAGCCAAGCAGACTTGAAAGGCACCCCAAAAGCCTGGGGGATGACAACTGCTTAATTATTCAAACAGGCACCTGGGTAGCCACATCCTAATTGGCAGGAAGGCCTTGAAACCCTGGTGTCTTATTAAAAACAGCGCTCTTACTAAACAGCCCCAACTGTCAAAACAAGCCCACAGACGGTCATGGACCGGTCTCCTCAGCCAACATCCCACCCAGTCCAGACAGTGGAATGAATGGTGTGCCTTGCCCCCCAGCCACACCCCCAGCTAGCTCTGTGTCAGAGGAGCAAGCCAATGCCACACCATGAAGGGAACAGAGAGCAGGAAGAATAGCAGCTTTGGCCCAGAGGGGCCTGAGTGGTTACAGCAGAAAGCTGGCCTGAAGAATATTCTCCTTTTGAGTTCAGAGGTCCGGGTTGGAATCAGACTTCCAGGAGTTGGGGATCCAAGTTCCTAGCCTCAGTGACCTCATCTGATAAATGGGGGCAATGCACTTCCACACAATTAGCAAAGGAGGCAATGGTGAACAATGGTACCGTGATCCTGCTTAAAGTAGAAAACCCCAGTGACAGCCTGGGCAGAGGAACACAAGGGCTCTGCGAGGTGAGGCAAGCCAGGTGGGGATAGAATCTGGTGATGCAGGAGTTCAATAACCACCAGGATCTTCCATGAAAGTAAGGCTGAAGTAGGAGAGGGTCGCTGCCACCTTTGACAGGACCTGGAAGGTGGGGACAATAAGGCCACTCACTGCCATAGCCTCGACAGTGATCTCTTGACCTCTGCCAAGAGCCAGCAGGGGCAGAGATAAGGGAAGTGGGGTGTAGCTGACTCAGAGCCTCCTGGGGCCAGAGCCAACAGGGCAAGACTCCAACTGACCCCCAAGTCCCACTGGGGCCCTCGTGGCCTGTGTCTAGAGCCCCACAGGCAGAGGAAGACACGCTGACGTCAGGGGACGTTCAGAACAGGGCTCTGCTCTGCCCTGCCCTGTCTGGGGAAGCCTGGGGCGGAGCTTCGGCTGATAACTGAGGAATGCTGCTTCTCAGCATCTGGTATACTGAATTCAGCCTCCAGTTTTCTGATTCTCTTCTGGTAAAGAAGCCTCCAGCAGGCAGAGGTTTAGTAGGGAAAGGAAAAAATACACAGGGCATCTTCCCCCTCAGGTAGAGCCGGCCCCACAGCCATTCTGTCTTTTATTTCTATTGCTATGATAAAAAACAAGACAAAAAACCAAAACAACCACTGATCAGAGCAACTTGGGGGGGGGGGGGGTTGATGGGGCTTACAACTCCATACAATTCCAGGTCACAGTCCATTCCTGGGAGGAAGTCACAATTCCAGATCACAGTCCATGCCTGAGGGGAAGTCACAATTCCAGGTCACAGTCCGTTCCAGGGGGGAAGTCAAGGCGGGAACTTGGGCAGCCAGTCACATCATATTCACAGTCAAGGGCAGAGAAAAACCCATGCAGGCATGCTGCACGCTTGCTCTTATGCTCAGCTAGCTTTCTTCACTCTGACACGGTTTAGGGACCAGGGAAGAGTGCCACCCACAGTGGGCCAGGGCTTCCTACATAAACAATAATCAGGACAATCCCGGCAGACATTTTCACAATCTGGCCTCGATAATGCCTCCATAGAGGCTTTCTTCCCAAGTAATTCTAGGCTGTACCGAGTTCACAGTTAAAAATAGCCAGCACAGTACCCCATGCTGCATAGCCTCTTTCAGGGACCATCTGCCCAACTGGGCAGAACACCAATGGCATCTAGCCTGAACACTTAGGATGAGTCTCCTGGGAACCAGGTCCTCCTGTACAGGGCTTAGGGAGGGCCCCAGAGCTCTGCCAACTGTACTTTTCCAGCCTCCAAACTCAGGCCCCAGCAGCCACACACCACGGTGGCAGGTCCCTACCCGGAACAAAGCTCAAACTGTCCATGTTCTGCAAGGACTGAAGAGCAGTAGTCTCCCCTCCTCAAGGCCTCCTGGCCCAGGCCTGAGTGAATGCAGAGTGGACGGGATGATTAGTGTGCTAAGTGCCAGTTCTGGGACCACAGATGATAGGTCCCACCCACAGGAAGAAACCAAGAATGAGGATTGGGTCTGCCAAGGTCCTTGACCATGGGGCCCAGCCTCTTGGCTTCAGCTAGACTCTCCAAGCCCTAGTGGTGCCTCTCATAGCTCCAAACTGCCCCAAGTTTCTTGGGAGCTCCATGAAGCTCACAGGAAGCACACAGCAGCTTTTGAAAAGGATGGTGTTCTCATCTCCTCTCCACAGCCACTACAGTCCTCTGAGATGTCCCGCGGCCCTATGGGGCCTACTCCGTCTCCATGCTCTGGCATATCTAGAAACCCCCTGAGTCATATGAGCCAAGACTCAGAGCTGTAGGCACTCCACATGAGCAGAACGGTTTGTCTGGTTTGTGTCAGTGGCTGCCAGAGTCAGAAGGAACAAGAATGAACCCACGGGCCTTGAATTCGCCACAGTCCCCACAAGTGTTCACACAGCTGGCTTCCTTCACAAATCCCAGGGACGCTGACCATATGGACAGGACCTGCTTAGGGAGCTGGGGGTGGGGTGCAGCTAGGAGTACTACCAAGTGCTACCAAGTCCCCATGTGACCTCAGGCAAGACCCCTCCCCTCTTTGAGCAGCCAAGGGGAATGGAGTGTCACAGCAGCTGGAGGCTCTCCCCCATCCCCCAACATCCTGCCAACTTGCTGCTGGGAAATGAAGGGTCAGCCCAGTGGCCTTGGCCTTGGCAGGCCGCCTAGGCCAAGGGACCTTTCCCTGGGAGATCTGATGTGATCAAGATAAACCAAGGCCTGTCCTCTTAGAGCATGGCAGGCATCACCAATCCATCACTGTTCTGTCCCTGGGCTCAGTTGAGATGATTGGGGACAGTCTAGAGAGTGGACTAAGAAGGGCACAGAACCCCAGGGAAAAGCCAGCTACCCTGGTCAACTTCCCGAGGGCAGTTCTGCCCAGCCCCCTTCACTAATGACCATCCAGAGGTGGGATGAATATCAGAGGTCTGGGCAACTCAGCCAGGCCTATAAATACCAGCCTTGACCTTCCACCAGTGAGATGCAAAACAGAGACAAGACACCCTGTTCAGCAAGGAGGCACCAATACAATCCACAGCTTCTCTGCCAGTTACAGATTAGGAGGGCAGCCTACTTCTTATGAAAGCTCAATATGCAGGATGCTGGGGTCACCCCATCCCATTTAAAGATGGCACCTAGGTCTCTGCTGGCGAGAGCAGATGTATAAGTCCAACCACCAAGCACTCGCGTATCCAGGTTAGGGTGCCATGGGTCCTAAATGGTAGGAATGGTTCCTTTTAGGGTCTGGATGGGGCCCCACCCTATTCTCCAGTGAAATAGGTGATGATTTCAGGGCAGTCTGCAGAGAACAATGTCCTGTGACCCCAGACATGATCTTCCCTCTACCCTAGAACCTTACTCCTTCCTGAATTTGGGTCACTAGAAGGATCTTTGGCCCAGCGCAGACAGATGGGTTGGTACAAAGCTTTCCCTACCCACAGTAGAGAAACTGGATGCATGGCCTCACCTCGTGGCCAGGTGTGACATGTTTGGTAGACAGAGAGAAATCCCTCAAGACTGAGGGCAGGCCTGCCAGCCTCTGTTAACACCATCCTCAGTTACTTCTCTTTATTCTGAGTCCCACCTGCCTGTGACAGCTCCTTAGGTACGGCAGACCGGTGACACGCAGATCAAGGGCCATCGTGTTCCCGTCACCCTTGCTGGGGCCACAGCTCAAACCATAGTCTGTGTCTGTCACTGTACTGAGGCGCACCCCACTCTGGGGGGACAACTGTCTTTAGTCCTGGCTGACACAAACACTCCAGGATCATACAAACAAAAGAAACCAAAGCATGCAGACTTGATGTCCTGGGCTTTCCCTCTCCCCTCCTCTCTCTCCTTCCCCAAATCAAGCATTTCCCAATCAGGACCTCTAAGGACCTTTCCCTGACTGCTACTTTACCACAAGAAACACCATCCACTTCCCTACCAGAACATTCTCGAAGCCCACTGTCCTGCTCTACATGCAGATGCACTGTCAGAGATTCCAGGATGAACAGATCCTGGCCTCCCTAAGAGTTCATAGCAAAGAGACACATGTGTGTTTGTGCATGAGCATGTAGTGCTCTCTCTCCGCCCCACCCCTACCCTCACCCCTCTGCTGCCCACACCTTTCTGCCCATGACTCTGCAAGGGCCAGGAGAAGACAGGGCAGACCTCAGGAAGAAAAGGAAGCAGGCCAGACAGACCTGTGGCTCCTACTGTCATTTCTCCCAAGCTGTTGCCCCATTGTTACCGATCAATGACAGAGCAGTTGCTGACTCAACCAGGGGTCACCACCCCCAGGCCCCCCCCACCCGTGTGAGCTGGACAGCAGTCAATGACGGCTCCTCTGTCTCCCTCCCTAGGAAAGGGGATCAGCACCCTAATCATGCATGAGCAATCTACCATGCTGCCTCCACTGAGGTCCTGCAAAGAGGAGAAAGGCTCTCCTCCAACCAAGCTGGCCACACAATCCAGCTCAACCCTGACAGCAGGTTCGCCAGGACCAGGTGGTCAGGATGTTTGATGTCACCAGGTGGGACAATTAAAACCATCTTGCTGGCAAGACGAGCAGCTGAGTGATGAAAATTGCCACTTCCCATCCCAATCTCCTCTCTCAGACAGTCCAATTACCTGGAATTAGTCAGGCAGCACCAGCTGGGAAATGGGGTGTCACCCACTGGATGCATGCCAACAAGAAAGCAGAGACACTGGGGGCGGGGAGGACCCCAGGAGCTAGCTGGGTCAGCTCAGGAGAAAGGACTGGATTAAAGACTGGGATCACAGAAGCACAGGGACCTAGTGTGGCTGAGACAGTGATGGATGGTCCCTACCCAGCATATAGTGCTCAGGAGGGCCCATACTGCAGGATCCCCAAAGCCCATACAACTTAGGCTGAGAGGTCTCACTCCAGGGGCATCTAGCACCTTTCAGGTTGTGAAAAACAGGTTGTTTTTAATTCACAGGCAGTTTTAACTCTGATTTTCTGTTTTTAAATCAAAGGTCGTCAGCCTGGCAAGGACCCCTATTTCCTAAACCTTCTCTTCCAGCTCTGCACAGATTAGCCAACTGCATCCACCTATGAGGTCAAGCACCCTCCAATGGGATAAGACCTAGTCACAACCTATGTCAGGGATAAAAGATATGAGCGGTGTTGGCCTCAGTGTGCTGCTGGCCCAGTTTGTGTTCCGACAAACCCCTTTGAAAAAATAATTTCCCTGACAAGACACTTTCCCTTTGTCTGTGTCTTTCTTTGTGTGACACTAAGATGGTTCATTTTTGTTTCTAACATGTTGATTCAAATGTCCCAAAATGAAGTCAAGGCCCTGAGGATGGACTTCCTTATCATCTGAGGTGCCCAGTGAGGACAAGAACCCTGACAGGTGACCTCTCAGCCATTGGAGGCATAATGGCAGCCTTGTTGGGGCAGGAAAGGGAGCAAGCATCAGGAAGGAGCTGGCTGACATCCACAGGGCCCTCTACCTACAATCTGGACCTGTTGAGGGTATTCAGCATACTCAGCACCTCCCACTGCACCCCAAAAAAGATGAAAGATCAGGTTCTCTAAAGCAGCCAGTGACTCACCAGGCATTCATTTTCATTCCGAATGTTCTGTTGTTCTTAGATTTAGATTCGGGTGTGTCTGCCTGATATGCTGAGAATCTGCTTCATATTGAAGAATGGCTGTTACAGCCCTGAGTACCAGGAACATTCTGTTTCTCCCACCCAAACCACAACCTGACCCCAGTCATGACCTCTGCCTGGCTTACCCACTAAACAGCACCAGTGACGGCAGCCCTGTTCTAACTGTTAGGAAGTAGAAGCAGTCGAGGAGCCTTTCCAATAACAAATGGCCCAGTCGATGACGGACAGTCTGTTTGGTGGGAGCCTTAAGGAGGGAGAAGTAGGCTAGAGAGAGAAAGCTTAACTGTTAAGAAAGAGCACTTGCTGCTCTTGCAAAGGACCTGGGTTTGGTTCCTAGCACCCACATTGGATAGGTCACAACTACCTGTAACTCCAGTTCCAGATGAGACAAATGTAAGTATTTTGGTTTTGGGGGGGTTTGTTTTGTTTTGTTTTAAGAGTGAGGAACTGGAGAGATGATGCTTCAGTAGTTAAGAGCATATGTCCTCCTTAAAAAAAAAAAAAAAAACAGGTTCAGCTCCCAGCACTCGAATGGAGGTTCACAATCATCACAATCACAACTTTTCCCTCATCTGGAACATAAATGCAGTAAAACAACCATGCACATAAAATAAAATAAAGCTTAAAAAAAAAAAAAGACTGGGGATGCTCTGACCTTACCATAGCCTGGTAACCTTGAAAGCAAACCCCAAAGACCACACAGCATGTGATTCTGTGGGCACAAAATATTCAGAACACAGAATACGTCATGAGTGACAAGGGGCTAGGGATGCTTGCTTCCTAGACATGAATTGCCCTTTAAGGAATTAAAAACATTTTGGAACTAGCATAAGTCTATAATTGCACAATGCTGTGGATGAAGTAAATGCTACCAACTGCACTTTATTATTATTTTTTTTATTTGCATTGGTATTTTGCCTGCATGTATGTGTAAGGGTGTCAGATCTTGGAGTTACAGACAATTGTTAGCTGCCATGGTGCTGGGAATTGAACCCAGGTCCTCTGGAAGAGCAAGAGCAGTCAGTGCTCTTTTTTTGGGGGGGTGGGGGGTGGGGCATTGAGACAGAGTTTCTCTGTGTAGTCCTGGCTACCCTGGAACTCATTTTATAGACCAGGCTGGCCTCGAACTCACTGAGATCCGCATGCTTCTGGGTGTCCCAAGTGCTGGGCGTGTGCCACCACAGCCTGGTGCCACCACCACCCAGCTGTTTTTCAGTTTTTTGAGACAAGGTTTCTCTGTGTAGCCCTGGCAATCCTAGAACTTGCTCTGTATACCAGGCTGTCCTTTAACTCAGAAATCCACCTGTCTCTGCCTCCCAGGTGCTGAGATTAAAGATGTGCACCACCACCATCTGACCAAACTGCACTTTAAAATGGCCATACTACCCAGGTGAGATAACAAACACCTATAATCCCAGCATTGGGAAAACAGAGGCAAGAAAACCAGGAGTTCCAAGTCATCTTCAGCTATATAATGAGTTCAAGGCCAGCCTAAGCTACGTAAGACCTTGTGTCTGAAACAAGGTCATTTTATGTTGTGTGAATTTTTTTAAAGATTTATTCATTTGTATGTGTTTTGCCTGCACATATATCTGTGTGAGTGTATCTGATCCCCTGGAACTGGAGTTACAGACAGTTATGAGCTGCCATGTGGGTGCTAGAAATGAACTCAGGTCCTCTGAAGAGTAGCCAATGCTCTTAACCACTGAACCATCCCTCTGGCCCCATGCTGTGTGAATTTTATCTCAGTATTTAAAAGTCAAAGAGGCCGGGCGGTGGTGGCACACGCCTGTAATCCCAGCGCTGCCCCCCCCCCACCTCCCGCGGGCACAGAGGCAGGTGGATCTCTGTGAGTTCGAGGCCAGCCTGGTCTACAAAAACGAGTTCTAGAACAGCCTCCAAAGCTACAGAGAAACCCTGTCTCGAAGAAAAAAAAAAAAAAAATTTTTCAAAGAGAAAGCAAAGTGGTGGGGCTGGTCTGAGACAGTACTCCAGAACTGGAAGCTTGGCTCTGCTCCAAGGAGCAATCTTCTAAGGGAGAAGCGAGTTCACCCCATAGGCCCTGAGGATCTGCCCTAGAGGTGGCCTTCTCTGAGTCCTGGCTGCAGTAACGTTACCCCAAACCGCAGGGCATAAAAAGAACACAGTTTACCACCTTATGGCTCAGGAGGCCACAATCCAAAACAGGTCCTTGTGTCCTGCCGGGAGGCTCCAGGGGAGAAGTAAGCCTTTCCTTGCCTTTCTGGCTGCTAGCTTGGATTATATCCCAGGCCATACACACATTATCCCAACCTCTGTATCTATCACCAATTCTTGACTCTCTGAACCTTGCCCCCTTGGATCCTTCTTATCTCAAACATCCAATACACCTGCAAACATCACAGCTGTAGAGACTGATTTCCCTGTCACACCTACAAGGTGTGTGCACAAAGATTAGGAGGATGGTGGATGTTGGGTGGGAGGCACCATTCAGCCTCCTTTAATGAGCTGTAGCCTGTGGATTATCACAGCCTGTGGGTACCAGGGCTGCACACCATATAGGCTTAAAGCAACCCCGTGGGGTGATGACACAACCAAGCATCTTCACCTGGCTTGTGGGAGCATCCTTCCTGAGTCTTGGTAACATGTCCTTCCTCCTAGCCATTCTGACCTCAAGTTAGGACAATCCCAGGCTTCAGGTGGGTTCTGACCAAGACAAAGACGCCTCCACACTCCTGGGCTGCTTTGCCCCTCCCTCTCTCCTCCACCCCATGTCTGATTCCCCTACTAAGCAGGGTGAGACTCAGACTAAGTTCCTAATTCATTGCCTATGAGAAGTATAATTGAAGCTTTTACAGAAAATCAGCTTATTATACAAAGTGCAAGGGTTGTGAAAAGGATTCTTTTTTAAGCAGCATGCTGGGCTCCCATCCAGCCATGAGGAATCCAGGGAGAGTCCTGGGGCAGTGGGCTCAGTGTGTGGGATTTCAAACAGGAAAAGTGTTCGGCTAAACAAAACCTTCTGTTACTCATTAACACCGGGAAGCATTTTCAGGCGAAGAGACTGGCAGTTGTCATGGGAAGTGCTGCTGGGGCCTTCAGAAAACCCAACTCCCCATGACAATCTCAGCCCAGTTGGAAGAAGAGAGAGCACTCAGACTCAGCATGCTCAGCAAGGTTCTGGTCACCTGGGCTCATACAAGAGCAGGGGCGTGGCAACCGAGAGACTCCATTTTCTCTAGAATGATCCAGCGCTGGTCAGACCAAGGAGAGGCAAGAGCATTGAGAAGACCCGGCAGAGTCTAGCTGTGAGGAGGAGAGGTTCAGAGGGAGGCTCTGGGAGAGCCATGGAGCGCTGGGGTTGGTCAAAGCCACCCTCTGTCATTCAAGAGGCTCCTCCCTCAAAAACAACAACAACAACAGCAACAAAAACACCCTATTGTTACATTTATTTAAGGGGAGGGGCGCCTGTGCCATGCACGTGGAGATCCCAAGACATCTTGCAGGAGTCTGTTCTCTCCTTCTACCTTGCGAGTCCTGGGATTGAACTCAGGTCCTCCGGCTTGGTGGCAAGTGCTTTTACCCACTGAGCCTCCTTGCAGGCCTTCCTCCCTCATTTTTTGGCCTCCCACCTGCCCCCAGCACCTCCGCATGCTCTGTTCAATAAAAGGGTGACTTGGCATACTTGGTGGCACAAAGTTATGCTCCAAAAGAAGGCTTAGCTCCTGTAATCTTCAGAAGGTGACTTCTCACCTGTCAACCATAGTCTGGTAAGTCCCCTGCCAGACCCTGGGCAGCCCTCCAGGCCTGGGCTTAGGGTGGGGCTTTGGGTCACACAGCATCATACAGCAGAGAGGACCGAGACTAAGTGGCCGAGGTGTCCCCATGACTCACGACCATGGCAGACCCATCAGCATGGTGGGCTCCCTACTGGCAATGCTCTGGCCAGTTGTCACAAGCGAGCAGCTGGCAGATGAAATGCCAGCTGTAGGACTCTGCTAGGAGAAGAGCCCTCTGTCACTCTCTTCTAGACACTGGCCAACTTCCCTGAGCCTTCCTCCTTCATCTAACATGGCTCCTTGACTGTGACAGACTGTGGCTATGAACTCAAACTTTCCTGCATCCTGTGAGGCCTCTCTGGTCGATCATGGAAGCAGAGGTATGTTTCCACACTAACCACTCTGTAAACCACCACCAGGGTCTCACTGCCAAGTATAAAGCCCCCGGAAAGGGCCATCCACACTGTCCAGGGGCATCTCAGCCTCAAAGGGCCCGGAACGGCAGCTGGATCACACCCGGGCAGCCTTGTCCCCCACACTGTCACCAAATAACACTTGGCTGACAGCGGGCCACGGCGGCTGGCCTCCCTCCAGCTTGGGGATACTCTAAGGTGGGGAAAGGGGACACATTTAGGACTCTGCGCAGGGTAAGTGTGATGGCTGGGGTCTGCTGAGAGAGCGTCACCTTTGCCTGTGAATCTACAATGCAATGTGTTGAACCAGGTGGGCTGCACAGCTGTGATGAAGAGCATCACAGTGACGGGCCAGCATGGCCAGAGCACACAGCTGCTCCGTTCCCAAAACAAACAGCCCCAAGCCATGTGTCTGTGTGTCCAGAAACGGCACTGGTTTCAACTGGACGTCTGTAAGTGGAGCCTCTTAAAGACTTGACAGGGATAACTTACAGCAGGGTGGAGCTAGGCACTCCACAGGTGTGTGCTGCTGTGGAAAGCCCAGTGTGCTGAAGGGACACAGCTTACTACTGTTTGGTTTTTGCTTAAGGTTAGCTTTTTGTTGTCGCTGTTGCTTTTGACAGAGGTCTCACAATGTAGCCCAGGCTAGCCTTGATGTAACCCAGGCTGGCCTTAACTCTTAGATCTGCCTCCAGTGGGATATATACCAATCACATCAGCTCTCAGCTGATGTTGTTATAAATGAAGAAGCACTACAAACATCCCTTTCTGTTTCATGATTTGTTTGAAAACACTGTAAAACAGCCTGCCTTCTGGTTAACAAAAAATTTAAAAACATTTTTTAAAAGACTTCGATTCAAAGGAACTTTCAAGGCCCTGAAGAAGGCATGCAACAAATGTCTCACAGATGCACTGACACAGCACCTGACCTGGGACTCTCGGTAAGTGAGCCAACAGCTACTACCACCAAAGGACACCGTGCTCCCCCAGGACCCAGCCTATGGCCCTGCAGACAAAGCAGAGTACATCAAGGCAACACTAGGTGGATAGCAACCTCAGGATGTCACTTGTACCCAGGGTGGCAGCATGCTCAGCTCTCAGGAGGGGCCGTTGCTGTTACCCTTGCCACTGGCCTGTATCATCAGGGTGTGGCAGGAAATGATAGCTTGTGTGCCCCCCCAGGTGACCTGAAACCTACTTCTCTGACCTGTACCATCAGAGGTCAAAATCTTCAATGACCAGGTCTCAACTACGCCACCCAACTCTCTCCACAGGCCTCAGGAACATCAGTAGCTAAAATCCGTGTTGTCCATAAAGATCAGAGTGAGGCAATCTGTAGGGGCTGGGTTCTCCCCAAGTTCTACAGGAGCCCTAAGGCTTGTGGGCAGAAAAGTGCACTTCAGTTCACTCCAGCCCCAGCCCTGTGAACTCACACCAGCTCTAGCATTCAAACCAGGACCCTGGTCCAGAGCTGAGGAGGTGTATTCAGGTAGGTAGGCAATGATCTGTGGTAGGGTTAATTTGCTGATCTTATTACCTAAATCGAAAGCGATTTTGCAGCCGTCAGTTACATGCTTGCAAGATTTCCCTGGTGTGAACCCACAGGCCCCCCTTCCACACAACCTTGGCTGCTGCCAATGCACAGCCAGAGTGCACCGTGAAAGCTAGTTCAGACCCACAGGCAGGGGGATGTCTATTCATCTTGGTAGCACCAAGATTAAAGGGCCTGCTCTCCCAGCATCACTCCGGAACTCACCTGATCCCTTTGTTCTGGGCGATGCTGTGCAGAGACAGTCGGGACACTGCAGAGATGACCTGGGGAACACAAGAGAGAGTTCTGTAACATCAGACCCTCGGGAAGTCGTCACAAGCCGCACCGAGTGTTCCGCAAGCGTGGAAACTGATAACTAAGCACACCTGGTAAGAACGACAGGGAGCTTTCCAGGCTCAGCACCTGTGCAGTGCTTACTGCATGAAATCTGTCATTTGGCCACGTTATTACTTGCTGAGAGCGGCCGTGCTCATGGTAAGTGCCTCGGGGAGGAATGGGTTTCCATTCGCATGGCTGTGCTCCTTCACCAACCCCTGGCCCAGCTATGAGCCCCCCAAACTGCTTTCTTTAGCAGAGAGAAGAAATGCTTTCTTGGGGCTGCTGAGGGTCTGTCTTAACTGAGGTCACAACTACAAAGGGCTCACCCAGTGCTGCTATTCGAGAAAGGTCTACATGACTAACAGCAGCCCATGTCCACAGTATGTCCTAACCCATCTCGGAGATGGAGAAATGGCGGCCCAGAGAGGTTCAGTGACTGACCACAATCACACCAGAGCTGTGGTGCCACAAGGACACGGACATCCACGTGTAGTGCTTGCTGCATGCCCCAGCCCCATGTCTGACATCTCAGCAAACACCAGCTCCCAGTCAGGATGTCAAGGGATAAGGAGCCCCCGGTACTGAGCCATGAGCCACATGGATCTTTGTAATAATATCTCCCAAGGCAGACAGACTCCTCAAAACACAAGCTTGGAAACAGAGTAAGCAGCAGTGGGCATTCCTCAGCTCCAGCAACCCGATCCAGCCCTAATAAACCAGGGGCTTCCAGACAGGTAGCTCTCCCAACCTCCAATGCCTGTTAGTCCACAGAGCTGCGTGAGGACTCACAGCAGCACACCCCCCCCTCCGCCCCCGCACAGCCGGAGGCTCCACAGGTCAATGTGAGGAAACTAAGGAAGAAAGAAATGGCTGGCCCGAGACTATAGTGTGACATGACAAGACTATAGTGTGACATGACAAGAGACAGAAAGAGAACCTGGTCCCGGTCCATCAACAGAATGAATGGGTACCAAGCATGCCTGATAGCAAGCACCAGGCACAAACCTGGACCTTGAGACTGCCACGCATGTGTCAGCCACATTCATGTGTCCATGCAGGCTCACATGTGTCCTGTGGGTGTAAATGAGCATAATTATGTGTGCATATTACTTACATGCCTGCATGTGTGTGTGTGCTGCAAGCTCTCATGTGTGCTTTATGTGCATGTTCATGTGCACCTGGGGTGGGGAAGAGAACCAGGAAAATGGTCTTGTAAGCCACTGCTCACTCTACAGACACCAGGGAAACTGAGCTCAGAGGGTGTCACATGCGCTATCCCATTGGATTCCCGGCCTCACCATCGCATTGTGCACACTTGGTAAGCAGAAAAAGAGACGTGCTCATTTACACAAAGCCCCCAGCAGGAACACACTCCCTGGGGTTCCTTTAGGCTGTTTTGCACTCAGCAGCATTTTCAAAGGGAAAACACCACACAACGGCTTTTTCTACGCCCAGTGGGCGGTGGACTCGGCCCACAGCTGGGTGTGTGTCTGGGCCTCCCGTCAGTGTCTATATTTCAGGGGCTGAGACTCAGGGAAGTTATGATGGGATAACTGAGGTCCTCTGTATTTGCTCAGACAAGTCTCAAAAGGCTGATATGCAGCTGTCTCAGCCGTGGCCCCCACCAGCCTGCTCTACAAGGGGCCTTTTACAAATAACAGGCAAAATGGCTTTTCTTATTATTTTTGGCTCTTAAAAGCTCTAAATATTTAGGGGGAATAAAACTTAAGGCAATATTATATCCAACAGAATGCTGGAAATGCAAGCCTTGAAGGATTTGGCTGCTGGACTATGGCACACTAGCTGCCCTTTTCCTACGCCTCCTGAGGCAGGTATTGCCAATCAATTGATATACACTTTCCCATGAGCCAACAGAGGCACAAAAACTTTAGCAGAGTCCTAAGATGGCACTAGCCATCAATCAGCCACAGCACAGGAAGCCACAACCTGTTTGCCAGCCCAGACTCACTGCTAAGGCCTCATTCCCACAGGTGGAAGACCACACGACCACGACTGCCTACAGGTAGGTGTAGGCCTTTCATGTCCATGTGTCTGTAATCTCAGGGGCCACATCCATGTGTCTGTTGTCCCAGGAGACAGTATCACTCCTGCAGGTTCTCTAAGCCTGGCCCTGGGCACGCACACTTTGCTGCAAGACAAAAGTCAACATCAGCAGTTTATAGAGGACCCAGCTCTGGAGTCACGGTGGCAAGCAGGGCAGGCAGCTCCTCCAATGGTTTAAACATGACCAACTATGCTGGGGTGCTCTTCCCTCCATCCTAATGTGCTATGAGCCTTCCAAGTGCGCGTGTGCAGGGAGGGGGGACTGACTCCAGTGACCCCAAGCAGTGTCTTCAGAGCCATATACAGGACCCCAGGAGAACCATGGGTTAGATCAGAACTGGAGGCTTCATGAGGAGCTTGATAAAAGGTAAGAGCAGAGCCAGCTCTTGCAGGAGGAGAAAAGCAATTCAGAACCTCCCAACCCCCACAGTGCTCCTGGATGTGGCTTCCCACTCTCAGACTAGACAGCCAGGTATCCCCAGGGCTAACACTCTCAGCTGACCATCAAAAGCCTCCCTGCCAGGGCCCCTAGGGACTTCTGAGCACGAAAATGTCAAATGATGACATTTTCCCAACTTTCATTTCCACCTCCCAGCTGCGTCCCTAATAATAAATGGAGACACCCCCCGCTTCTCCCCTCTCTCCTCAGACAACCAGCTCCATCCTCGGTGCTATCGCTCACCCACTTCAAAACTCAAGCCTAGCTAGTGGTGTGTGTGCTGGGGGTGTACAGTGATCAGGAAGGAGAGGTCAAGCCCCATGAGAACAGCCATGCTACAGAAACAACCACACCACCAGCTCCCAGACACTGGACTCACTGGGCCATTCACTGATACCCAAACATGCACAGTGAGCACTGGAGGAAGGAGTGGACAGTCTAGAGGATGCAGTGGCAGTCAAGGTCTGGATCATAGATGCAAATCTTGGCTTCAGCCCCCGCCCCCCCCCCCACAGGTGCTCTAACTCCAAATGCCCAAACTCTAGCAGCCTACCACCTACCCCACACTGACCCTCAGTGTCTGGGGTCCAAGAATCTGCATTTATTGTCCATGTTCTATGTGACTGGGATGTGTGTTCTTCTCTAGCAAATAGGTGACATTGGTCACACTCCAAACTGGGTCAAAGCCAGAGAAAGGACCGGGACACACACCCAGACTGACCACCTCGGGGGCACCTTGCAGAGACATCCAAAAGAATGCCCACAGGAGATCAGTACCTTCCAGCTGGACAGCAAAGTAGGATGAGCAGAAAGGACCTGAGAACAGAGAGGGGGTCTAGAGGCAGACTTGGGTCAATGGGAGAGCCATCCCTAGAGGAGGCTTCAGCAAGTGTGCTTTTCCCCCTACTACCAAACAACAAATGACATTGTCCTGTGAGCCCAGAGCAACCTAAGCACCGGCAACCAGACTTCAAGTTTTAGGCATACAATCTTGCCCGGGCCAAGTAGCAGGCAGGTAGAAGGCAATTGAGTCCCTCAAGGACAAAAATTACCCTTCTGCCCAGAAGTGACACAATTGTCCCTACTTCCAGCCATAGGAAACAGGCACCTGCCCCCGTCACCAGTCTGGGCATTCTGGTCCTGGCAGGTGCAGGGTCCTGGCAGGGGGCTTTTGCCATAGCAACTCAGTCTGATGAAACAGATGCAGCAGAGATGTGTAATGCTCGCCCCTGAAGCCAAAGCCCTAGTTTTCTCTGCATAGAACTCATAGCAAATGCCTGAGGGGATCCTAGGGGATATGAGGATCTAAACACCAGCTACAAATCTGTGAGGATGTGCCCTGAGAACATTCTAGAAAGGTAGACGTCACCTCCTAGTACTTTCCCAAAAGGTCAACATACCCAAAAAGGGTTAGTGTGAGACATCTTATACAGCTGCTTGGACAGCTGGAGAGGTTCTGAGAGGGTGGAGCAGGGCAGTCAGTGGGGGCCTGACCTGAATCCTGGTTCCAAGGGGGTTTTAAAACTTAGGGCTTTTCTCTAAAGATGACTGTGTTTCTCCCATGTTTGTCCAGTGATCTTGGCCCAGAAGTGTCCCCTGCAGCAGTTTCGAAGTGCTGGGAAATTTGGCAGCATCCTAATTACACAACCAGAGGGCTCCAGGGAAATGGAGTAGAGTGCATCACAGCCAGGGATTCCACGTCCCTCGGGAAACGATGCTATAAGGGGGACCACTGGGGAAATACACCCTGCATGTGAAAGGAACCGTTTCCAAAATATAGACCATACAGGACGGGCAGAGGCAGCACTCAGGAGGCAGAGCCAGGCAGATCTCTGTGAGTTCGAGGCCAGCCTGGTCTACAGAGCGAGTTCCAGGACAAGCTCCAAAGCTACACAGAGAAACCCTGTCTCAGAAAACAAACAAAAAAGAGCACTGCTGCTTTTTTTTTCAATTTTTTTTTTCAATTCCCAGAACCCACATGCACGGCAGCTTACAACTATCTATAACTCCAGTCCCAGGGGATGCAACATGTTCTTCTGGTGTCCATGGCACTGTATAAACATGTTCACAAATATACATTCAGGCAAAATACTCATACACATTCATAAAAAAATAAAAGTAAAATGCATGCCCATTGAAGAGCTGACAGACACCTCACAACATGTCAGCAGCCACTGTCACTGGAGAGAGGAATCCTGTCTGTCCTTGATTGACTCTGTCAGCATCCACCCACACCCCACATCCTCTACCTTATAGATGCAAGCTCTACACAGACCTCCCTAAACACATTATTAAAGCCCAAGCCACAGAGCCAAGCCACAAAGTAGACACACAAGACCACTCAAGCTCACTATGCTATGGTCACATCATCCCAGAGTACAATAGCACACCCCTCCTCCAATTCTCACTACATCCACCTGGAGACGGGGGAGGGGGTAACTCTTAAGAAACAAGAAATATTCTAGAGACAAGACTAGTTTGAAATGTGCTAGCATGTGAAGCCATGGCCTTTAACTTTGTGTTCCAAGTGGCTAGCACGTAGAGGTCAATTGGCAGATGTTAATGGAGGGATAGGGGGGAGGGGGGACACGTAGATGGATAAATGAGTAGGTAGGTGTGTGATTTGATAGACAGATGAGTGGATGGATGGATGGATGGATGGATGGATGGATGGACGGACAGATGGGTAGATTAGATGGATAGGTGATTGGTTGGAGATATGGACAGATGGGTAGATGAGTAGATGGGTGAATATCTATATGGATAAGTGAGTAATAGATGAAAGATGGATGGATGAGTAAGTAGCTGAGTGAGTGGATGGATGGATGACTGGATAGATGGATGAGTAAGTAGATAAATGGGTAGTGGGTAGATGCATGAATGATGGATGGGTTATTGGATACATGAGTGGGTAGTGGATGGAAGGATAGATGGATGGATGGATGATGAGTAGAGAGAGATATATGGATGAGTGAATAGTGAATAGATGTATGGACAGATGGATTGATGGATGTATGGGGTAGGTGAGTGGGTAGATGGATGGGTGGGTGGATGGATAGACAATGGGTAGTGACTAGAGATGTATAGATGGTGGATGGATGAGCAGGTGGTGGATGAAAGGATGGGTGGTGAGTAAATGGATGGATGCATGTGTGGATGAATAAATGGATAGGGGATAGGTATATAAATGGATAGATGGACAGATGGGCTGATAGTAGGTAGGCAAATGAGTAGATGGATGATTAGATACGTGGATAGATGGGTAGACTGCATGGATGATGGATGAACTACTGGATGGATAAGCAGTAGTGGGTGGGTGGATGGGTGGATGGATGGATGGATGGATGGATGGATGGATGAGTAAATGGATGGAGGAGATGGAAGGGATTAGCAAAAGAAGTCTTAGTTTTTCTTCTGTTGTTGTGACAAAATCCCCTGACAAAAGCAACTTAAGGGAGGAAGGGATTGTTTTGGCTTACAGTCCAAGTCCATCATGTTGGAGAAGCCAAGGCACCAGGTGCTTGAAGCAGCTGGTCACAACACATCCACAATCAGGAAGCAGAGTGTGAACGCTAGTGTTAGTTAGTGTTTAGGCCATGTTCTCTACTATGCAGTCCAGGGTCTCCTCCCAGACAATGTTTGAGCCCATGATTAAAACGGGCCATACCACATCAGCTAACTTAATCAAGACAATTCCTCATATGCATGCCCAAAGGCTACAGAAGCCCTCATAAGTGTGCCTAGAAGCTGGTTTCCTTGGTGATTCCAGATCCTATCAAGTTGGCAATTAAAACTAAGCATGCATCTGCTAAAAAGGACCAAGTCCCTCCTCCTTCATTTTTGAGGGCAACCACTCACGACATGCTAAGCAGAAGGATTAGCATACTCTATTCAGATAATGAGACCTAGAGAGAACAAGGACACTGCCCCAGGTCAGTCTGGACTGCACTGTCCAGTCCTAGCATGTGTGTCTACTGGCTGTACCTCAACAGCTGCTGGTCCCAGCTGGACACTCCCCAGCCTTGCATGTGGTTACTGAGGTCCACCCAGCAGACAGAAGTAGATGTAAGAGATTCACCTGCAGGCTACCTTTTAACACCTCCTCGTACCCAGGGTGACCTCAAAGCCTTATGTTAAAAGTAGTAGAGCCACCATTCACCATTGGCCTGGATCCCTGCAGGTCTGTGTGGAACAGCCACATCCCCCCTGCCATGCTGTGCCCTCCCACAACCCTCTGTAGTGTCTAGCTATCTCCTATGGAAGCTGTCGCAGTCCAGGACTATCTGTCACAGCAGCCAGGGCTGACATATTCACACAGCACCTTAATCTCCCACTGTAACTCCAACTGTAACTCTCCACTAGCCACTCCTCAGCCAGACCTCAGTAGCATGATCTATCCAGTCAAGCAGAAGCAATGAGAATAGCACTCCACTGCCCCAGCAGAAGTAGCTGCCCTCAAAAGGACATAGGAGCTTAGCCTGCCAGGGTTTCCGGCTGCTCTGGGCCTTGGCTGGAGACACGGTGTACGAGGGCTGGGGAATGTGCCATCTACCGGCCCCGCTCGCTTGGAGAGGCTGTGTGATCAGAAGAGTTTCCTGTCCCCAACTCTCTGCTGTCATTAAGGGTCAATAAGCAGGGACCGCTCGGACCGAGCCGGAGTGGCAAACTCCTTATCAGCCACCACCACTCATCTGAACGCACACACGGGAAGAGTCAAATGGCACGATTATGAAACTCATTTGAATATGTTGCCCCGGAAACTCACCTATCTGCTGTGGAAATCTGTAGCCCATACTGCTTGCATATTCAGGGGCAAATCACCATAAATTGCTTTCCAAGCCCAGCCCGCATACCCATCCCATTTTCCCATTTTTCTAAATATCAAAAGCAAGGTCAGGGAAAACTTGGCGGTGCTGTCTTTGGAATGACAATTGGCCAGCAAGAAGTGATTAATTATGAAACGTGTATAATCAGAGCTTTGCAGTCAAGCTTCTACCAGAATGAGCTGGAAAAACAAAAGCAAAGAGAGACACAGCCATTTCTCATCTACCGCATTTTGCTGTGGGATGTCACAGTGTCCAACACTGGTGTGTTTCTTCAAGGGAGTCAGCAGGGTGGGGAAGATAGGATGAGCCAATTCATGGGCCCCACAGCAGCTGAGGGGCAGAATGAAAAATGTCACTACTCAAGGCAAGTGAGGGGTGGCAACTTTAGAATGGAGTATATTAAAGGAATTCCTGGCCATTCTTAGAAGAGCTGGGCAGGCAAGCGGGCGGATGGATGGATGGATGGATGGATGGATGGATGGACGGACGGACAGATGGATGGATAGGGAAGGGGACTCAGGGATCTCTCTGTCGGGCCCTCCTGATGAAGGAAAAGAAGATGAAACTTTTAAGTGCAGCTTCAGCCTCCAAGTCCAAGTTGGCTAACCCACCCTTGAAGATTTCTGCATATTCTGTACGTGTACACACACACACACACACACACACACACACACACACACACACACACACACACACACGGAATGGCTGCCCTATTTTACACTGAGAAAAGCAGAACCCAGAGAGCCAATGTGACTTCACCTTGTGCCTCTGGAGGCCTGGGCTTGGCTATGGTTCAAAGTCCAGATGCAGACATCTGGGAAGTGCAGAAGGGCCCTAACCTGGACACACAGCTGGCTACAGTGTTGGAGGAGCCATGCTCCCCTTCTAGCATCTGCCCCACTCCTCATTAAAAACGAAAAGCTGCAGATCCAGCCTTAGAGGTCTTCTTGATCACATCTTGTGCAGGGTGCAGAAAGACCAAAAGCAGGAATGAGCTGCTCACAGGTGGTTGAGCAGAAGACCCAAAGGATGTTAGCTATGACAGCAACACCACCCACAACCGTGGAACTTGGGTGGTGAGCTGGTCAAACGTGGCTTAGATCTCATATCCAGCTAAGCCCTGGCAGGGGGCAAGGGGCAGGGGGCTGGCCTGCAGAACAGCAACCTCTGGATTCCTCCCTGTGTTCTCAGCTCCTACACCCTAGCGTCCTCATGTCTCCGTGGCTGTAATGGGTGGGGACATGGAGTATAACGCCCCTCCTCTCTGATGGGAGTGGGCAAGCCGAGGGTGGAGAGATTACAGTCCTCACTTCTTCACACCTTTCCTGTCCCACTGCCATCGGCCAACCAGAACGTAATGTGGGAGGGAATCTGTCCTCAGGTGGATAGGGACAATGGCCTAGGAAAAAGTCTGCCTAGGAGACCTCAGAGACAATCACAGCATTTATCTTAGGAACCAGGACTTGGGGAGAGGGGAGGCCTATCTGCCCTCCTGGGTGAGAGTAAGAAGCTGGGCACTGACCGGGTACATATCACTCTCGGGGCATCTATTCCGAATGAAGAGGTTCCAAAGGCCTCTGTTAGATACAGTGGCTGAGATGGAAGCAGATGAAAGATGCATAAGTACATTAATACTTATTAAGTGCCTACTATTTGTCAAGCATATTATAGAAACTATTTTAATTAATTTCAGAATGTGAATAAAACTGGCTTAGAAATATAAACCAGGAGAAACATAAGACCTGGGCTCAGGTCCTACCATTGACTACCTACACCACATCCCATTGAACAGGTCCCTATCTGTTACACTAGAGATGACAGATCATGACACACACATTTATTACCCCACCCCACCCCCGCTATGCCCAGGAAGGCATCACTAATCAATCCTGGTACTCATTCCTACTAAAAATGGGGCTACCTACACAGTACACCCTTTGCAGTGCTCCCAGCAGCCTTTGCTATCAGATGTGTGTGATATACAACGAAGAAATTGCCCACTTGGGAAGCTCCTGGACAGAACAGCCACAGGGTTCCCCTGAGCATTGACCAGATCCACAAAGCCCTTTTGAGTCAAGGATCTGAGACATAACCAGACAGGGCTGGGTTGTAGTTATCCCAACCAGGACGCTGCAGCAAAATCCTCAGAGGAAGGAGCTGGGCCACCATCTGGTCCACACCCTTCAGTTAACCTAAAACCAGCTCAGGGGATGACAACAACCAAGAGGCCACCCAGCAATTTCCAGGCAGAACTCAGTCTAGGGTAGAGGTTCCGTCTGCAGCCTGAGGCTCCCGTCTGCTTAACATGACGGGGGCACTGCCCCAGCCTCCTGCCAACTCCTCGCCAGGAGTGCTTCCTTTATTCTCTCAATTCTGCAGGATTCCCCATTACAAAGGGCACTGAGGCCCAGGGGGTCCTGCTGAGAAGCCTGCACAGCCCTCTGACAACAGGATCCCACTCTTGAACCCTTCTTGCCCAGAAAGGCCAGTTGATCATCTGAATGACAGGCACAGTCTCCAAAAGCACCACACGGTCATTAAGCCAGGATCCGCAGCTCTGTGGAGGATGGAAAGCCCACCCAACCTCTAGCTGACACCCACTGTGGGCTTGCCACTCACCTACAGAGGGTATGGCTGTCACACTGTCAATTCAACCCCTGACGCCAAAGGCCCAGGGCCACACCAAGGAGAGACTGAGGCTAAGCAGGCCTGTTCTAGGCCCAGTCCCTGTTCCGGAGACTCGGGAGTCTCCTCAAGAGTGGGGAAATGAAACCAGCCGCTTGCCCTGCCTCCACATCCTCAAGACCCTCGGGAAGAGAAGCAGGTCGGAAGCAGAGTCTGGGCCACACCTGCCCCACTGGGCTGTGTGACCAGGGCAATATGTCCCCTCCACATGTCTCAAGCATGATCACACTATTCAATGAGACAGATTACACTAAGGACACTAAGAACAGCTCAAGGAGACCTCACCGTCTCAAGCCACCTGGCCACATCCAACTGAGCCCTGGAAAGAAAGCCATGGAGGCACAGAAGGGGCCACAGGGTCCCAAAGTCCACAAGAGAAGTCCACACACCAGGCCTGCTCAGCTCATCACTGTCATGCCAGCACTGCCCCCCACCACCACCACCTATGTCTGAGCTGGAAGATGCTCTAGCCCCTCCCAGAGCCTTACTTTACAAGGGAAGACGTTCAGAAGTGCATGTGTCCTGTCTGAGGCTCACAGCTGCACAGCTGTGGGCAGAGCAGGTCCAGCAAGAGTAATAGTGGGAAGGTGGAGGGTTTTACAGGTCTTTCTACTGCAGTGTTACTGTGCCCTTCCTCAAGTGAGGAAGCCAGGGGTCCGAGCGGTCACCTGTACTCATTGGCTACACACCCTGATGCCACATGAAAGCAAATCACACTTCATCCTTTGAAGAGGAAGCATCTGGATGGAGCCGCCTGAGCCTCCAGAAGAGCCGTGTCCACATCTCTAGGAAGCATACGCTTCACTCCAGCTTATCGCTCATCAAACTCCCAGCTGGCTTCACTGAGGTGAGAGGTGATGGAACCATGACTTGGAGGGGCTTAACATGGCCCGAGGACTAATGGCCAGGACACCACGTGCATGCCTCTGGAGTGACAGCTGGGTATCTTGCTGACTGTACAGGTTGCTTTTCCTGACGCTCCTACAAAATACCTGACGGAGAAGTAAATTAAGGACAGAAAGGTTTGCTTTGGCTCATGGTTTGAGAGAACATCCATCCTGTCAGCAGAAGATACAGTGGCGGGAGCTTGAAGCAGCTGGTCAAACTGCGTCCACAGCAGGGGAGCCAAGAGAGATGGATGCTGGTACTGAGGTTGCCTTCTCCTTTTCTTTCAGCCCAGGGTCCCAGTGAGAAGCTGCCACCCACATCCATGGTGGATCTTTCCTGCTCAACTCAACCTTTCTGGAAAGACCCTCAGAGAAACACTCTGAGGTGTGCTTCCATGGTAATTCTAAATCCACGCAAGCCAACCACGAAGGTTAACCTGCACCTTGATCAACTCCACACCCTCGCTATGCCACCCTTTAGGGTTACCTGGGAAAGCACCTGGCCCCTGGTATCCCCCAGAAAATTTCTCATCTGATATCTACTGGCAAAAGAGGTTGAGCCCCCTCCACTCGGCGGGGGGGGGGGGGGGGGATGCGGCGCCTGTAGCCCTCTCAGGCCCACTGAGCGCATCTTAGAGATGCTGAAGTGGCACCGGGGCACCTTTACTGAGACCCTAAAGAAGGAACTGGGCCTTCTACCTAACGTGACTAAGTTCCTTATAAGAAGGGGGAGCGTGCTGGGCGGTGGTGGTGCACACCTTTAATCCCAGCACTCGGGAGGCAGAGCCAGGCGGATCTCTGTGAGTTTGAGGCCAGCCTGGTCTACAGCGCGAGATCTAGGGCAGGCACCAAAACAACACAGAGAACCCTGTCTCGAAAAAAACAATCAATCAAATGAATGAATGAATGAATGAATGAATGAATGAATGAATAAATAGATAAATAAATAAATAAATAAATAAATAAATAAATAAATGCGAAAAAGAAGGGGAAGGTGTTGCTGAGATGGTTCAGTGGTGAAGTAGATAAGAGCACTGGCTGCTCTTCCAGAGGCTTAAGTTCAGTCCCCAGCACCTACGTGGTAGTTCACAACCATCTGTAACTCTAGGTCCAGAGGATTCAACACCCTTTTCTGACATCCATGGACCCTGGACACATATGTGGTGCACAGACATGCACGCAGGTGAACACTCACATACAACTTTTTAAATTTTTACTTATTTTATATGTATGAGTATTTTGCCTGCATGTATGTGTATGCACCACAGGTGTGCTGTGCCTGCAGAGGCTAGAAGAAGGCACCGGATCCCATGGAATTGGAGTTACAGACCATTGAGGGTTGCCAAGTGAGTACTGGAAATCGAACCCATGTCCTCTGGAAGAGCAGTCAGTGCTCTTAATCACTGAGCCATTTTGCTAGCCCCCATATATATAAGTCTGTATTTTTAGAAGGGGACAGAAGGAGAAGACAGTCATAAGGAGGTAGAGACCAAGGCTGCTCTGGCAGAACTTCTGCAGCCAGAAGGTCTCTCCTCAACCTCAGGAGGGGTGTAGCCCTCCACACCCCAATTTTAGAATTCTTGACAAAATTAATTCTGTTTTTCGTCCTTTTTCCTTTTGGCAGTGCTGGGTGGGGATGAACCCAGGCCTTGTGCATGGTAGGCACCCTGGCCCAGGTTCTTGTTTGTCATGGCACCATAACTGTAGTAGTTTATTTCAGCCTCCAGAGGACATTAGCTTAAAGGTGAGGGTCACCAAGGGTGAGGCTCACCCTCCAGGCCAAACAAACAGCTTATTCTGCCCAGAACACTATCCTGGGCATCCAGGGGCCTAAGATCTCACAGCAGAGGGCAGTCAGCCATCAAGGCAGGACCCCAGAAGGACTAGAAAGGGCCCCGAAGGTAATTGAACAAAAAAGGCAAAGCTCATCTGCCCAGGACATGACTCCCACTGCTCTTCGTCAGACATCTAATGACCTTCCTTTCGAGGATGGCCTCCCAGACCCCACTCCAGCACCCAACCCCTGCCAGCACTCTGTGGGGATTCCTCCCTTCTGGCCCATCTACTCCTTACACAGATGGACACCATCATCTGCTCATCTAACACCCCGAGGGCTTTGAGGGAGCCCTGGTGATTGATAAATGTCACTCCACGTCCATGGAGGAACGATACAGGCCCCACAGAGACGGCCTGTGGGCAACAGTGGGGAGGCACAGTTGAACCAGCTGCAAGACTCAGAGTCAGCCGCTGACTGGCTGCATGGGGACTTAAACATTGACAGGAACATACTGGAACAATGTGTTACAAGAACAACACTCACTCTGCCGCCTCGCACACTGGTCCAGCTGATGGACGGGAGCAGGAGGGGCTCAGCAAACGGGTCCCCCAAAAACATGCTGCAATCTTGAGCAATGAGATCCCATCTCAAAGAACCTGCAGTCAGCTGGGGCTGGCACAATATGCCCCTCTAACCAGAAGACCCCAGACTCAGTTCCACTCTGAGCTTTAGCACACCCCAAGCCCTCTCCTGAGACTCACAGGCAACTGACAATTAACTTTAGTGACTCTTGTGGCCAAGGAGGGGATTCAAAATGAACAATGAGATTTCAGAACATCAGCTCTAAAGCCAATTGAGATAGTCAAACACACACACACACACACACACACACACACACACACACACACACAGACAGAGAGAGACAGAGAGAGACAGAGACACACACATAGGCATGGACACACACACACACACACACACACACACACACACACACACACACACACACACGTATTCAATGAAGCTGCCTACATGGGTATCACCGGTTCCTCACTCAACCATTAATTATGTGTCTCTTGCTCTACCTACCACCAGGTGGGACACAAGACACAAGCCCAGTTCAGAGGCCACCCAGCAAAGAAGCACGACCCCCTATACCTGAGTCCTCTGTCCTCAGCCCTCAGGCCCACACATTCTGTCCAGTGACTAGAGGCCACCACTTCCCAGAAGGTCAACAGATGCTGAGCAAGGAGCCATGTCTCCATGCAGGACCTAGTGTTTCCCTACAAAGTTCATCAAACTATCCACAAAGAAGAATTTTCCCTATATGCATGAATACCTCTATCAGAAGTTCCTTGAAAACAAGACTGGAGATGTAGCCTATGGTAGAGCACTTGCCTAGCATGCAGAAGGCCTGGTGGCTCAATCCCCAGAACCAATAAGAAAAAAATTACTTTTTAAAAAACATCTATAGAGGCCAGGAGAAAGAGAAGAGAAGAGAAAGAAGGGAAGGGAAGGGAAGGGAAGGGAAGGGAAGGGAAGGGAAGGGAAGGGAGGGGAGGGGAGGGAGGGGAGGGGAGGGGAGGGGAAGGGAAGGGAAGGGAAGGGAAGGGAAGGGAAGGGAAGAAGGGAAGGGAAGAAGGGAAGGGAAGAAGGGAAGGGAAGAAGGGAAGGGAAGAAGGGAAGGGAAGAAGGGAAGGGAAGGGAAGGGAAGGGAAGGGAAGGGAAGGGAAGGGAAGGGAAGGGAAGGGAAGGAAGAAAGAAAAAGAAAAACCTATAGAAACTGGAAAGGTGTCTCAGCAGTTGAGAGCACTTGCTGCTCTTCCAGAGGACCCGGGTTCAAATCCCAGAATTACATGGTGGCTCACAACATTCTATAACTTGAGTTCTGTTCCCAGCACCCATGTTGGGCTGTTCACAATTGCCTGTAACTCTTAACTCCGGGGACTCCAGTGCCCTCTTCTGAACTCTTGTGGCACACACACATAAACACAAATAAATAAATGTTTTTAAAAGTTTTCTAAACAAACAAAAAAATCACCTGTAGCTTTCTATTTAAAGCTTTTAAAGAAAGTCTACCTATTTTCTCAGACTTACAAAAAAGCCCCAGGCCTCAGCTGGCATGAGTGGCTGAGAGGAGTTAGTATGGCAAACTGCAATGCCCAGAGAGATAGGTGTGATGGGCAAGCCAACCCACTAGAGATACCAGGCTGACCCCAGTCTTACACCCAGATCTTGTTGTGAACAACCAGGAGTGTCTAAGGGACATCACACCGATCTCCCTATGTCCACAACTCCAAAGGGTCCACTTTAGGCCCCTGTGACCGCCATGATGATAGCTTCTAAAGCACCTGAGCCTTCCCGGACACTTATCTCCAGAGGACTGCAAGGCAAAATCTATGCGATTCAAATCTTGCTAATGGCTTCTGAACCTGTGCCGGCTTTGCTCACTTCAGAGCACCCTGAGGTGCTCCCAACCACAAGCTCGTCCTGCTCAGGGCAGCGCAGTCAAAACAGCCTTCTGCATCGCCGTGTCCAGCTGGAACTGGGCACCGCCAGCCCACTCCTACCTGTCACTTCAGGGTCTGGGTGGCCTGGCATCCCTGTCACATTGATGAGCAGTCTGGCACAATCAGGTGCATCTCTTAGAGCTCACTAACTCCAGAGAAGTAGGAGGCCCAGGGACCACTCTGCCCTGAGGCTACCATGAGCGTCACTGATGTGGCTAATTCTTTATCACAAGGCTCGGATGAATGCCACACACTGTGCACACGGTCCAAGAAGCAGACAAGTTCCCTGAGTGGCCCTCCTCCTGAGGTAAAGCTCCAAACATCACAGTGAACTTCTCCCAGCAGCTATGTTAATACTCTGAAATGAGCTGCCCTGCTGCTAGGACCCAGTCAGTGGTCATTTACAACCCAAGGGAGAGGCAGGTGCTCCACACCGTCTCCCGAACCTCAAAGGCCCACACAGCCCAAGAATGCCTCCCAGACTTGCCACAGAGTGCATGCCTTACTCCACAGGCAGAAAGAACAAGGAACTCCTCATCTGCCCTCTCCAAGGGGCAGCTGTCCCTGACTGTTGAGCTCACTCATCTGCCCTCCAAGGGGCAGCTGCCCCTGACTGCTGAACTCACTATGGAAAATGCAGACACAACCTCGAGGATTCCTGCTGGAGGCTGGGAAGGTTACAAATTGTCCCTCATTTATGATCTTGGTCAAGCCAAGCTGGTGACGTGGCCCCATCTTTACCTACAAGATAAAGGGAGACCACTAAGTCTAAGCACTAGCTAGAAGCCTAGACCCTAGGTCTGTGTAAGAGCCAGTAAGGTAGAGGAATGGAGCTGGAAAGGAGGCAGGCCACCTGAGCCCTGAAGTCAGGGAAACTCTGAGGGCAGCTCTGATCCCAAATGGTTCATAATCATGGGCAGGAACCTTAAGGACAGCACATGATAGGCTGGGTCTCATCCAACAACCTGCCCACCCCAGCCTAGAGGCATTTGAAGGACCACAAAAACTCCATCCTGGTGCTGAAGATGTGGCTCAGTTGGTAGAATGCTTGGTGAGCATGCATAAAGCCCTCTTTTTAATACCAAGAAGACCATAAAATAGGGCATGATGGCCACACCTGTAACCCCAGCACTTGGGAGGTGGATCATAAATTCTCTCCCAATCATTCTTGGCTACATACCCAGTTCAAGGCCAATCTGAAATACATGAGACCCTGTGTTGAGAAGGAGGAAGAAGAGGAAGAGGAAGAGGAGGGAGGGGAGGAGAGGGAGGAAGGGGAGGATGTGGTGGGACAACTCTATTCTAGAGAGAGGGGAGTTGAACAAGGAAGGCTATTATAACCCTATGTTGTGATGATAGAATCAAGTTCAGAGAGGAGGTCACCTTGTGACCACAGTCTGAGCTCTGACCTGGCCTGAGCAAGGGACGGGTAAAGACTAAAAAGCATCACACACTACTCCCCTCTGTGCCCAGACCCATGTCTGACGTGCCTGTGCCTAAGTCTAGGGAACACAGAATTCCAAATCTCTCTGATGACATGATATTAAGTCAGGCCCAAGAAAGGATGCTGAGTCCTACTCCTCAAAGCACCCTACAGCCATTGCTCAACCTCAGGAGATATGCACAGTGTGGGAAACACCCACTTCCGGAACTGTCCCAAAGAGCCCACCCATGGTAAGTACTGCTGATGATCAAGCCAGCTTGAGTGCTCCAGCATGGCACCCGGTTCCTTCACATCTGGAGCTCAGGCACCACCTGAGTGTAGACAGCTCTGCAGTTTGACCAGGCTGTCCCAAATGCAGGACAGGTACAGAGGTGGGCGCTCACTCTGCAGCAGCCTGACAGCAGGATGTCCCAGCTACTGACAGAGCAGATGCAACAGGAATCTTACAGATGAAGGCTCAACCTGAGAGCAAACGGCTCCTGGGACAGGGAGGCAGTGACCACTACAGACTTAACCCACTCATGTTCCAGGAGGGGCCAAGAGGCCCCCAAAGACATACCCTGAGACCCTTGTCATCACTGGCAGTGTGAATAACACCGAATTAACTATGAGACAACAGAACACAAGAGTGCACACAAGTGCCAGTGGTTACACAGGGTGGCGGGTAGCAATGTTCCCTCTCTCCCCACCCCAGCAGCATCCCCATCTCCTCAGCATCCAAGGCCCCAGGGACTCCAGCTCTACACCTGTCCAGGATAAGCCATCAAGTTCAAGAGAACAGAAGGGAAAGGCTCTTTGGGAATCACCTCCCTACTAAGCAAAGACAAGAGCATCCCCAAGGCCCCTCCAAGAGCAAAGGAAGCTGAGGACTAGTCCAGCAGGTGAGCACCAGCCATGCAAGGCCTAGAGTCATACAGCCGCACTAGTAATACAGACAGGGAAGGGTACTGGGAGCCAGCCCTAGAGGAGACACCCAGAGCAGACACAGCTAGTGCCAGAAGTCAGCTAGCCCTAATCTCAGGTTTGGCTCAGACACAGGCAGCACAGGTGTCCAGCCCAAGTGGCTGAACTCTTCTACAATGAGGGTCCACACCTGGGAGACAGGACACCTGTCCGAACCCCCAGAAAACAGAAATAGACAAGAGGCCTGTCTCAAGACCCAACATGTGGCATGAAGAGAGGCACTAGGCAAGGCACAGCCCACTCTCGAGCCTGTGGGGTAAATGTGGAGCAGCCTTGCCCTGTGCCTGTCACTCCTCCCTACACAGTGAGACCAATGACACCAGCTATGACAGAAGCCAACCGTGCTCAGTGAAATAAGCCAGACACAAAGAACAAAAGGCATGCATGTGACTCCACTCACCCAAGGTGCAGATGTCAGGAGCCGGGGGAGGAGGAGAGGCCTCTCTGGGGACAGTTTCAATTTTGAAGACAGGAGCTGCACGTGGGGGTGGGGGCAGTGGCTCCCCAGGTAAAACATTTGTTGTACACGTGTGAGAACCAGAGTTCAGATCCCCAGAGCCTATGTAAATGTCAGATAGAAGCGGTGGGCTTCTGTAATCCCAAGCTGGTCAGCCAAAACAACCAAATCTGCAAACTGTGAGTTCAAGCGAGAGCCCCTGCCAATGTGTCAGTGGAGCATGAACAGGGGAGACAAGAGACCATCAACTTCTTATGTCCTCATGTCCACACATGCAGATGCACACATGCACACATGTACACACACATGCAAACATCACATACACAAACCTCATATGCCCCCCCCCAAAAAAAAAGAGTTGAGGAAATGGACAGTGATGGCACAACACACATGCCATTGAATTCCACACTCAAAAACACTGAAACGGTGCATTTATCATATGTGTGTTTTGCCACAATAATAAAAAAAAAAAATCTTCCGGGGCTGGGAAGATGGCTCAGTGAATAAGCATAAATGTTAGGCCTCATAAGCCTAACAACTTGAGTCTGGCCCCCAGAATTCATGTTAGAAGCCAGACATATGGACTGGAGAGGTGGCTCAGTCATTGAGAACACAGGCTGTTCTTCCGGAAGACTCCGTTCAATTCCCAGCGCCCACAAGGCAGCTCACAACTGTCTATAACTACACTCCCAGGGGACTTGATGGTCTTTTCTGGCCTCTGCAGGTACTGCACACACATGGTGCACAGACAAAACACCCATACACATAAAATAAAAATGGAGGGGAAAAAAAGGAAATGCAGTTGTACAAGCCAGTATTTGTAATCCCAGAGCACCTGTGAGGAATGGAAGACAGAGGCAGGAGAAATATCTAGAAGCTTGCAGACCAGTTAGCCTGGCTTACACAGCAGCAAAAGAAGACTATCTCGACAAGGTGGGTCAGCACATGTGCATCACAGCATTCATACATACACCAACATATAAATACCACCACACATTCTTTATCTCTTTGTCTCTGTCTGTCTCTGTCTCTGTCTCTGTCTCTGTCTCTCTCTCTCTCACACACACACACACACACACACACGCACACACGCACACACGCACACACGCACACACGCACACACGCACGCACACGCACACACGCACGCACGCGCACACACGCACGCATACATGCACACGCGCGCACACACACACACACACACACACACACGCGCGCGCGCGCACACACACACACACACACACACACACACACACACACACGCACACACACCACAAGCTGTTACACTGGGATGCTGACCCAAATGTCAGCTTCTGTAAAACAAAGTCCCGGGACCCCTCTTCCGGCACCCCCTGGTCAGGGCTGGGACCCATTTCCTTGCAGCACAAATTCAGGTCACCCTCAAGCAGTTTCCATAGAAACCAGTGCTGAGGAGACAAACCCATCTCAGCTGCAGCTCCTGTTCAGGGACAGCCTTTCCCAGAGTTGACACCTGTGTGCCACAGCCTTACCACAGGTATATAAAGGTATCAGAGCTAGATAACAGCTGCGTTAGACTTAATTGGCACCTGGATAAGTGATTTCTGCAAAAGGAACATCCCCAGGCTGACTCACCATATTTGATATTTAGCCCCAAACCCAAGGGTGGGATGGGAGTGTCTGGTGTAAGGAACAATATTAATGGCACTCATACACTGTCTAATTTCCCCCTCCACAATAACAAAAGTGTCATATCCCCCAATTAAAGAAATGGGGCCTTGCAGGTCACTAACTATTCTAAGGGGGACACTGGGCAGCAGCAGCATGCACCATCCACAGGATTCTCTTTGCAGACAATACACAGAAATCACACTGGTGCTGGATCTCAGGGAACAGGGGTGTCAAGTCCAGCAAGGAATCTGAGGCAGGACAAGAGCAAGAGAGAAGGCCCAGGCCCAGAGTGACACAGGCTCTCAGCCCGCTGCTACCATCTGCCCTCAATTAGGAAGGCCATGCTTCCTGGAAGGTCACACAGAAAATGACTAAGATGACTGTGAAGCCTGCAAGGGATGCTTCAGAGCCCCAAGTCAAGTTGTCTCACCTCACTTGGCTTGAGTTCCCTGTCCAGGAAAACAGAAAAAGCAACAGTGCTGTCCTCAGAGAGGCCTAAACAGGCCTGCATGCTCCGAAGAGAACACACACACACACACACACACACACACACACACACACACACACACTCACACTGGCTGCTTGATGTCACAGCAGCCAGCTTCTAGGTGAGACCTGATATAGGGGTTACTTCCTTTCTTCAGAGGCATCCTGATCAGGTCCCAGCTGCAGGCTGATACCCATTTGCCTAGCAGTGAGGCGGGGAGGCAGAATGGTTTCCTGTGAAGCAGGGAGGGCAGAAACAGCCCCTGGCTGGGACTCACACAGCCTCTGTAATCTGAATGCACAAATAACGACAGCCAGCACCTGCCCCTGCAAATGCTGGGCATGTCACAAAATCTTAGGCTGTCCCTGGGGCATCACAACTTGCCTGTGTGACATCTCATTATTTCTCCCGTTCTTCTCTGTCCTGTTAAACATAACTGGCTTTCCTGGGCAGGAGCTTTATTAAAGTAGTGATTATTAATATCATTACAATGCCCAAGACTCATTGCCTCCATGCAGAGCTCCAGGTTGAATTGGAGGATAAGTGTTTCCCATGAATAATGCATGGTCCAAAGGTCTGGGATGCCCCATGGTTATCATCCCTAAGAGAGACTTATCAACAGTGTTGGGTACCAATCAGGAGGCTGAAGTGCCAGGGGGGGGAAGGGTGACTTCAAGGGACTGGTATAGGCTTGGCACAACCTGCAGGCCAAGGTGGGTGACACCAGTCTGATGCATCCACAGTACACAGGTTAGATAGACCTTGACTCTCCTCCATCCCCAGACTTCCTGCCTGGTGACAGGATTGGAAGGATCAAATGATATTCTTCCATGGCAGTCCTGAAACCAGCTCTGCGTACCAGGTTTACCTTGGCCTTTTAAGGACAGAGTGGCACAGCTACAACTATCCAGATGTGGCCCAACAGTAATACCGACCTCTCCCCCTGAACCCACCCTATAAAGGGACTAAGTTTTACAAAACCAAAATGAAGTGAAAGGAGCCAAGCTAGGCCTTGAGGACAGGAGTCTGGAATCAGCTTGGGGTCTGACCCTAAACTCACCTGTCTTCTGTGCTCTCTGAACTAGACTGCCCCTCCCAAGCGGTTCTCACTCGTGAGGGTGGAGGGAACTGGGGTAATGAAAAGGACCTGCTTGGTGTCATCGCTCAGCGACACCAAGGGGGGCCAATTAACAGTGTTGGGTACAAATCAGGAGTCGACAGTGCCAGGAACAATAAAGATGACTCCAACGGTCTGGTGCAGGCCTCAGCGAGCAGATGAGTCGCACACTGGTGTAGCCACAGTACACCAGCTACATAGACCTCGGTTCTCTTCATAGTGAGACTTAATACTAGGCAGCATGAGGCTGGGGAAGAGGCCAAGGTGCAGGAAAGGATGGAAGGTGATGGAAGGTGGGGTTAAAAGTGGCAGAGGGGAGATGGGTGAAGGATGAAGGATGGGGGGGTAGGATGGAGATGAGATGGAGAAGGGGGTGGAAGAGAGAACAGGGGAAATAGAGGGAGGGTGAAGGAAGAATCAAATAAGAAGCAAAGGAGAGACAGAGGAGGAGTGGAGGAAGGCGAAGGAAAGATGGAGGGAGATAAAGAGACAGAAGGCATGGCAGAGGAACGGAAGGGATGGGGGAGTGAGGAAGGATGGAAGTATAAAAGAGGTGGAAGAGGAAGAGGAGATGATGGAGGAAGGGACGAAGGGCTTGCAGGGGAACGAGAAGAGATGGAGAAGGCATAAAGGATGGAGGAAGGGGAGGGAAGAGAAGAAAAGGGTACAGAAGGGGACAAAGAGGACCAGAAGGTATGGGAAAGCATGGAATGTGGGGCAGGGATGAACCTGCCCAGGCCGAACTTCACTGTGAATCTAGTGGCTGACTAGACACATATCTGTTCATTTGGAAATGTGTGTGGAGGATATACAAGCTCACAAGCACAGGCTGACATCATAAACCCACAGCATTTCCCAAGGTCGCTCAACAGGTTGGACCCTGGGGTCAGAGAGGCAAACAAGGTTGTGATGCCTCCTGAACCTCTCCATTATCCATGTTCTATCCCCCCACCCTTGTCAACCCAGCCAATGGGTACCAGGGACTGTCACCCTGGGTGCCCACAGGGTCTCCATGCCTACATCACACACCAATGACATGGGCAGACGTGTACCTCTGAGGGGAACCGGTGTCCTTACAGAATAGAGCTGCAGGAGGAAGAGGATGAGAAAGCAGAGGCACTCCATACCCACAGCTGGAAAGAGTCCAAGAACAGATTCTCTCAAGCCCCAGAAGCCAGCTAGGACAAGCTGCTTAGCTTTCAGAACACTGAGAGAGGCCTGGTTTGCAGTTCACTGTCCCAGTCAGAAACCTCACCTGCTGTTAGCCAGTACTCTGGGGTCAACAATGAGCCCAGAGCCCCATGCATGCCACTGGGTCTGCCCCTCAGGCTCCACCCCTTCCTCCAACACATTTCGCTCTGCCCAGTACTCCCAACACAAGAGAACTGCCTGGGCCCCAAGATCCTACATCATACTCATAGCTGGGCAGTTGGCCTTTGAAAACAGATGTAGAAGTGACCAACTTGTGACATGCAACTGGCCACATATCTGTGAACCACAGAACCTTGACCTACCAACACCCACCCTTAGTAAAGATAGGGGACCTGGCACACCAGTCTTTCCAGATTCTCTCAACTCCATCCAAGGTAGCTCAGCTAAAGCAGGGTCCAGTGTTACACAGACCACCTGGGGGACCTGCTTTTGAAATAAATAAATAAATAAAGACAGTGAGCACAAGCCACATTGTCCCTCGGGGTCTGACCTCACTGGTGTGGACACCCCTAAAAAGAAGTTCTCAAAGGGATACATTCCCAAAGAGTTGGAATGACTCCAGGCGTGAAGGTGGCAGAAAAAGCCAGGAAACAGGTCATACACTGTAAATGAAAATAGTGATTTTATAGCAACATGCCATCTCTATAATGTGTTTCTCAATAAATTAGCAAAGTTTCAGGCAAACATTTGACAACCAGGCCTATCTCTAAGAACTCATAAAATCACGTCAGCCCAGAAACCGAAAACTCCTTTATTGGGGAGAACCAGCTAGTGTGTGGCATGCTCACCATGGGGCCTATTCTGCACCTTGATTTACAGAGACTAAACGGGGCTGAGGCTGTACCGTGGTGCCCCAGTGCTGAGCTGCCGGGGGACTGACTTCAGCAAGGCGCTGCTGCGAACAGCTTCGATCCTTGGGGGCAAGTCCAGAGAGAACGGAAGGGCAGGTGCTTTCTCTAGCTGCTTTAGAAGCATAAAAAGGCTGAGAACAATCGCAAATCTTTCCTCTCTAAATCTCGTTGCATCTCCTACACCAATAAAAGCAACGATCAATGCCTCAATTTTCCAAGTTCATGTCCTCGGGGGGCCTATGAAATTCAAAGCAGGAAGCACCTAGAATCACTCACTCCCCACTGACACCCACAGAACTCGATTAGTGCCCACACCACGAGCAGCAGACGCTCAGGCAGGAAAGTGATGGGCGTGCACACCGCAGAACTGCCTGCCAGGGATTCAGGGTTCCCCACACAGGGGGCAGCCCACTCCACATGACAGGTCCTGGATCCCAGGCCATCTGCCTGCCCTGTTCATCCTCCCAAGGATACCTGAGACCTGGCTTTGGTTGTGGCAGCAATGAGCAAACCCCAGGTATATGCCAGGCAGAGCCCCATCTCTGTGGCCAGCATCAAACTCTCATGAGGATTCCTGCAGGGGGAACAAGGTCCCTGCCACTCCCGGGGGGGGGGGGGGGGGGGGGGTTACAGGGAGTTTCTTTCAGTCAGGCAGCTTCATAGGGTTCAAGACCACAGGGCCATTGGATACAGGGTCCATGGCCTGGGCCCCATCTTCCCTCCACTCTGTGGCCCTTGTTAGTGAAGCTGCAGAGTCCCCACTGGGTGTGGGGAGGGGACAAAGAAGCTTGCCTCCTAAGAGTCCAAGTACTGAGGCGTGGAGAGCCCTCTCTAGCCTGAAGCTTCCAGAAATCTTAACTCTGGCAGAATGCTGTTTCTACCTCAGCTTGGCCGTGCCTGGAACGGACAGGGCATAAAACCATGGTGCCATAGTCAATGCTCTAGAACACTGTCAGTACTCCAGAAACAAGAGGTGAGAGGCACACAGCAGCCACACAGATGGGAGGCTCCTCTCAGTGATGGGACTCTGAGACAGCTGCCATTAGCAACTTCAGCTGCTGGTCCCTGAGCCTAAGTCACAGGGACTAGGACACCTCAGGATCCCCATCTCCCCAGATTCCATCACAGCAAGCAGACCTCGGGAGCCACAGGATAAAAACCCCTGGCTGCCATTCATAAGCCAAGATGGGGCCACTTGCTTCCATCCCTAGGTCCTAGTCGTGGCTGTCCAGGGATGTCTGGCTGGTCTCCTGAACTTTGAACCTGACCCCCAAAGTCCCTGGGGTGGAAATCTACTCCCCAGAGCAACTATGATGGAGATGCATGCCCTTTTCAGAGAGTCCAGCCCTTTCCCACCTTCCCTCCCACATCTGCCAGGCAACACCATCCACTAGAGGCAGAGCATGGCTGCCAGTCTCGGGTCACAAGCACCTACACATCATGCAGTCTGTGAGGACAGGAAATAGAACGAGAGACCTACTCTCCACACTTGCTTCACCCTAGCCAACCCAGAATCAGTGCGAAGAGACACCTGCCCAGTGCTAGTGCCCACCCGGCATAACAGGGCTAAACCCTCCAGATACATCCACCCGGTGCAGAAAAGCAAATCCAGGGGCTAGGGTGCTCAGTGTTATGATCTTGTACTGCTCTTGCAGAGGACTTGGATTCTGTTCCCAGCACCCATGTTGAGCACTCACAACTGCCTGTAACTCTAACTCCAAGGAATCCAGTACCCTCTTCAGATTCTTGTGGTACGCGCATGTGCGTGTACACACACACAGACACACACACACAAGCAATTTTAACTTTTTAAAAATCCAGCAGCCTGACAGTGGTGGCACACACCTTTAATCCCAACACACAGGAGGCAGAGGCAGGAGGATCTCTGTGAGTTTGAGGCAAGCCTAGTCTACAAATCAAGTTCCAGGACAGCCAGGGCTACACAGAGAAACCCTGTCTCCAAAAACACAACAAAAGAAAAAGCCCAAGCTAACAACTCCAACCCAGTCCCCTGTGTGGACACCTGCCTTCCCCTGGGGCAGCTAAAGATCTACTTATATTCTAGTCCTAGATGCCAGTCCCCCAACCAGCACCCATCACTGCTAGGACTGGCGTGATCCAAGCCATGAGAAGGGCTCAGCATACTGCAGTCTTGGCCGCTGCCCTTGGTGGCCTGGGGATAAGGGTCCACCCAGCAGGTGCAGCAAAATCAGGTATCAGCTGTTTCTCTAGGGCTCACACCAGGCACGCCCACACTGGAGAGCTCCTCTGAGCTGATTTAGGGGACAGGAGAAGGCCTTGCCAGAATCAAAACTGATTTACAGACCCCGGAGGGGAGGCTGGCATTTCCCAGACCCCAGCACCGTCCCTATAAATCACTTTGCTCTCCACTCGGTCGACACAATGGCTTTGTAAATAAATGCCAGGGCTGATGAGTCTGGGAACAGCCAGACTTCAAGAAACAAAGAGAAGAGCAGTCATCAGGCGGCAGCAGAGGCTCCAACTGGCACATCAGGTCTAGGGGACACGGCCCGCACCGGCCACAGGGAGAGCTTGAAGTCCAGAAGGTAGACAGAGAGGAAGGGAGCCAGGGCCCATTAAGCATAATGGTAGCAGGGAAAGCACCCCAAAATAGAAGGCTTGGGCCTGGATCACGCCAAGCTGAAGCCCCTGGGCTAGGCAAGCACACATCCTGTCCTTGCCCACTGGGAGCTCTGGACCACTCACTGCTTGATCTGTAGGGACCTCATACTCCCTTCCACGGACCCTCCCAGACCCACAGTGTCCACCCAACCAATCCTAGCCCTTCATAGCACCATCTGGGTTTGGGGGATGTACATCCACATGGTCCTTGGTCTAATACCTGCTTCTCGAGGACAAGAAGCCTCTGCTCTGGATGCCCACAGCTCCCAGCCTCTCTCCTGACTCAATAGGGTGCATATAATGGATGTGTAGTCTAGCCAAATGCTGGGGCTTAGAAATCCAGAAAGAGGAGACTTGGAAGATTGACCCCATTCCAACCCCCACAGTCTCTGGAGCCTGGGGGTCACAGGCAAGGAAGCTTCCTGAAAGGGATCTGCTTTGTGTGTGTGTGTGTGTCCCAAGTGGTCTTTACATTTTCACATCAGCCACCAGGAAGCACACAACAAACTATGGCGGAGCACAGCACCAAGAGCTTCTGGTCCGTGATATGGGTTTCCATCTTCCCTGGCTGTGCACACACATCCTTTGACAGCCATCTTCTGGTCACGGGGTGCTTTCATTAACATGACACCTGTGCTGTGATATGCTGCCCTCGGAGCATAATGCCTATTACCATCCATCTTCATCAGGGCAGCTGTAACCATCTATAAGAGACACTCACTGGGGATGCTGACGTTCCCTCTATGAGCAGTTGGGGAAGGTCATCAAACCTTCACCTGAGATTCCAACCACTCCCCCCTGCACCTCCCTCCCAGCTGCTTGCATTTCTGCCGTACCTCATGTGCTCTCAGGAGTGCCATAGTCTGGAAGGTTAACAGGGGAAAAAAAGGATGCATCTATATGGCTGTAGGGAATTCGTCATCCATGCTGGTTCGGATTTTCTGATGCAGCTGCTTTGAGCTCACCCCCACTCCTGTAAGTAGACCCTTACCAGTGCTTTCTGAGCAAACACAATAAACTCTGGCTCCCCAAATTCAGCTTGAGGGGAATCTTTCCTTTGGTCTGTAGTTGATGCCTGATTCAAGTGAAGAAACATTTGATTCCAGAAACAAATACTCCTTCCAGATAGAGGAAGGAGTGTGAAGAAGATGAAGGTGAAGGCAGTGTGATCAGCACCAAAGGTCAGCTCAGAAGAAATTTGTTACCATAGTAACACAGGATCCATACACAAGCACCACCTTAATGTGGGGCCTCAGTGCACCTGAGCAGTGCTCAGTCTGCTGTCTGGCTCAGAGCCAGGATCCCTGAAGGTTAGTGAGGTCAGGGGGTAGGCCCACTGCCCAAGCTATGCCTGCACAGCCTTACTTCCGGCTGGAACTGCCCAAGGTGAGCTAGGCAAAAGACAAGCACTCGCATGTGTACAGGTTTGAAGATGCACCCAGTCCACTCCATTACCATGACTCTGACATGTCAAACATGTACCAACTCTAAATTCCCCGAGCACATGACCAGGAATGGACTTACAAGTTACCTAGCTTCTCCCAGTCCCCTGCCCAAAAGTCAGCTGCCCACCAGGCAGGGGACAGGGCTGGGGACCTCCCACTCCCACTGTCACCTCCATCAGAGCTATGAGAAGCCAGGTGACCCTGACCTGGCCAATAAAGAGCAAGACATGGAATGGCTCTCTCCTGCCCCAACCTACCCTAGTGCCTAAATGAAGGGGTGATGGTTGGGGCTCTTGTAGACATTTTAACCAGGCACCTAGGGGTGGGAGTCAGTGCTGAAGAGAAGAACCAAAGACAGGAGGGATCTCCTATCAAAAGTCAGGAAACCTGCCCCAGACTGGCAATATAAAAGAAAATTAATTAAGTCCATGGATTTTGACTGCTGTGTTACAACAGTGAAGTCATCCAGAAGTTCAGGCTTTCCACACAAAGACACAGGACTCAAAGGAGCCTGTGCTAGGGGTTCCCCCACTGGACCTGCACAGACCCTGTTTTCCAGGCAGGGTCAAGGTTCACGGAGTCACCTGCCCAAAGTCACACAGCTGGAAAGTGGAGGCAAGAAGCAGGCTCCAGCATGTCTGACAAGCAAGCCTCTGTGAGCAAGCCTCTGTGGGAAAGAGTGAGGTTGTGAATGTCCGTCACTACAGACAGGACAGTCAAGAGTGAGTCTGTGTGTCTGTGTGTCCCCAGACCACTGCAGAGAGAATGATCAGGAGTGAGGCCATAGCAGGGAGAATCGCGGTCACCTGTCCATCATGGCAAATTCAAATGGTCAGTGATAGGCAGGCTGGACACAGCCCTCCCCTGGAACACCAATCTGAGAATCGCGGTCACCTGTCCATCATGGCAAATTCAAATGGTCAGTGATAGGCAGGCTGGACACAGCCCTCCCCTGGAACACCAACCTACTCTATGCAATCCTCAAGGTTTTATGGGTTTTGTTTTGAGACAGAATCTCACTATGTAGACCAGGTTGGCCTTGAACTCACAGAGATCCACTTGCCTCAGCCTTCAGAATTCTGGGATTAAAGATATGTACCACCACATCCAGCTTCTTCTTCTAAGTATTTATTTACCTTTTTTTAAGGTTTATTTTTATTTTTAACTATGTATATCTATGTCTGTGTGTAGACATATGCACACGTGAGTGCAGATGTCCACAGAGTCCAAAAGAGGGTATCAAATTCCACTGGAGCTAGAGTTACATGTGTGTGGAATATTCCTTTACACTGTGTGAATATATATCACTGTGATTGGTTTAATAAAGAAGCTGACTGGCCAATAGCTGGACAGGATAAACTAAGGCAGGAGTTCCAAACTGAGAATGGTGGGAGGAAGAAGGACAGAGTCAGAGGAGTCAGCAGCCAGACACAGAACAAGTTGGACACACAAAATGGGATAGAGGTAATAGCCACGTAGCAGAATGTAGATTATTAGAAATGGGTTAACTTAAGTTTTAAGAGCTAGTTGGTAATAAGCCTGAACTATCAGCTGATCATGTATAATTAATATTGAGCCTCTGTGCCAGTTATTTGGGAACTGGTGGGTGGGACAGAAACTTCCACCTACAATTGTAAGCCACCCAACTTCAGTGCTGGGAACCAAACACAGTGAGAACAGTACACACTCTTAATCACATGGCCATCTCTCCAGCAAGATTTATTTTCATTTTTACTTATGTCTATGTATTTGTGTGAAGTGTGCCATATGTCTCTGTATGGCTACAAAGCCCAGGAGAGGGCACTGGATCCCCTGAGGCTGGGTTTACAGGTCCTTGTGAGCCACCTAACTTGGGTACTAGGAACTGAACAAGTCCTCTGATGACGTTCTTAAGCACTGACCCAGGCCTCTGGCCCCCAGATGAAGGGTTTAAAGGGGCTGGAGAGATGGCACAGTTAGTAAACTGCTTGCTGTACACACAGGGGACATGGGTTCCATCCCTAGTACTCAAGTAAAAGTGGCACAGGCTTGTAACCCCAGCTCTGGAGACCCCTGGGGCTCACTAACCAATTTGTATAGACAAACTGGTGAGCTCCGGGCCATTGAGAGTTCCTACCTCAAAGAAGGTGGTCAGCATGCTCTAAATTATTGATTTACTCTAAATTGATTAGTTAGCTAATTAAAGACACATTGGAGCCAGTGAGATGACTTAATGAATAAGGGCTTGGGCCATCAAGCCTGACAACTTGAATTCAATACCCAGGACCACACAACAGGAGAGAACCCACTCCTCTGACCTCTATATGTATTCCCTCCCCCCCCCTCTCTCTCTCTCTCTCTCTCTCTCTCTCACACACACACACACACACACACACACACACACACACACAAATAACAACAATAATAAAAGTCTTAATGACACAAGCTGAGACTAGAGAGATGGCTCAGCAGTTAAGAGCATGGAGGATCCAATTCTCTGGCCTCTGTGAGGACCTGCACACTTGCAGTGCACAGATACACACTCAGGCACAAACACACAAATACATAAAATAAATCTTTAAAAAGACACAGGCTGAGGTGGATGTAGTAGTCCACCCCTATAATTCAGATTATTCACGATCATCCTAAGCTACATGTGTTCAAGGTCAGCCTGGGCTACATGAGACCCTGTCTCACAAAACATAACAATAGTTTTTTTTAAAACATATGCTGACTTTTTTTTTAAGATTTAAGATTTCTATTTAAATTATTTTTATTTTATGTATGAGTGTTTTTGCCTGCATGTATGTCTGTGTACCATATGCATGCCTAGTGGCCTATAGAGATAAGAAGTGGATGTTGGATCCTCTGGAACTGTAGTTAGAGATAGTTGTGAACCACCATGCAAGTGTTGGCAATCAAACCCAGGTCCTCTGCAAGAGCAGCAAGTGCTCTTAACCATTGAACCATCTCTTCAGCCCCTGAATTTTTAAAAAGGGGATTTGAGTAGAACACCCCATAGGCTACTCCACACAATAAAACAAGACCACTGACACATTTTGACAGACAAGCTATATTTCCTTAGCAGAAATAGAGACCTCAGAAATGTTACCCTCACCAAAGCACATGTACAGAAAGACAGGGTCACTGTCTGCCCACACATGCAAAAGTGCTCTATGCAGATGCACTTCCTGCGCTACTCTAACAAAAGGCGGGTAGATCTCTGTGAGTTTGAGGCCAGCCTGGTCTACATGGAAAGAACCAGGTCAGCCAGGGCTACATAGTGAGACCTGGTCTCAAAAAAGAAAGTACCCCAAAGCAAGAAAAGCTCTGAAAGCCTCACGCAAACTATGCCTCAGCACTGTGAATACAGATGAAATACTCAGCACTGCAAACCGGGAAAGATAATGCTGACGTTTTAAAACAGTAGGAAAGGAACTCAAAAATCTGTAATGTGCTTGCCTTGCAAGTGAGCACAAAGACCTAACTTCGATCCCAGAACCCAGGAAGGGGAAAAAAATGTTAGGTGCGTTGGACATATTTGTGATTCAACAATGGAGTGGACAGGAAGATCCCTGGGCCTCAATGGCCAGCCAGCCAGCCTAGCTGAATCAGTGAGCTCCAAGACAATAAGACCCTGTCTCAAAGGAGGTAGACACTTAGGATTGTCCTCTGGCCTACACACACACACACACACACACACACACACACACACACACACACACCTGCTTGCACTTGAACATACACACCCACACACTAAAAATAAAAAAGGCCGAGGGGCTAGAGAGATGGTTGGGGTGAAGCGCCTACCTTGCAAGCCTGAGGACTGCAGTTCAGATCCCTGGAAAGCATGGACATGCCAGGTGGTTGGCAAGCCTGCGATCCTAGTCTTCAGTGGCAGAGATGGGATCCCCAAATCAGGTTGGCTAGTGCAACTAGCCATACTAGTGAGCTCTGGGTTTGATTGAGAGACCCTGCTTCAGTGAGTAAGTAAGTTATCATGAATAACCCCCTACATCAACCTCAGGCCTGGCCTACACATACACACACACACACACACACACACACACACACACACACACACCACTAGAAGGTAAAGGAAAGATGAACAAGAATAGATTCATTGTAAGATAGAGCATGCCTCAGGGGTGGCTCAGGGGTGGACTCCTGGCAGGGTGTGTAAGGGCTACAAACCTGCTTCCAGCCTGTCGAAGACCTCCTGATTTCCTCCAAACCAGAAGGCTGCCTCTGAAATTCTCCCATGACCCCACCCACACTGACAGGCTCAAATTGCCTGCCATCTGTGAGTCTGGGGGCAGGAGGCCACATAATCTGGCATTCAAGACCACACAGATGATTTGACAGAAATGACACCAAGATTGAACTACTGCATCCACATGTCTCCTGACCTCCCTGTATGTGACTGCCTCCACCTTCCAGGCAGAAGGTAATTCCACTGCTCCCTCCAGCAGATGGTGAGTTCTGCAGAGGCTCCAGGATTCCATCTGACATGAAGGGTACCGAGGCAGATGCACAACTTTAAACTGCCTTTCATCCTTGTGGTACGTGACTTCCCCATAGTCCAGCTTTCCACCCAACTCTGACAGCCTCCATTTTTTGCGCCACAAGAATTGTGGTTGGACTTCAGGGATTTCAATATTTGAGACTGGGCCTTTCTGTTTCAGTAAGGTGATCCCACCACACCCACAGATCCAGCACATTCCACGTCCACTGGTAACACCTCACACACAGCACATAATGGTGTTGCTCTATAGGGCTTCGAAGCCTCAATCAGGCCCACAGGATTTGGAGCTGGCTTTTTCCCACCAAGGATCTGAGCATCCAGAGGTCCCCTTTCCCTGCCCCAGCAGCCTTCCTGCCTCCCATGGCCCTCACTGATGATGGTGCAGGGAAAAGAACATCCATAAACAACCACATAGCCCAGCATGGTAGCACAGGCTGGTCATCCCAGCATCTCAGAGGCTAAGGAGGATTCCAAGTTCAAGTCTAGCTTGAACAACACAAAAAGACCCATCTCAAAAACAAAGAAGAAACAGGTCCATCAAAGCAGGGAGCATTACTCATAACCACAGGGGTCCCCTTCCTGGCTATGTACAAAACATTCCCTAAACTCTTACAAAGGTAGCTCAGAGCTGCAAACTTCCCAGACTCAGAGAATTTGGAGTTTCACCTAGGTGTATGGGTGAAGTTGCATAAGCCAGATGCCATCTAGGTGCTACAATGGGGTCTGTAACACAGAGGAAGGAAGCCCTAGGGAGGGGACACATGGGAAGTCAGCTGACACCAGATCCCAGACTAGCCTGAACCACAGCAAGCCATCAGATGCCTCATCAGAAGGTTGAAGGTATATCATGCTTAAGAAGACAAGACAGCATCAGCGTTGGCGTGGGCACGGGAGAGCTGGCCCCACCCTTCCCGGATATGCCCAGGCCCAGATCTAAGGCTTTGAGTTGGCCCACCCCAACATCTACTCCATATATGAGCTTGTGAAGGGGCTGGTCCTGTGGAACCAGGGTGGCAGGATCTCCATGACTCAGGGCAACAGCAGGATATCCGAGGGAAGTCTTGGTGAGGGTCCCTCCCATATTGGCGTTGTAGCAGAAGCCAGAGGCCTTGAACCAGATCAGCAACTCATTGCAATGAACATTTGCAAGTAGAACTCTTTGGGCAAAAGGGAATACGTGACACACTGCAGCTTCCAATGCCACTACAACGAATGAGTATGTGATGGAGAGACAAGAAAGATGGGAGAACGCAGTGGTACATGTAAGGTGGAGCTGGAGACACAACCCTTGTGAAGGGTGTGAGAGAAGGCTGCGGGTGATGGAGGAGCAGGGCGTTGCCCAGAGGGGCGGGGTGGACGAGATGGTTTTCTTTTTTGTTGTTCTTGTTTTGTTTGGGGTGTGTTAATTTTTATTTTTATTTTGTATTTTCTTTTTGTGGGGGAGGTTACAAAGGTGGGAGTGGGCGTAGAAGGACTGGGAAATGAATAGGATTGGGACACATGATGAATCAATTAAAAAAATACCATGTTTAAAAAAGAGAGAGAGAGATGATAAGACAGGCTGACATCAGAGCTGAGTCCAGTGCCTATGGTCCTGTCACATCAGATGACTCCCAGAGGCTGGAGAACACAAAAGATGGCCAGGATGAAAGGCTCTGCCCATTCTGCAACCCAACACTCCACCATGGCAGGGCCTGGCCTGGAACTGCAGCCATGTATAAGATGGTTAGGGAAGAGTAGTCAGGCTCTGACAACACCATGAGACCTGTTCAGCAGAAAATGCATGTGTGTGCAGAGTCTCATCTTCAGTGTCCACAACTTAGCAGGGAAGGGACAGAGAGGCACGGAGGTCAGATGCATCCCCTTTAGGGACAACTGCAGAATGGCCAGTGGGGACTCGGGTCTGGTCCTGCTCTACCCTTCTATTTCTATGCTAGAAGTACAGGCTGGTCCTTGTCAAATCAAAGTCCCCGAGGGGATCATGGCACTTCCATTCATTAGAACACAACTAGTCTTCAGGTCCTAGTCTACAGGAGCACTCTGGCATTCCCTGGCTTCCAGCTTTGTAGAGACTAGCTGAAGAACGAGGCATGGCCTGTCGTACTGCCCAGAGGTAAACACTGCAGGCGGCCACCTCAGACAGGAGCAGGAAATACTGTTACTGGGAGTGATCCTGTGAACATGGACAGCACACACTCCTGAAAGTTGGTGAGTACAGGACACATATAGCCCTAGGGATATCACAGCCTGGATTTTTGGCTTCCTTGGTAAGCTGGAGAATCCTCAACAAACTCTGGCCCCCAACACAAGACCCAAACACATCTAGCAGACACCCCCAGCACCCACTGAGTCAGGCCCAGGATCTGAGAGGATGTTGGCAAAAGGCCCCCTTCCGATTTGCACCATCAGTTACTATAAGGATGCCAGCCCGGGTCCTATGCATGGTGCAGTCTCAGTACAACTCCTAAGGAGCTTGGACAGCAGACAACATCGCACTGTTGATCTACTTCCTGCAAGATAAACCAGGGTTCTGAGTGAACAGAGGGCTCCCTTAGGGTCCCCCATGAAGAGCATGCACACATCATTGGACATGTCAGTAGGTTCCTCTAGACTCTCAGTCCAGAGAGAAAAGCCAATCCAAAGGTACCCAGTGTACTTCCACCAGGGCCCATGCTACCTCCTCCCCAAGCACAAGTGAACAGTGGTACCCACAACACTTCCCAAGGGCACATGTGAGGGCAGGTCCCACGTCACCTCCCTGAGGCACATTGAGCACCAAAGCCCCATCTCACCTCCCTGCAGCACGGGTGAAGAGCATTACTTACATCACCCTCCCTGGGGCATATGTGAGGACAGGACCTCACGTCATCTCCCTGGAGCACAGTGAACAACCACATCCTTGTCATCTCCCATGCCTTCTCCCTGGGGCACCCCTGAGCACCAGAGTTCCACATCACCTGCCCGAGCATCCAGAGGACGGAGGCCCCACATCACCTCCTACAATACTTATAAGGAGCACAGACTGTCACCTCCCTGGGACACACTGAGCAGAGTTCCACATCACCTCCCTGGGGCACATTTGAGGACCAGGACTATGAAGCCAGGCACTGTGCAATCCTCAGATCTGTTTGCTGTGGCCAGAGTGTGACCAGGAAACGGCATCTGTGTTCCAGAAAGAACCTGTCCCCTGGCTACAGCTTGAGAAAGGAAAGAAAGCATGCCTTTAACAGCTTCTAGAAACTTCCCCGTGGAGCCTCACTCCTCATCCTCCCTTTTCTCTCTTCCTTCGCACACCCACGGAGTCATGCTGGGCACTGATCCACTTGTCAAAGTGAATAAATGAGAAAAGCCCTTGCTCATGGGGACAGCATCGTGTGAGCGGAGCGGCAATAGGCCAGTGGACAAGTAAAATGCCCTCAGAGCAAGTACTCCGGAGTCTAGCCGCGGCGGGGGGCGGAGAAGAGAGTGGGCCCACAGGGTAGATGGCCAGGGAGACCTGAAGGAGGATGGAGAGGAGCCCTGCAGCCTCCTGGGCAAAGAACAGTCTAGGGAGTGTGGCCAGCAGAAGCAAAAGCCCTAAGGTGGAACCACAAGGTTAGCCAAGCTGTACCAGAGTGGGCAGCAGTGTCCACCAGAGGCTGAGGACCAGGCAGCGCCACATCACTCAGGGAGTGGCCTTCTGTGTAAGAGGGTCTGACCTACACCTCGGATGTTAAAGGCTGTGCTTAGATGTTCCAATGTGGAGTCCCCAGATTCCAATGTTAATGGTGTTTACCACTGGGACTTTGAAAAGGAGACTGGGAATTGGATGAGGTCACCAGGAAAGGAAGGCCACAGTGACTTGATCGGCTTCATAAAAAGAGACCTAAGTAGCATACCTTCTCAGTCTCCCTGGCGATACCCTCTCCCATAAGAAGCCCTGGCAGGGCCTAAGAGATACTTAAGCAATCACTTGTTCCAACAGAGACTAACTCTTAAGTGAAAGGTATGGCTGTCTAAGGTAGAGTGTCAAGCTGAATATTTATGACCTACCAGAGAGCTGGGAGCCCACCATGAGAAAAAGCAAACACTTTTTCTTTTCTTTTTTTCCCCCTGCTAGAAGGGCTTTTGATGTTTACAAGAGATGGAGCTGTCACTTTATCAGTGTTAAGTTGCAAAGACACAGAATCTCCAAGGGACTGCTAGTAACTTGAAAACAACACACCTGTCCCTCTCAACACACCAATGGAGCAGTGAGAGGCCACATCCGTGCCTATAGACTCAGTCCAGGCTGAGACTGTGCAATGGCCTTTATGCCTCTTCTTCTTTGAGTCCCCTCCCCATGCCCCATCACGTGATTACCACCTCCTCTTTGCTTATGGGGGGAAAAAAAAAAAAAAAAACCTTGGCTCGGAAGAGGAGCAATCTGCCCCAGTAGGGCATCTGCTTACAGAAGAAGCCAGGATGGGGAAGGAATGCATACAACCTCATGAAAATGCAAGAGACCATCTGCACCTACCCACTGCTCCCAAGCTCACTTCAGCCAAGCAGGGACTTGCAGTGCCCGGCCCCAGCTCCAGGCTAGCCCCCAGTCACCATGTACATACACTGTTCTCACTTCTCCTTCTCTGCCTCCCTCAAAGGGCATCAGCAATCTCTCATTTCCCCGCTTCACCAATTCCATTTCCAAAACGATGGGGACTCAACACCATTAAACATGATTTAATTTGCTTTCCCCTAATGATTGGCCCACGGTATTAGGACATCTCTCCTTTCCACTTGAAAGGCCTTCAAAGGGGGTGATTTCCTCCCAACAAATTAATATGGAGACTATTAGGACACTAGAGGGGAATCATCCTCAGCCACTGGAGCTTCTTATACCAAGGCAGAACACAGTCCCAGCTAGAGGAGACAGCAGGGAGCACAGACAGGTGGTGGGCTTCTGGGACTCCTTTTGTACATGGTCAGTTGTTACTACAGCTCACAGCACCACCAGGAACATTCCGGAGGCCAGCTCAAAGCCTTCACGGAATGGTGTGTTCACCCTCTGGGGCATGTGCATGAGAGTAAGCAGCAGAATGGCAGGAGTTCCTGAGCCCACCTACTGTGGGGACAGTGGCAGTCCTCACCTGTGCTCACCTTGGCTCTACTTCACTCTTCTCAGGTCCCCAAGGCTGGCATTGTAGACAGGGGACCAGGCTGGCAGACCAGGCTGCATGGAACACACTCCCAATCCCAGCATTTGAGAGGCTGAAGCAGAGGTCTATAAGGTCAAGGACATTCTGGTTCTTAGCAAATACCAGGCTAACCTGAGCTACATGAAACTCTACCTCAAACAAGGGCAGCAATGAGGTTGGAGAGGTGGCTTAGCAGTTAAGAGTACTTGCTGCTCTTGCAGAGGATCTGTGTTCTGTTCCCAGCACCCACATCAGGCAGCTCACCACCACCTGTAACTCCAGCTCTGGGAAATCGGTCACCCTCTTCTAGCTTCCTAAGATACCTGCATGCGCGCGCGCGCACACACACACACACACACACACACACACACACACACACACACATGAATAAAATATAATAAAATAAGTCTGAAGGGGGTGGGGTGAAGTTTTTCCCTGCAAGTTCATGCCCAAGGTCACATGTTTAACACACACAAATCCTTTAAATCCTGTTCTCAGGCCCTGGGATCCACAGTCCCCAAAGGACAGGGATGACTGCTGTATCTTTACGTCAACTTTCAACACTTCATGTTCTCCACTCCTCTCCAGGCCAGACTGGCTCATAACATGCCTTCAATCGGTCCACAGCCTCCCGTGAACCACCCTTACGGCCATGCCGCTGTGCTCCCACACTCCTGCTGTTCACTGAGGGGTCAAACCCTGCCTGTGTGCTGTTCTGGAGTCTTCCATGGGCCCAACACCAGAGCCTCCCCAAACCTCATTTTCAGAACACTGTTGCAAGGCGGGCACTAAAGGGAAGTGATGGCCTGATTCTGGACCTCACCCCTGGCTTGGGAATCACACCAAGGGCTATGGGTTTTGTGGGATCTGCTGGACCTGTCACTGCCCACCCCTGGCAACCCAAGATGAAGGGCTCCAGAAACCCAGGCACATTGAGCCTGGCTGTCTCCAGTGGTCAGAGAAACTACCAAGTCCCTTTCTTTGTAAGCCATGAACAAGAGCTATAAGCTCAGTGAGGGCACACAGCAGGCAGGACTGGGACCGTTAATATTCTACTGTGTTAGGAGGGAGAAAGAGTTCTTGGACCCTTCTGCCACCAGCTAAAATACTTCAGTCTTAGATCAGTGCTGAATGCAAGCTGGAAGCAGTGCACCAATCAGAGGGGCAGGGTGTGCTCAAGGTGAGCACAGCAAAGGAACTCAGACACACAGAGATACACTATGGCCTCCCAGGGTGGGCAAGTAGACACCTCTCCCACCTGCCAGCTAGCCCTTTACTCAGGAACCAACAATCCCACAGCCTGACACTGCACAAACCAGGCCAGTGTTCCACAGTCCCTGCACAGCCCAGACATGCCAGTACTCCTCTTGGCCAAACCCTAAATCAGCAGGCCAAAGGTCTGTTTAGCCCTAACCACAAGCAGAACAGGGACTGGCAGGTACTCATCAAGCCAGGTTGGGCCAAGGTGACTCTACTGGACTCAACTCCACTTATCTCCACAGATAAGAAACAGCAAGGAAGCCAGGCGGCGGTGGCGCACGCCTTTAATCCCAGGACTCGGGAGGCAGAGCCAGGCTGATCTCTGTGAGTTCAAGGCCAGCTTCCTCTACAGAGCGAGATCCAAAACAGGCTCCAAATCTACAGAGAGAAAACCCTGTCCTGAAAAACCAAAGAGAAGAAATAGCAAGGAAGGCCAGTCAGGGATCTGCCAGTACAAGTTAGGCGGAGCCTTGTTTTATCACCCCAGCTAGGGCTGCCTTAGGATAAACCTGGAGGCGGAGGCACACACCAGTATAGGGAGCTGGCTCAGCCTCCAGCCCACAACAGGCCACCAAGCAGGCCTGGCTCCCCACGGCCTCGCACTGGCTGGCAGCCCCCTAAGGGCTGTCTCACCACTCTGGCACTGCACTGTGTCACTCCCGCCACAGACTGAAGCATCCAGTCATCTCAGGAGGTAGCACTGGGCTGCCTGGGAACCAATGACACAGAGACTCTGGTCACCGGACAGAGGTGTCCAGAGCCCTTTCCATCTACCCACCCAGCCAGCCAGAAAGATCTATGCAGATACCTATCCTCTGGGTGCCTAGCCAGCCCTTCTAGAAGTCTCCCAACCCCACCCTGCTGCAAACACAAAGGCCCAACTAGGCTCCAGGCTGTAGCCCAATGCTGGCAGCTCCCTCTGCGGCACCAGCCATATGACACAAGTACCAGCCACACAGGTGCCCCCTGTTGAGAGTGAAAAGCATTGATGTGAGGGCCCCTGAAGGTCTCAGGGACTCCACATACCCTAATCACACCCACCCCAAAGCCTAACTTGTGCCTACCCTTCCTGGCTGGCCTCAAGGGCCCTCTGTGTGATGCACAGCCATCAGGTGGGGGTCAGAAACTCTAATTAGAGATAAAGCTCATAATTAGCCTTTGATTAATTAAAAAGTGAGAAAACTAATTATTTAACAATGTCATTAGCTTAATATGTGTAATCTCTAGAAATGTACAGCCCCAAGAGGAGAAGAGGGGGGGGCTTCTGGAAGGATCCTTAGAGGGGACAAAGCTAAGGATACAACTCAGTAGGTCTCCTCCAAACCTCTGCCCTCAACCTTGTGGACATGAAAAGACCTAGATAGCCAAGTGTTGGGGTCTGAGACAGCAGGGACCTGGAAGGCTGTCTCCTCACCACCCATCCTCTCTGGAGGACTCCATCAGGGATGGATGGATGGTTCTTCAGATGTGCCCTCCGGTCACAAGGCCAGGCTCCTGGTCACATATTCTCACCAAATATCTGAGGACTATAGCCATAGACTCCACCCCGGAGCTCAGGCCCTTCTTACTGTGAGCTAGCACCTGCGCGAGAGTCTCGGTCTGTGGACTCGGGTGGTGAACCAAGAGGGAATGAACGCCCTATAACCACTTACACCTCTGAGGAGACATGGGGACGCACGCACGCACCTCAAGACAAGTCTCACAGGGCACAGTAGCTACCGTCAATGGACTACATGAGGATGTCACTGATACCACAGGGATGGCACCCCCTTCCATAGACGATTCTGGAGGACTATCATGGCTAGAAGGCCAAGCAGAACCTATAACAGTCACAGTTCAACCATGGCTAAGGATGGTTCCAGTCCCTGCAGCCAACATGAGCAAGGGTAGCCCCAACCTCCTGCCCAGAGTTTTCCCATGAGTGAATCGCCCAGTTCAGCCATGTTAATACACCCACACTGAGCCACACCAAGCACCAAACCTCCTTCAAGAAGCAGCCCTGTTTTCAGACACTCAGCAACTCCTTTCCATTGGGCCTCCATCCTTCAGCATCCTGGGGTTCCAATACCAAAACTAGCCCTACCACATCCCTACAGGTGCCTGCAGCTCCCCCACTATGACCCCTCCCCCACTGGGCCCCAGGCCTGGGAAAGCACAAGTCATCTCAGTTGACCTGCCCAGACCTGCCAAGCTCCTGCCAAGTGTAGTCCACAAGTGCTCACTCACAAGGACATGAGCTGACTCGACTTGCCAGCAGCTGGCCGTGCAGTATGCACCTCTGGCTAAGGGCAGCCAAGTGTGCTCGGCAGACTCTGCTAGTTGGTTTTTGTCAACTGGACAAAAAGCCTAGACATATCTGAGAAGAGGGAACCAGAACTGAGAAAATGCCCAAAAGCAGAGGGGGCCCAGGGTTCTCATACTTCTCATCACCAGGGATCAGGTACAGTGTCTCATATCACCCCAACTACAGGAGTTCAGCACAATGCTCCACATCACCGCAACTACAGAGGACTGGGCATGGAACCTCACATCACCCCAACAGCACACTTTCAGCACAGTTCCCCACATCATCTCAACTTCAGGAGATCAGCAAGGCTCCCCAACTGCAGGCAATCAGGCACGGTGCCCCACATCCAGAGCTCGGACCCAGTGTTCTACAGCACCACAGGGATCTCTGTTCCAAGTTCACAGCACACATCTCATGAGTCCAGAGAGACTGCCTCACCACCCAGAAGGCCTGACCTCACAGCTGAGGCTGCCACTGGCTGGCCACAAGCTGGTGGCAGACTCCTACTGACCTTTAGAACAAGCAACGTACCCTGAGAAAGGTCTGCCAAGGTGACCAGAAGTGATACCATCACAGGGAGCCACTTACACTTTGCTATTTTTTCTATTCTCCTTCCTAGTCTCATTCAGATTTTTCTGCCACAAACATCAAACTGTCAAGCTTCACCAGACACAATTAATGCTTGGGGCACTGGGGAGAAACAATTAGCCAATTAAAGCTTAATTAACTGTGGACAAAAACCAAAAAGAAAAAGCCTTGCACCAGTTGCCACGGGTGAGTGAAGAAAAGCCAGGCTCCTCATCCCCAGGTGGGAACCACCTGGGTAGAAAGACACCAAAGCAAGAAACAGCAGAGACTCGTTCCTTAATGGATGCGCACAGGACAGGAAGGGTGGCCCTGCAGACTACATGAGAAACTGAGGTACAAAGAAAGCAGTAATGTGCACACACGCGGTGACACACCATGGCCGTAGCACATCCAGAGTCTGTCCCTGGCCGCTTCCTGGGGGTGGGTTCCTGTTTCCTCAGAGCCAAATCCTAAGTGAGGAGGGAGGGGGTCCACAGGTAGAGCTGTCTCCAGGTACCCTGGGGCTGTGCAGGGCTTTACACATGCTTTCTGAAGTGTCCTTACTAAACCCTGATGCCCATGTTTCAGTCAAGCTCCCCCCCCACCTTGTCCTGCCTACACTAGACGGAGCTGGCCACCTGCTGGGCCTGTATATCCCCAGCCTCCTGTCCATTGTACATGCAGCTCTGAGCTTTCCACCCCGCCCATCAAAACCAGAAATTCTACTAGGAAGTCCTCTATAAACAGCTCGGCTACCCATGCCATTGCTGCCCCACCATGGCCCACTACCATGCAGTGGGCCTGGGCCTCTGCCTTTCCAATAGTTGAGGTTGTGTGCCCTGGCACAGGCTGAGCTGAGCAGAGGACACAACAGAAAGGCCCATCCTCCATGCAATGCCCATCCCACCCCCCACCAGGAAGACCAGGAAACCCAGCCACTACATCTGGTCACCGAACCATGCCAGTTGCCAAAAATCGGGTTTTCTCTGTTTAACTCCATACACACCATAAGCGCTGCAGACGTCATCCAGCATATGAGCCTGCTCTTACCAGAGGGGCTGAATCTCAACCATGAGAGCTTGCCTGAGGACCCACTCTACAAATGACCACTAGTATGAGACTAGCTCATCCACAAGAATGAACATAAGACACAGGGCCCACATCACACCTTCAGCTGGGGCAGATATCACTCATCAATAGCTGAGCCTCAGCAAACATAACTGACTGTTCCAGGAAGCTATTACCAATCAATCAGGATTAATCAGTGCTATCAGTCAAGCTTCTCCCTTTACCGACATGAGCTTCAAAAAGCCTAGGAGAAGGTCATAGGCCACCCAAGTTCTCACAGCTCAGAAGGAACTCTTGCCCAGTCCTGCTCCATGGAGTAAGGAGTCTTTTCCAATAAGCGGTGCTGGGTGGTCCATGAAGCCTAGGCCCACAGGACCTTCCTGTGCCACACACCTGCACTCCAGCATACCGATTTGGTTTCCTATCTGGATCCAGACCTCCACAAGCTCCCCAGCCCTTCCCTCTGCTCCCATCCCTCTGGTTTATTGCCCTCAGCAACTCCTAGGATGCCAAGAGTCATAAGCCCCAAGTGGGTACCAGCACCTAACTCATCACCATGGCCTCCAAAACAGTCCTGGCCCTCATCACCAACACTGGAAAAGAGGTACCAATCCTTAGCTGTGGACTCCTCTCAGACTCAAGCTTGCAGCCTCAAACTTTGCCCATTTCCCAGCAAGCCCAGCAGACCCACACACAGCTCTTCACAAAGCTAGTGTTGACAGCAGGGTCTCCGTTACTGATCCAGAAGCATCCTCCACCTCCCCTCCTTTCCCAGCAGGCAAGAAGTAAGCAGTTTCTGCCTGAAAGAGCAGGCAAAGTGGAAGCCTCAAAACTGGTGCAGTCAGGAGTAGAGAGCACCTGTCCAGCAGGCAAAAGGCCCTGGGTTCCATCCCCAGGACTATGGAGACACAATGCTCCCACTGGCGGTTGAAAGGCAGAGGCAGACCGTGTGTGTGTTTGCGTGTGTGTGTGTGTGTTTGCGTGTGCGTGTGTGTGTTTGCGTGTGCGTGTGCGTGTGTGTGTGTGTGTGTGTGTGTGTGTGTGTGTGTGTGTCTGATCAGCAAGTTCCTCTGAAAGGGTGGGCTAATAACTCCTGAAGTGACGCCCACTAGCAGAGGTGTGGAGGAAATCCTTCCAAGCAGGGCCTGGAAAGCCCTTGCCAGCAGCCCCTGCCAGGACTCTGCCTGGAGCCCTGAGGCTGCTCCGCTCCATGGTGGCTGCATTTTAATAAGTAATTAGTACGGAATGGATGCTGCAAAAAGGCCCAAGTACCTCCCAGACAGCATTAAGCCAAGGCGTGCAAATGAACTTGGCCCAGCAGGGGCCGGTGAGAGCCATCAGGCAGCGGGTAACTCGGGAGAGCACGAAGTCCACTCAGCAAATTTCCTGAACAAATATTAGGGGGAAATGAGGAGACGCAAGGAGGCTTGAAGCCTGGGTGTGGAGATCAGGGATGTCTGACCATGGTTACTGCTGCTTTCATCTCTGACCAGATAGGGCTGGAGACCCATCCATACACACTGGCGCCAAAGTTATAGAGACTATCCCTCCACACACTTGACAGTAAGCAGGGCAGGACGGCAGGTGTGCGACATGACATCAGAGGCTTGGTAAGGCCAGCGCTCCAGGCAGCTGGAACAGGCCACGGGGGTACCCCTGCCCACTTGGTCAACACTGGTACAATCCCAGCGTGACTCCCAAGAGCTGCCACTTAGAGGGCACACCACAGGAAGACATGCAGTTGCCTCATCTGGTCTCCTCCTCCAGCAGCTCCTAGGGAAGGAAGAGCCTTACACCCATTTCACAGACTGAACACTACAGCGGCAACATGGGAGGCAGCCTGTGTCGAGCCCAGTGACATCTGGGGTCTGCTTCTACTCAAAAACTCTCAGCTGCTCCACTTTACCTAGCTGCTGGAAATACCAGCAGACACGCCCCTCCACCCATCCCCCTTCTGTGTCAAGTTCAGAGGCAGAGAGCAGCGGGTGACTGTGGGAGAGGGTAGGTCAAAGTGAGGGGCCACGGCTATTACAGGGGACAAAACAAAGGTCTGGAGGACGCAAGCAGGCTTCTTCCTTCTGTGTCAGCTACAGTTGGCTGCCAGATGCAGGGCCTGCCGTACTGTGGGCTCTGTGAAAAGTGCTAGATGAACTTGTGATGCCTGCTTGGGATCAGAAGGGAGAGGGGCACCCAGTGCCAGGGGGTAAGCACGAGGCCCATAAACTGCTGGAGGAATGGGGGGTCAGAGGGCAGAGACCCGAAGGCTCTGAGAAGCACAGCAGGGCACTGGCAGGGAAGCTCTGCCTCCCACCACCACAGCACAGCCAGCTCCACTAGCGACTCAGCTGCGCCCGTTCTGACGCCCACCAGGCTGGACCTGGAGGCGACAGACATCCTTGGTGCAATGAGACCAAGCTTTCAAACTCTTGCTTCCAGCTCCTTCAGAACTCTTCCTTTAAGCAAAATGTCTCCGAAAATGCCACACCAGAAAGGCCGGGCTGCATCAATCCAACAGGGTTCCACCATCCCCCTACTTCCAGGCTCAGTGGGAGAAGCCAAAAATCCACAGCTGGGGGGACGTGTCCGGCCAGCGTGCCTGCCATTGGCCAGCATGCCTGCCATTGGCCAAGTCACAGGCATTATCCAGTGCCCTACACTCTCAGAAGATCCCCTGGATCACCTCTCCTGAGGCACAGGCATATTGCTACTACTACTCAGGTCGCTGGCCAGCTTCCACACTGCCCCCTGACCTCCACACTGTGTTGTAGCTCCCAAATCACCCCACCCCGCCCCCGACTTCCACACCACTGTCTGGCCTCCTCACTACCTACTTCCCATTCCTTCAGGTTCCTGTGGGATGCAGGCACTCCTGAGGAGAAAGGACTCAACATGTGGCACCAGTGACAGGCACATAGCAGCCATGACCTCCAGGGAAGTGAGAGGACTTGGGGCTCAGAGGCTGCTGGGTGGAGCCTAGGCACCTGGATAAGCAATGCCAAAATCATGTAGTGGCCTGTCCGTCCACGCCCAGGTCTTGGTGAGGACCAGGTCAACTGCTGCAGAAGTATGGAATGCAGTGACTTTTCTAGTGAATCAAGGGACCCACTGATTAGGAGTACACCGCCATGTGACCCACCCAGCTGCTCCCTCAGTAGTTGACTATCTGAAATCAGGCTGGTGTCAACAGTACCACCTGGTGGGGCTGCAGGTTCCAGGTGAGATCCCAGCTAGGACATGCAAGAGTAACCTAGGGACTACTCTGGAAACCACAGCTCCTCCAAGAGAACAATCAGCCTCCTGTCCCTAGTGAGACTAGACCTCCTGGAACAGTCCATGCCTCCTCCAAGACTCCTCACCTCAGAGGCTCAGGCCTCTGTCAACCACTTTGACACGGCTTTGATACGTTAAAATGGGCACCTCAGCTAGCCATTAGTCCTGACAGAAACCACCCCATGACCCTTCCCTTTCTCTGTCTCTCCTTCCTGCCTTCCTCCCTCCTTCCCATTCCTGACCCTTCAAAGCACACACATTACCTTCTGCGACCCTGTGACCTTCACCTCAACTAAAGAGGCAGGTTAAAATGCTCAAAAGTAACGGCTCCCATCACAGACAAAGAGTGGCAGGTCTCTGTCCCTCTCTGTCCCCTGCTCCAGCACTGCCCAGGGCGCTCTACAATGCAGGCCTGGCTGTGGACCTCCTACACACAGGAGATGGCACAGCAGTGACTGGACAGATGCAGAAGTAAGGCTCAGGGACCATCACAGCTCAGCAGGCAATGGAGCTGGACCTCCCAGTGCCGAGTTGAAAAGGCGGGAATCCAAAAGCAAAAAAAAAAAAAAGGCACCCGGCCATTGACCCTGAGCAGGAAGCTGGCCACTCTCTGTGAGCCTCAACTTCCTGTTCCACAGTCTGGAAGAAGGAAGAGACAGGTCAGCACAGAGGACTAACAAACACACAGTGCCCAAATCCCAGGGAGGAAGCAACGCCGCTACCATCCCGATGATGTGATGTGATGTGATGTCTAGGAGCTGAAATCTCAGAGAAAGCAAACAGAATCCTCTCCAGGGCCCCTACCAAACTTCCAAAGGGGTTGTTTTTGTTCTAAACACCCAGAAAGAAGCCATGGGACGCCCATCTATAGCGTGTCCCCATCCCTCGCACCCTGGGCTCCAGCAACTGAACAGACAATGGCCCAGACAGGACACACGGAAATGAAAAAGACCACATGGCCGGGACAAGACCAGCAGACGACATCACTAAGTGGGCAGGCACCTCACCGCCAGGCCCAGCAGTCACAGCCTGGCTGCCATGCAGCACAGCCAACCTGGCAATCTTCCGGACAGGACTTATCTGAACTAAAACCTATTATCTTTAATGTAACTCTTCGGAAAAACACCAGGGAAGGCAGCCAAAAAGACACTTCCGGAACTAACTTCTGGAGCCCTCAGTACTTGCTGGAACCAGTAGGGTGAAGGACCAAGAGCAGGAAGAAAACACTTACACTAAAAATGACAAGAACCTAAGGATTCATTTCCTTGCTGCATCCTTCAAGCCATGCCTCAAGAGCCAACCACGATCTTCCAAAGGTCCAAGAGACCAAGACTGTGCAAGAGTCAGGTCTCACCCAGATAAACTGACAGCCCTGCTCTCGCTCACCAAGGCTAGCCCAACTTCAACAGAACAGAAGGGGAGAAGGCACAAAGGTGGGAGACACCAGGTAGGCTTCACGGGGTCAAGGTTCCCTCATCCCTGTGGAGTCTCCGAGCATCTCCCTCTCCACTACTCTAAACCAGGAAAACGGAACAGAACCAAGAGGTGGTGGGCCTCCCAGGGAGCTCAGCCCCAGTGGAAGAGGAAAGGCTAAGGACATAAGGTAGAGCCACCGTGCCCAGCACAAGGACCCTCAAGATCTATGACCAGAAAACCCAGCCAGGCCAGCCCCACCTCTGACAGCCTGTTTGGGCATCTTAACTGCTCAGTGTAACACATCAGGTACACAACTCTAGCACTTAAACTTGTCTAGTTCTGTGGAGATGTGCTAACCAGGGGGCTGGAGGGACCAAAGATGGCTGCAGGGGCAGAGCAGGTACCAAGATTCATCTTCTTCTGGACAGACCTTCAAAGCAGTGCTCCCTGCTATCTACAAATGGGGCTTGGAGCATCCGCAAGGTTGCATCCTGGTGAAGACAGAGCAGAGACACACCCACACTGATGGGTTCCAGAGTTCCAGAGCTTAGCTACCAGGCTCTAGCCTCCAAAGGTGCAAATGTTGTATCTTTTACAAACAAAATAATTGGAAGATGCAAAAGGAGAGGCTGACACCTCCCTGTGACAGTCTGGGTTGGTCCCTACTAGCACTGATGGTCAATGATGGAAGCATCAATTTCTATCTGAGGGGACACTACAATGGCCAGCCTGGCAGGGCACTTCCCACTCCCAATCCATTCTCTCTCTCCACCTCTCACAGCTTCACATAGCAAGGGTCTAGAGCAGTGGTTCTCAACCTGTAGGTCTAGACCCCTTTAGGATAAAACAACTTTTTCACAGGGGTTGCCTAAGACCAACGGAAAAAAACAGATTTTTACATTATGATTCATAACAGTAGCAAAATTACAGTTAAGAAGTAGCAACAAAAATAATTTTATGGTTGGAGGATCGCCACAAGATGAAGTGTATTAAAGGGTCACAGCATTAGGAGGGTTATGAGCCGCTGGTCTGGAGGCACTGGGTTAGGTATCCTTTCACCCAGCAGTGGAACAGAGGAGCCTGATCCACCCAGCCCACCCTTAGGACTGGACAGGGTCTGAAGCAGCAACAGACAGAGGTGGGCTGCTGGTCATATGAGCTCCTGTAGGGCAGAGCATGAGGCTGGACCCCACCCCTCAGCTTGGCTACAAGGTCTGCACTGCAGGGTCACCTCCAGCTCCAGCACCCCACCCTATGACTCAAGGTCCAAGCCTACAACCCACTCCCATTTCCCATAAGCACATGCTGGAGCAATGCCAGGCAGACGAGGCTAGAGGCCAAGGGGGAAAGCCCCTGGTGAAGCCCCTCCACACCCACATGCAGCAGACACAGTGCACTCACTGAAGGGTCAAAGCTGTCTTGTCAAAACTGCTGACACTGACAAGGGCAACCCTTCTTCATAAACAGCTTGACCACACAGTTGGCCGATCGGATGATGAGAGCTTAATCCAGATTTATGTGTCTTACATCATGCATTCCGCCATAGCAAATTAGAATCACAATGAAATTACATGAAATTATACACAGAACACTCCAGGGCTGTGCCATTGAACTAAACATGGGTTTGTTTAGATTGTCCCATCTTTTTCTCTATATGGTTATTCAATGTCTAGGTTGTGTGTGTGTGTGTGTGTGTGTGTGTGTGTGTGTGTGTGTGTTTGTCTAGGCCATAAGCTCCTCCTTCCTAGAGTGCTATGGCAAATTCATCTCGACCACTTGTAGGAACAAGACCAAGAAAGAGTCCCAAATAGACCTATCAGACTGAGAAGCTACTACTCATAAGACAGGACACCAGCAAGGCACCATCCAGACACCCCTGCAGAGGCAAGCACAATTCTGTATGTACCTGATATTGCATCAAACTCCCTGCACCTGCCCTGCAGCCAAGACCTCCATGCATCACATGGAGACCTTACTACACACTACCTGGCCTTGGCAGCTTTCTAGAACCTTGGTGCAAGCCTCCATGACTCCTTCATTCTTGCATCTTGCATACTTGACAAACCACACCCATGGTGCCAAGATCTGCTGCTTGCTAGAGACCTCCTTGAGTTAGAGCTGCAGTGACCTCTATGCTTTTAATACCAAAAGAAACCTCTAAAAACTGGATGCTCATAGAAACAGACTCTCAAGAGGGGACTCCCAAGACAGAGGAGACCTGCTGGGGCTAGTGGCTCCCAGAAGCCTAGTCCTGAGCACTAAACTGGCTCTGAACACCACGTCACAGAGAAGCCCCTGGGGAATAGATCTCTCAACATTCCCAACTGCAAAGTTTGCTCTCTCATTCACATCCTGGACTCATGGGCCTTTTCCTCAAACACCCAGTTCCTAAGGATGATCCTCAGGGCAGTCAGGCAATGCCTGCCTCTGCCTCTTCCATCAGCAGGCAAAAGCAGCAGGCTCAGAGGCCAAGGCAGCTGTGGGGGAAGGGCGGGCAGTATGGAGGCTTGAGGAGGCCTGCACTTCAACTCTCAGTGCCCCACCTGAAAGACATTACAGTCATGATCCGACCTAAAAAAAAGGGACAGAGGGCTAGAGGCATGACTCAGTTGTCAAGGCACTTAGCTAACATGTTATGAAGCCGGGAGTTCGATCCCCACCACTGCATAAACCCAAGGTAATGAACACCTGTAACCACAGAACCCAGGAAGTAGAAGTAGGAAGATCAGAAATTCAAGGTCATCTTCAGCTACACACGAAGTTCAAGGCTAATCTGAGCTATATTAGACTTTGTCTTACGAGAGGCAGAGACAGGCAGATCTCTGTGAGATTGAGACCAGCCTGGGCTGTTGCACAGAGAAACCTTGTCTCAGAAAAAACAACAACAAACAAAAAATGAGTTACCAATATTTTGGTGGCACCTAACACTGTCACTCCATACCCATGCACATCAGGAAGCCACCAATGAGTCGCAGCCTCTGTGGACTTTGCATCTGTCTGGCCTCAGGTTCCTCTCCCTCACCAAGGGAGGTCCAGCGCACTCAGCTTTCATGACATCCCCCAGATTTAGACATGGGTGGTACCCCTGACTGAGAGAGGGAAGATCTGCCCTCCAGCTCCACCCTGTCACACAAACCTGGTTTCAGTACCTTCCCATCCGTGACACAGAGCAACAGACGGGGTTGGCAGGCAGCCAGCCTGTGCTGCTATGGCCCAGTGCAAGCATATGTCAAGGAACCCACTCACCTTCCCGAAGTCTCGGACATCAAAGAGGTCAAAGGGGTCAAACAATTCACTGTTCCTTAGTCCAAATTTGTCGTGGCAGACTTTGAGGAAGGTGCGAATATTCTTCAAACACAGGAACTAGAGAGAAAAAAGAGGCATCAGTAAGAGGGCAGTATCTCAGAAAACACCAATCACAGCAGCCACAAGGTCCTGCCTTTCGTGCCCACGCAGACAGAGGCAGCTTGGCAGTGGGAGAAATCCCTGTTCCAGGCTGGGGAGGTGTGCTGCAGCTCAGAACCACCGCAGCCTCAGTACCCCCAGGCGGAGGCCGCTATCTTCCATTCATGTTAGTTTGCACGTGGCAGATGACACCAAATCACAGCCGGCTAACCCATACCCTGCCCTGGTGTAATCCTGTGCATCTCAATGCTGGTCACAGCAGCAAAGAAACATGTTGGCCTCTAGTCAACATGCACGACAGATGAGCACCTCACGCATGTGCACATCATGCTCATGTGTATGTGTACCCACAACTCCTTGCAGCACACACTTGTTACTTCACAGGAGCCAAAGCCAGTAATGGAATTGTGCCACTGACGACCAAGCCCTTGGAAAGGAGCTGTGCTGGACACAGCAGGAGACTTTAAGAACAAAAGGCTGTAACTCCCAAACCAATGTCAGGGTGCCTCCTCTTTGGCTCCATCTCCACCACCAAGCTCCAGGCCAGCTCTGACCCTGACTTTACAGGAGGGGTGACAAGACAGTCAACTTCTAGTCCTTGTAAAGAAACTGTCAGGAGAGATGGCTCAGCAGTTAAGAGCATGTGCTGCACCCAGACCAAGTTCACACAGCCTGTAACTCTGGTTCCAGGGGGATTCAACTTCCTCTTCTGGCCTTTGTGAGAATTGCATGCACACAGTGCACATATAAACAGACACACATACATTACACATTAATTAATTACACTTTAAAATTAGGAACAAGCCAGGCGGTGGTGATGCACACCTCTAATCCTAGCACTCGGGAGGCAGAGGCATGCGGATCTCTGTGAGTTCGAGGCCAGGTTGATCTACAAAGCAAGATCCAGAACAGCCAGGACTGTTAAACATAAGCACCCTGTCTTTTTTAAAAAAAAGGGGGGGAGGGGGAGATAAATTTTTAAGTTTAAAGAAACTGAAGGGCAGAGGGGAGGAGGCTCCAGCACAGACTTTGGAACACCGGGGTTCCTGGTTTGAACCTTGTCTGAGTGATGGCAAACAGTGGCCCGTGCTCCTGAAGTATTTGCTAGGCAGAGAATGTCCCCTCTGGTAAGTTCAGGGGGACAGAAGCCAAGCTGTGCTGAGAGCCCCTGTCCTGTGCCACCACTACCTCTGCCCACCACCCTGGCTGAGATGTCATCATTTACAGATGATACTGGCCTGGTTCCTGTGTCACACAACTCTGTGCGTGCATGCGTGCGTACGTGCGTGCATCTGTCTGTCTGTCTGTCTCTATCTCACCCTAAGTAATTTCTTCCAAACAACATTTGGAATGAATTGTGCACACTGTATGCTTCATCCCTAAACACCTGAGCATGCATTCCCTGAAACAATGACATCATCGTACATGTTCGCAGCACAGTCAAGAAATTATCACGGATGCCAACCAATCTGCACATCATATTACATAAAGGACAACCAGAACGGCCTTTATAGTAAACAAAAAGGAACCAGGTGGTGGTGGTGCATGCCTTTAATCCCAGCACTCAGGAGGCAGAGGCAGGAGGATCTCTGTGAGTTCGAAGCCAGCCTGCTCTACAGAATGAGTTCCAGATAGGCTCCAAAGCTACACAAAGAAACCCTGTCGAGAGAGAGAGAGAGAGAGAGAGAGAGAGAGAGAGAGAGAGAGAGAGAGAGAATATGAATGAGAATAAAGAGGAAAGGATATAAGGAAAGAGGGGAGGGGAGGGTCCAACCAGGACCACATGGGATATTGCTATCACATCTCTTTCTAGGTTAATGTCCATTGGTGGCAATCTGGGAAAGAGCCATCCTGGTGGTGGATACACACACACACACATACACACACACACACACACACACACACACACACACACACACACACACACACACACACACACTGCTATATGTGTGCTAAAGTATCTAGCTGCATACTTAGAAATGGGGAAGGTAGAGCTAGGTATAGTGGCCCACTTCTGCAGTCCCAGCGCCTGGGAGGCTGAGGCAGGAAGATAGCATATTCCGGGCTAGCCTGGGCTATCCAGAAAGACCCTAACTCAAAACAAAGGAAAAAATGGTTATGATGATAAATGTTTATCTATCACAATTAAAGGATTTACAGAGAAAGATGGAGAGTGTGACCCACAGGCAGAAGAGCACGTGATGATGGATGCGGGGAGAGACAACTAGAATGAGGCTGCTGTAAGCCAGCAACAGCAAGTATTACCAGCAGCCACCAGAGTCTTGAAAGAGAAGCCTGGGGCACAGTCTCCCGCAGAAGCCCAGGGAAATCATCACCCTCAGGCTCCATCCCCAGCCTCTGGTCACCGCCACCATTTTTGCTACTACAGGTAGCAGGCAGCGGACAGACACAGTTAAGGCAACTGCAGGAAGCCACAACACGCACACACAGCCCAGCCTGGAAACTGGGACGAGGGGAGGCGCCACCCCCTGCCCTATGGAGGAGCATTGAGCTTCCAGCCTGGCTCAACTATTTTTTGCCCACAGCTCCTCTCTAATTTCCACTAAGCGTTTATTTTAATTCCTCCCCAGCCTCCCATTTTGGAGTTAATTACACAGGTCCCAACCATAATCATGGTCAGCCAGGCCAGGCTTCTCTTCAGGGCTCAGCACAGACCAGGATCCCTTGTCCAGCAGCCCAGTCTCAGCCTAGACCCGCCCTACCACCGCCCCCACCAGTGGCCACTTAAGCAACCTAGCCTCCAAGAGCACCACCCCTGGAAAAGAGCCACACAGGCAAGGGCTGTCTTCATGGACAAGGACAAAGGTCTGGGACAGTAACATGAGGCTCTACCACAAAGCAGCATGCACACCACCTTGCCTCCCTTCATGCAGCTTTCCTGCACCCTGTTCACTTATGTTCTTAGTCACTGCCATTGTGCTATGAGCCATGTTATCTAACACAAAAGAAAACTGAGGCAGTAAGCTAAGGACTTTGGCACACAAGCAGACGCATCAAAGGCCACGAACCAGCCATTATTTGCTTCAGAGTGGAGGGCACTTGAGATGAAAGGGTTCTGTGAGGCACAGGGTCACCTGCTGTCCCTGTCTACCAACACCACCCTTAAATCCCACCCCCTCTCTCTTACTATACAATTAGGGAAACTGAGGCCCAGGGTGACGGGGTGTGGGGAGGAATACCTGGCTGGGAAGGACAGGACTATGCTGGCTGTCCATCTCTTTCCCTTCCCACAGAGGCAGGGCAGCAGGCAGCTGTCTGCAGCTCAGGTACCTTCTTCCCCCACTGCCCGAGTACCAGGAAGCCATGAGGCTAAGTCCCACCAGTTGGAGCCACTCACTCCTACACTGCAGAGACTACACTGCTTAGATTCTAGACAGAGTCCCGAAGGCTGGAGGTGAGAGAAAGAGAGAGGGCTGAGGCTTCTGCAGGCTGTCTCAGCACAGAGGACACAGCCTGAGTGACTATAGATGAGTGAGGCCCAGGCAAAAGACAGCACGGAGGCAGACCTTCCCCATTCTTAGCCAACGGAACAAGGATGGACACCCATCAAGGGTGCATCAAGGGTACACAGCGTTTTCTCATTGACCTGGCATGGCCTTCGGGGCCTTCACAGGGAAGTCAGGGGCCTCACAGTGTCCTGAAGCAACACTCAAGCTCAGAGGAAGTCTGGTGAGTGCTCTTGTGAATAACAGGGCTCTCTAAGGGTGGCAAGCAGCAGGCCACTGTGTTTGTTTAAAACGTTCAGAGAGGGCACAGGCCAGCACCTCCTGTTGTCCTTGACCCTCCCTGGGCTCCACCTCTTGGCCAAACAACCCTGGGACCTCGGTGGTGGGGGACCCAGAGTAGATTGTGCTGGAAACATCAGCAGCTCATCTCGCTGCTCACCAGCTCCCCACGGATCTAATCTGGCTGAAATCACATTAGCACCAGGACACAGCCTCCAACCCACACACCTCCCCAGGCTCAGCCGGACAGGAAGCCTGAGTAGCTGCTCACTGTCATCTGTCATTCAGCTATGACAAGGATGGGGGGGGGGGGGTGTGCATGTGAGCCACCAGGAAGCCTAACATCACGGAGGGGAGTTTTCAGGCCCAGCCCAAGTGGTCCCACCATAGCCACTTCTCTGTAGGGCTTTGACACCAACTGACCACGATGAAACAGCCCTCTCCAGCCTGAAGAAGAGACCTACCAGGAGAGGCAACCTAAAGGCCGTGGAGACCCCACCACCTCTGCAGGGCTCATGGCATGCTGCCAGAGTGAAAAGGACAGGCCTGCCCTGCAGAGCACATTCTACATGGATGCTCCATACTCAGCACCAAGATACAGACATAAAAAAAAGAACAGAGTGGGGAGTGTGTGTGTGTGTGGGGGGGGGTGTTCATCTGCCTGAGGCCGCACAGCTAGCTAAAGCCATGTTTAGTTTCAATTGTCAAAATCACCTGGGAAGGGAGTCTCCATCTCAAAGGGACTGTCTAGCTCAGCAGTTCTCAACCTGTGGGTCACGACCCCCTGGGGGAGTCAAAAGACCTTTTCACAGGGGTCACTTAAGACCAACAGAAGACACAGATATTTATATCACAATTCGTAACAGTAACTAAACTACAGTTATGAAGTCGCAATGAAAATAATTGTATGGTTGGGGTTCACCACAGCATGAGGATCTGTATTAAAGGGCAGCTGCATTAGAAAGGTTAAGAAGGACTGGGCGAGATCAAGTCAAAAGCGTCCTCTTGATTAAGTTAGTTGAGGTACAAAGGCCCAGCCCACTGTGGGTGCCACCACTCACTGGTCTGGGTCTCTGACACTAGGAATGGAGAAAGCATGCGAGGAAGGCATGCAAGCAATCATTTCTCTCTGCTCTTGACTGCGAACAGGATGGAAGCAGCTACTTGGAGTTCCTGCTGCCTTGACATCCCAACAGTGGAAACTGGGAGTCAGAGAGGCTTTCTCCCTGAACTGCTCTGTTGAGGTATTCTATCACAGTGGCAGGAAAGTGAATTAGAACACTGGTCCTAAGCCTGGAGTGTGCAGTTTGAACACTGATCACTGAGGACGAAGGGCCACATCTCAGGTTTCTGCACTAACTTCATGTTGGGATGCCATCACGCACCTATAAGATCCGGACCTGGTGCACAGACCATCCATTCCTCTAGCTCACAGACCAAGCAGCTTTAGCAGTCTGGTCATGGGCAGCCCAGGGCCAGGGCGTGCAGCCACAGCAGCAGCACAGTCCTGCCTTACCAAGGATGGGGTGGCTCTGTGCTTCCCAGGAGGGTGGGTCTCTATGATATCTCTGCCAGTCAGCCCTCCTGCCCTAGGCAGCCATGAAAGGATAGCAGAGCGTCCGGGACTGTCGAACACGGACCCGGCTCCTGGCTCTTGAGCCACACATCTCTGCAGCAAGGGTTCAGCCCAGAGCACCAGGCCCTTCCATCTCTGACCTCTGGGAGGGGTCAGGACAGCCACAAAAGCCCCACTGTACAGGGTTTTCCAGAATTCCAGGCGCTGGATCAGCGCCTCACTGAGCTGCTCAGAGCACCCCTAACTCACTACAGCGATAAGGAAACCTAGGTTCCAAGTCCCCTCCTGGCCTGTCCAAGCTCACTAGCCAGGATTCCACACATCTGGCAGCAGATCTGAGACATTTTGATCTCCAAAGCCAGACTGTTGTTACTGTAAGATATCCTGTGCAGCATTCAGGGCAGAAGGATAACGTGAGATTTTTTTTCTTTAAAGAAGAGACCAATCCTTTCAGGAAAATGTTGTCTACAGCAGGTACCACAGAGTTACTAAGAGTAGAGCCCAGCCATTCCCCTGCACCCTTATACTGACACAGACCCAGTACTGGCCAGTGAGGTTATTTAAACCATTGTATATAGTAACTAACTAGCAGATATATGCTATTCACAGTCTGAGATGTGGGGCCTTCATACGCTTGTAATCCATCCTGACAAGGGGCTTTTATTTTCAACCCCATTTCAGATGCAGAAACTTAAGACAGGAGACAGGAGAGGTGACTTGAGATTGGACCCAGGCCTGTCCCTGCCAGCTAAGCTCCAGGAATGGCAATGGGGGAGGCGGGGACACAACAGGGGACTCCATGGGGCAAGACCTGGGCTTTCCTCATCACTCCTCCACATCTTCTCCACCACACCCCCACACCCCTGGGAACCATCACCAACACACAGAACTCTCAACACTCCCCTTTCCCTCCTTGTCCCACATTTCCCAACCCCCAGGATTCAGCCACATTCTGGCATAGACCCATAACAGGCATGCCTGGTGGTCATAGCCTGGCCTAACTGGGAGAGTGTGTCCAAAGCCTACTCCCACTTGATGGCCACCTGTCCTCTTTGTGCCTCAGCTTTCCAATCTGTAAAATGAGCACAAATTCTGCCCCCTCCACAGTACTAAACCATTCTGTTCAGATAAGCAACAACTGACACAGGCTACCTTCTGAGCAGGCACGGAAGGCCCAGAAAGAAGACTGGGGAGGAGGGGAAGGGCTGGAGAGACGGCTCGATGATTAAGAGCACTGGCTGCTATCCCAGAGGACCAGGTTCGATTCCCAGCACCCACATGGCAGCTCACAATTGTCTGTAACTTCAGTTCCAGGGGACCTGACATCCATGGCAAAACACCAATGCACATAAAATAAAAATAAATGAATTTTAAAAAGAAGAAGATTGGAACGGACAAGGCCCACAGCCTTATCAGAGCCTTAAGAGCTGTACCAAAGGCTGACACTAGGCCACACCAGGCATGGGCCAGGACCTTCCTTGCCACCCACCATCTACCCTGGTGGAATTAAGCCTGTCACCTCTACCAGATTCTAATCAACTCTCAACTCCAGAGAGTAGCCTCCCAGGGGGTGGAGGGAGATGACAGTTACTCAGAGACCCTGGAGGCAGATTCAGGTTCTCTGCTCACCAGTCTCCTCAAGTCCAACTCCCCATGTTTTGTTTGTACACTCAAGGGTCTGCCAGAGACCAACCACACCTATCACAGGCCCAGGACGAATGTGAAGGCCACACCCAGGAAGGGTGGCACAGCAGTTCTGCCCCCTACACACACACACACACACACACACACACACACACACACACACACACACACAGAATGGCACTCTTTCAAAGCCTCAAGGCCTCTGAGAGGTGAGGATCACCATATGCAACTGCCCTGTTCTGCAGGAAGACTGGGAGAACACCCGTGGCTGCCAGCAGTCTTTGCAGAATATTTCAACAAGTGGAGCTAAGTCAACTCTGCTTCCAGTGTCTTCGCTCTGGCTGCTGTGACACCGCACCTCCCCAGGGCCCTGGGTCCTGCTGATCGGAGCTTTGACTGGCAGCTAGGGATGACTTTGATCAATAAAAAATGGGAAAACGAATTAATGTCTTGCTTTATTTATGCGATGCTAATTCCAAAACCATTTAAAACAGCATCATTACTATTTAATAGGTCTAGTTTGCTGGAATGGATCAGATGTGGGGCTCTTGGAGTAGATAAACAGGTAATCCTGGGTGACAAGCTGGCCAGTTGGTCCCCAGGGCACATACTGAGGCTACTTGCTCCCTCTAGGGTCCAAATACCCTGGATAATGGCCAGCACATTGCAGGGGCTCAGGAGCTGGTAAACAAATGAATGAATGTCCACAAAGCACCTATCAATGTTTTCCAGCTGCAGGTACAACAGCCTTGCATCTTCCCAGCAGAGAGAACTCTAGCAACCCTCGTATCAGAGGTGTGTACACACACACACACACACACACACACACACACACACAAAATCAACCTCTGCACTGTCTGGCTGACCTCAGAAGAGAAATTAAGGCACACAGGCTGGGATTGGCTGCAACAAGACTGTCCAATACCACCCTCCAGTCACCCACAGGACCTTGAGACTTCCCAGGCTGTCCCCAAGACCACTGTGACCCCAGCAGGCCCTTGTGGTGAGACAGCAGAGATGGTGTGATGCCAGGCTCCCAGAGAAGAGTTCCCGTCAGGGAACAGACTTCGAAGAAGACGGGTAGGGGCTGATCTGAGGAGCATAGGGATTTGATTATGTCTGAGTGGTTTAACATGAATACTTCCTGTATGCTTCCTCAGCTGCACACACATCATCCAGATGAGGTGCCAACAGCCGGGGATGAGCCCAATCCTCCAGGCAGGGCCCGGCCAAGTTTCTCCTATTCAGGGCTGCAAGGCTGAGTGGCCAGTCCAGTAAGAACTGGGGAGGTGATATTTTCTTTGTACCCCAGGTCTGCCTCCTATCACCCTTATTAGGGTCTGCATGCCCTCCATGGAGGGAATCCATCTGCCAGGAGCAAGCAGCACACCTAGATGGCTCAGCTTCTCCAACAGGGCAGGAGAACGGTCCAGGGTACCACGTGCCTCCTTTACCATTTCCCAAGGTCCCCAACACTGCAGTATCATTCACAATCAGTGCTTAAACGCCAGGTGGCATTTTTACCTACTCCAACAACAAACAGCACCAGATGATCACCAGGCTGGGCCGGGCTCTGTGCCAAGCCCATCATGCCACTGTTAAGTTCCTTCCTCCTAATGTGTCCTTGACCTGTGATGTACAGACAACTCAGGGATCGACTCTCTTACCCAGGGTGGGGGATGGGGCAAGCCAGGGTGTGCTCTACCACCAGAAAAGCACCAAAGCACTGGCTACACCACAGGGGTGAAGACTCCTGCCTCACAGGAGGACCATGCTCCCCACAGAGGCTGAGCCTGCAAGGCCTCTCTCGCCCCTAGGAAGGAATAATCCAGATGACCCAGAAAACAAACCAAAATGGGGTTCAAAACAAGGGAGCCCTTCAAGCTAAGCCTGGGCGACAAGTGCTTCCAGACCCAAGTCAAGACACTGTTCTCCTTCCCCAAAGTACCTGGGCCCTGACCACCCTCCCGAGACCTCCCGGGGGGGGGGGGGGGGGGGGCTTCCCATTCCCTTATGCTCTCCCCTTGATTCTGATTAGGCCTCACTAGAGGCCTCGGATGTTGCAGGTAGTGACACCCTCTGGAACTCCTAGCATGCCCTCTGTCCCCACCTCCTGACGTCTTCCCTTTCAATTGGTTCCCCTTTGGGAACCAGGCCCTCTCTCCTCCAGTCCTCCAGCTCTCCTGCCTCCATCTTCCAGGTAGGTGTGGGTACATGGGGCTGCTTGCTCACACACTCCACAGGGTACTTCGAAACAGGAAGAGACTTGCCAAGGACAGAGATGGGGGCTCAGTAGACTGTGGGGGTACGGGAGCCTTACTGGAACTTGCCTGGATTCAGAAGTACCCAGCAGAGTTTTAAGGCACGCTTCGGGGCTTGTCTGGAAGGTGCTTCCAGAGAGGACTGAGGCACAGGGCACTCATTCCCCCTCTCCACTTCTCTCCCCTCCCCCTCTCTCTCCTGCTGGCCATGAGGTAAACCAAACTGCTCTTCTTGCCATTATGGACTAAAACCTTGAGAGCAAATGAATCCTTCTCCCTTGAATTGTATCTAGTATTGTGTCCCAGTGAACAGAAAGCTAGCTAAACCTGGTATCATGAATTTGACAAGTCTGTGATCCACACCAAGACCCCAAACTCTAAGCAGCCCTCAATCCCAGCCGCCACCGTGCCCCCATCACAGGCACAGGCACCCCGCTGACAAAGGTTCCCCTCTGGACTCCCTCAGCTGAGCACTGCTGGAGCCCCCAAGCTGTTGTCAGCAGGGATGAAACCCAAGGAACCAGAGTCTATCTGTCATGGTGATGTCGGTCCAACTGCGTCCAGAGCCCAGGCCGTGGGGAGCAGTTTCCAGAAGCTGCTGGATGGAGCTCTCTCTGCAGAAGAGACTCCCACTCACCCAGGGAAGAGGGAAGCTGAGAGACAGACTAAGCTTGACTCAGCCTTCAAAGCACTTTGTCATCCACACCTGGGAACAGAGCCACTCAGGAGAGCACTCAGCTTAGAAGTAGAGAGAACAGGTGGGCGGGCAGGCAGGAGACCATACTCAGCCCTGAGACCCTATCAACTCACTTAACTGGCAGCCACTGCAACCTAAGCTCAGAAGATGTAGCCTGAACCCAGCAGAGGGGGCTGCAAGAGAATAATCAGCTCTCTGCCCATTCACCCTCCCACTCTCTATGTGGCTAATGACCTGTTTGAGCCTCAGGGATAAGAGTGGCCCACAGTATCAAGACTTCAAGGTCAGGGTTTTCAAAGCAAACGTTTTCTATAAAGCTAGCAGGAAATTGCTTTTTCTAGTATCTCATTGTATAACCATCTTCCTTAAGCCGGCTCAGAATGCCGCCCAAGGGTTCAAATCCCACTCTCTGCTGCCCAGCTCTCCTAGGCAGGCAAGGCTCTGAGAGATTAGGCCAGATGCTGCCTCACCAAGCCCTCACTAACTCTCCCACCTCCTTCACCCCCTCCTCTGCTGCAATCCAGCAGCCAGACCATTAATGTGAGCCCACAAGCGGCCCGTGAAATTGCCCAGTGTCCGCCTCTTCATCTTCTCCATCTCTTCTCCCCTCTGGAAAGTGGCCTCCAAGGTCACTCTGGAGAACAACTCTCTCCTCCAAGCACCCCTTCTCCTGTGCAATTTGGACAATCCAATTCCAGACAGACCCAGGCAGAACACTCTCCGACATTCTTTCCCCACTGCTCGCTGACATCAAAGCTAAATGTATCCCTTAATAGTTGGCACACATCGGATTATCACTCTCCCATCTGCACAAACGAATCTGGCCATTACCCGTCCTGCTGAGCTGAAAATGTGGTAGGAAAATCCTAACGGTAGCATTGGGGAGCTCCCAAGTAGGAGAACAAAATCAAACATTCTTACGTGATTCGGAGCCAAAGAGCCAACAGCCCTTAGCTACGAGGTGGTAGGACGGGAGCTGCCCCCACTGCGAAAGGCTCAGACCAGCCGTGCACGCAGCAAAGTGTCAAAATTCTTGGATAAACTGTCAGGTAGACAATCTCTGGGGCTGAGGGGCAGCAACTGACCTTTGGGAATACTGGGGACAGGCTTTGAGTGACTTCACTTACAGCACCCTGGAAACTGTCCTCAGTCCCCCCAGGAATACCTCCAAAGTTTCAGTCACTGGGAAACCACCCCAGAGGACATCCCCTTGGGGCCCACAGATAATTAAGCAGCCTTACCTGCTCTACAAGCCCACCACCGGGATCTGGAACTGTTAGACTGGACCCCTTGTGCAGCCTGAACACAGACCCCTGAGACCTGTCATATCACTGCTCAACACCTGTCTCCTTACCTGGCCAATGGGGCTGACAGTAGCACACTGGGGCCGTTACCAGTTCACAGGTGAGTCACTTCCTGTGGAAGTGACTTTACGGTTTGGATTTAGAGTGTTGTCCAAAGGCCCATGTGTCAAGTCTGGCCACTGCTGCCTGATGCTATTGGAGGGAACCCGTGCCTTTACGAAGTGAGGCCTAGGGCTGGAGAGATGGCTCAGTGGTTAAGAGCACTTACTGCTCTTGCTAAGGACCACATTCTATTCTCAGCACCCACATGGTGGCTCATAAGCATCTGTAACTCCAGCTCCAGGGGATCCAACACCCTTTATTGGCCTCCATGGGTACCAAGCATGCACATGGTACACAAACATACATGCAGACAAAATACTCATGCGTCATTTTTTTAATCTCTTAAAAAAGAAGTAGGGCCTAGTAGGAAGGCTACTCATGGTCTTAGTACTGGGATTATGGGGTCACCCCTCCAAACGCCTTACACCCTGGTCTTGAGCAGCTGGCTCTGGCACGCATGTGGCACACCCAGCCACAATGTGCTGCCTCACCCCACCAGGAAAGGACTGACTACCCGTGGACTGAACCCTCCACGGTAGAAGACAAACCTTTCTTTTTAGATTGACATCTCAAGCATATCACAGTGACAGAAAAGCCCCTGACACACTCCGTCACACTGGGGCTGCGAAGACTTTAGGCAAGACCCAAGACCAGAGACTTCACCACCTTCTGCAGGTACAAGGAGTGCTGCGGCTTCAGGAAACCAGGAGCCTGAGCTCAAGCAGCCACACAAGCCCCCCTAAACTAGGGGACATGGAGATACAAACTACAGGGAGCCACACAGGTGCAGAGGCCTGTGTGCTGCCGGGTTCTGGCAGGAGTTTCCAAACTGGCCCACTCCCTCCTCTCTGGACCCCACATAGCAGACCTGGAGAGGTATGAAGGAGACCCTTATGAGGGTACAGGCCCATTATGAAAGCTCTGTCCAAAGCCATCGCCTAAATCTAATCAGCTTCCAAGGCCACTTCCTGATACCACCCCACGGGGGCAAAGCTGCAATCCATGAGTAGGGAGATGCAAGCATTCAGTCAATGACATCACATGCACACTCTGAATAGATCCCCTCATAGAGATGGCTCTGACACCCCCATAAACTTTACTGCTGAGTTACTGTGCAAATGGGGTCTTCACAAACATAACTTCTCAAGACCAGGACCCTAGCTCTCTAGTGAGCCAGACAGTCCTACAAGGAGTAAGAGAAGGTTTTAGACTATCAAGACACAGCCCAGAAGCCACAGGACACCCAAAGCCACAGAAGAGGAAGAGCCAGGCATAGCCTCCTCAGAGCCCCAGAGGGAGTATGGCTCACACCTTGGTTTGAGAGTCAGACTCCAGCTCAAAGATAGCATCAATTCCTTTGTCCGGCCCTACCTAGTCTGTGGGCACTCCAGGGACAATTGGGCCAAGTAGCCCTTAACCTCACGCTCCAAAGGCTCAATACAGCAGGCGAGACCAAACATCACAGAGTGAATGAATGAACGAGCATGCTGACAGTTAGGCTTCTATAGCTGTGACAAATATCTAAGCAAATCAACTTAAAAGAGGGAAGATCTTTGTTGGCTCATGGTTTCAGAAGTTGGCCATTACTTTGGGACTGACTTACATCCAGGTACCACGGCTAGAGTGTGGCAGGGGAGGTTGCTACATCAAGGCAGCAGGGCACTGGAAGAAAAGGCTTCGCCACCGCTCCACCTCCCAGTAAAGTCTCCTAATCCACCCCAGGATTATCTCCTCTGATGTTGGAGTCTTCAGAGCCCCTTCATGTCCCCAAAGCCCAGCAGTGGCCGCCAAGCCCTTTCAAATGGCATTCAGAGGACATTTTGGATCTAAACAATAACAAAAGGATTGACGAGCAAGGGAGAAACTAGTTTCTGTAACAACTCTCCTTCTCTACTGGTTACACTGCTCACGGGTTCCCACCAGACTGCCCAGGCTGAGGCCCCAGACCCTGGGCCAGGCACATGAGGGCCCAGGATAGGATCCATCTGGAACACCTTGAATAACAAGGTCCACAAGGCCAGCTCCAGTCTCCCATTTCCCCTACCAGACACTTCTGCTACGGATACCCCTGGTGCCATGTGTCACTCAAGAAAGGGTAAAACAAGACTAACCAGCTTCCAGGCAGACATCTTGGTTTAAATCTTCTCCGCCACCCATTCCCCAGAACCCCTGCCCTCAGGGGCCATGACTCCAGGCTGCACACAGATCCACCTATCCAGTGGCTGCCTCTGTGCACTGGTCAGTATTTTGTCAGCCTGACATAGGCTAAGGCCATCTGGAAACAGGGAACCTGGATAGGGAAAATGCCTCCATCAGACAGCCTGTGAACAAGCCGGGGAGGCATTTTCTTGATTAATGATTGATGTGGGACGGTGGAGCACCTGGAGGCAGCTGCAACAGTCCCCTCAGTCCTGCACAAGCAGATGACACCCCACACGTGACAACTCAATGCATTACTGCAGATATCACAAGCCTCATTTTCTCAACCATGCTACACACCCCTCAGTTCATGAGGAAACAGCTCCGTGTCTGACACAGCTCAGTGAGCACACCTGGAATGCTAGTATATGGTGTGTGTGCACTGTGTGTGTGCACTGTGTGTCTGTGGGCGGGTGAGTGGGTACCTAGGCACACGTGGAAGTGTGCAGTAGGTGTGCCTGTGCACATACATAGATAGGTGTGTATGTGTCTCTGTTCTGACTAACAAAAGTGTCCAATAAGAAAACTTTAAAAGAACCCAGGGAAATAGTTTTGGACTACAAAGAGGTGGACGGTAAGCATGTTTTTCCTGTTTCTTAAATGCAATTCCTTTTCATTTTACTCTGTGTACAGTAAACACAAGCTTAGCGGGGCAAAGAAAAGAAGACAAATGCCCTTCCCTTCTGCTGCCCCAACAGACTGTCACCCTGAGAACCTGGGCAGAGAGGAGGCCCCCTCTACAGGGATGATGCCAGCTACCAGCATCCTAGCAGCTTTCTGAGCCGATTCCTCAGGCTTCCAGTCTTCCATCCGTCTCTTACTGAGGCTCCGGGATGTCACTGTCATCTTTGCCAGCTTAGAGGGTCCACCAAAGACTGCTTCTGAAGTCTCCTGGCCTCTGTTACATGAGGAAAACTTGTGATTCCCAGGTCGATTCCATTCCCACACAATCAGGGGCTCAGAGATTTCAGCCATCAGTAGCAACCACTGCTCCAGAACTCTGCACCCCATCTTGGTGAAATGCACCCTGGGAACTCTCAGGTGGAAGGTGCGTTACTCTCATCTCCTGCCTGGTTTCACTCTCAAGATTAGGACCAGAAGCCACTGGGGCAGAGGGCAGAACTCTGCTGAACACGGCTTCCCAGATGGCCCTGGGCAAGTCCTCAGTTACCCCAACCGAGTGGCTCTATAGTTCTGAGTTGGAGAGGGGTGGGACTGAGGCTTGAGGGGGTCAGAAAGACTTCCTCAGAATTTAAAGGGAGTCTTTCCCCAGCTCTCTAAAGCAGGCCCTCAGCGGCCTTCCAGATACCCTCCCACCACCCACCCTTCCACAGGGCTCTGCTCTGCCCTCGGCCCTCAATTCTCCATTCTCCGGATCCCTGATTCTCTCAGGTCAATGGGCAGACTCTACACTTTTCTGCCTGCAGGGAGGGGACAAGGACGCAGCCCCACACTGCCACCCCCACCAGTCTGAGGAATTCCCCTAATCTTTCAGTAACTTAGACTCAGGCCAAAGTGAGTTCGTGGCTTCTTCTTTTGTTTCTGGTTCTCAGCTCTTAGACTACAGCTCTTCTCAGGGCTGTGGGGGGAGGAGTGGATCCTGGGAGCAAGGCCAGTTTCTCAGAGGGCCATGAAACACTGACAGTCATCGAAAAGCTGAACTTTCTAGAAATTCCAGTCCCACTAGCTCCAGGCCCCTCAGAGCCCCACAACCAAGCAAGGGAGAGGGGACGGGGCTCCACTGATGCCAGGGGAGCGGGTGTGCCAGTCAAGGTCAGAAATGTTCACAGCTGCAGGTTCACCCTCAGGCCCCAGACCCAAGGAGGCCAGCATGTGAGAGGCTACCCAGGGATGACTACCCAGGGACAGAGGGCAGGGTAAGAAAGCTGGGCCAAAGCTGTTAATTCCGTCCAGACCCCATCTGCTCCAAGTCATGAGAAGGGCAGGAAGTACTAATGGTAGCCTCCCACCTGCCCTTGGCACCCTGGGTCCCACAACCAAGCAGAGTTCCTGCCAAAGCATCCAGGAATTCTGGTTTCTCATCCTCTTGTACTGGCCAGCGTGTTCTGGCCTAGGAGAGCCACTGCCCATCTTGGTAAAGCAGGGGCACAGTGGCCCAGGCTTGCACTCTAGGGTATTGCCTAAGCTGAGGAAGGTTCCTTCCTCAGGCCCCAGGTCCTGTCTCTTGTGAACAGAGAAGGAAGGAGCCTGGGGTAAGATTTTTTTTTCTCCCAATATGGAAATAACCTCTCCCAGACAAGGAGAAGGAAGGGATTCTAAGGAGCCTGGCGCCCTTGCCTTGCCATACCAGGAACCACGGAGGTGTTCCACCCAGCTGCTGCAGCGCCTGGTCCAGCCTGGTGCTGGGAGTGACACAGGGGTGACCAGATGTTGGGTCCAGTACCTCCTCCCTGGCACTGAACGCCCCTAGCTCACCATGGAGGAGGGTATAGTTACCCTGGCCTAGCCATTTCTCCTCCAGTCTCCCTACATGTGGACACCCAGATCGCTTGCACAGTTTCATCTCTAGTCAGGCACATGATGGTAACAGCTGGGCTTATTAAAGGTGTGCATCACACTGGGAGAGGGGGTTCCTTCCACCAAAGGAATTTCCATGTCTGGGCCAAAAATCCCAAATTCCAGGGCCCTAGCAAACTCACCATGTAGGCAGAGCAAGAAACAGAGAAATCCAAATCGTCCCCATGTCCGTCCCTCCCCCCCCCCATCCCCTTTTACCTCAAACACCATGTGTAGCTCTGAGGATCCTGTACTAAGGCCCTCATCAAGGATGCCTGCCCTTCCCTGGCCACATTCCATGACTACCATTATCCAACAGCCTCTGTCTGAGCCCACAGGACACCAGGGCCCAGGTCCTCACCACTTTCCCTAGTCCACTCATCCTTCATTCACTTGGCTATCAAATTTGCATCATGTCCCACTTTGTGGCATGCATGAAAAAAAAATCTCTTGACCTGCCTTCAGAGAGAATGGCAACCCCACCCCACCCTGCCCCATCCCAGGTGTTATTTTGGGGACAGAGGATGGGGCAACCAAGGGAAGTGAGAGAGCAGCAGAGCGGCTCAGAGGTGCTGCGAAATGGAGCATGTTCACAGCCCCCGCATCCCCAGGGCAACCAGGGTAGCCAGAGAACGGAAACCCAACAGCGGCAGATCATTCTCTGAGAGGACAGAGGTCATAGGCGAGAGCACCAGGGTGGCCCGCCACTGCTGCCACCCGGAAGGGACACTCAAACTCCTGCCGTACCAGGCAGCAGCTTTGGGGGCATGGATCCAGACCCAGCACCCCAGCAAGCCCACCCAGACTCTATCCACATTCCTGTTCCACTTCCGCTTCTGCCCAGATCCTGCCCCCGCCCCCTCCCCCAAGGAATCTCAAGCTGTTCCTCTCCCACAGCCCCTTGCTACCCCATGTTCTTGAGCAGCTCTGACAAGACTTCACATCCAGACAAAAGAAAGGACACACTGTGTCAGGTAGACAAGACAGAATAGAAAAAAACAAACATTCACATCTTAAATCCTGGAACCTCAAAGGTACCCTTAAACCAGGAACAGTCTTAGCAGATGCACTAGACACTACCCAGGCGTGGCCCAGCGTGAGTGGACCTCACTTCAGCTGTCCCAAGATGCTGCTGTCCTCAGAGGTGCCCAGGTACCTGCCCCCATCCTGTGAGCCCCACCTGCCCAAGAAATACCCTGACACCTCCTCCCCACCCCTGTGAGGATCCACACCAAAATCAGCATCGTCTTTCCCAACTCAGTTCTGGGGACACCCTCTCCTAAACGGGCCTCAGTTGGTCGGTACCCCTCAGTCATCACCGGCCCACAGGGTGAACTCTCAGAAGTCACATCCCAAGGATAAAGGCATGGGCCAACAGCTCACCACAGCCACCACCATCCCCTCAGCCCTCATAAACACCCCAGGATGGCGAAGGCCTCAGGGCCCTGCAAGGGCAGACAGAGCTTGAGGAAGCAGACTGGAAGCTCCACATTGCCCTGGGGCTCTATACTAGCTCCTCTCCCTCCACACTGCAGCAAGTGGCTGCAGGGCTAAGGCACTGAGGCTTTGAGCTCTGAATGCCAGCTCTATGCTCCTTAGATCAGCACCTGGGACCAAAACCCATCCCCATCCGCTCAACCCATCCTACTCATCCCTTGAATGGCTTTCCAGAGATCCCAGTTGTATTTTGTTTCAACTTTCCTTTTCATTTTACTCGATGTTACTAAATGTAACCTTTCTGCTTCCCGCAGCACCTCCCTGGCTTTCCCCTCTTCCGCTCTCTCATTCAACCGTCTCTCACTGTCCTTTCCTGGCTGGTGCTTGTATGAAGCCTTCTTTGCCCTGCAACCTTGTCAAGAGATCTAGGATTCGCTTCATCCACTTTGGTCCAAAACAAATGCTATCATGCATGGCTTCGCTGGTCACTCATACTTTGCTCTGATCACCTCTAGGAATAGGGATGATATGGGACTCACAAGCAGATAGCAGCTGTCACAGAGCCAAGACATTTCACACAGCACAAAGAAGGTGGCCAAGGTGAGAGGCAAGACCTAGGGTCATAAGTGACATTATTATACCCTACACGTCCAGGGACTCCATTCAGACCTGGTAGGACACAAAGGATGGAGGGAGTCTGGGTGGGGTGACTCCTCTCTGAGACCCAGCAACAAGAGACTCTACAAAATAGAAGAGAGTTGCAGTGGTGGTGCACGCCTTTAATCCCAGCACTTGGGTGGCAGAGGCAGGCAGATCTCAGCGAGTTCACGGCCAGCCTGGTCTATGGAGCTAGTTCCAGGACATCTAGGGCTACACAAAAGAATCCCTGTCTCCAAAATCCAAAAGAAAATAATAATAATAATAATAATAATAATAATAATAATAAATAGGAGGAGGAGAGATAATCACTGATGTTCATGGGGGAGCCTGAATCTGAATCTCAGCAGTCAGCAGCCTAGGTGACTCAAGCTACAAGCAGTGGGGTAGAGAGAGGAAGAAACAATGAGCAGGAGAGCAAGGGAATCTCAGGAGAACACAGCCATTGAAGCCCTGTTCCAAGCTCAGGCTCACTAAGGGCATGTAACAGACACCCATGGCGTCAGATAACAACACTTATGCTGTCCTTCCATCCAAGCTGGCTCCAGGTCCACCAAAGCAGGGCAGGGGCCATATGGCCAGCCCTGGGCTCATGACCAGGTATGGTCACCCAAGTCTTAGCAAATGTTTCTCCATGCAACATCAATGAGGCTATCAAGTGAGTCTCAGCAGAGCCACTGTGAGCTTGTTTCCTGACTGAAGCTTTGCTGGATCAATAGCAATAAAGGAGGCTCCAAAAATCAATTTAAGGCAATGTCCTTTTTAAGAAAAAGCTACTCCGTTCATAATCAACACTCACTTTAAAAACAACAGATAAGCTCTTCTGGGTTTCCAGTCTGCTCGGCTGGGCTCTGCAAAGACCACCTTGTCACCCTCAATGAACCAACATGCTGGGGACTAGCTCTTCCCCAGGGAGCTGGAGCCTAAGGCCCATTTTACATCTACAGGAAGCAGCAGTTCACACCTGCTATGATCTGAACGAATTGCAGCCTGAATGCAAAGCTGTTAGCCCAAACCGACAGGAGAATCTAGAGCTGAGTCCCTCCACTCAAAGCCAGCTCCTTGGCGCGCGCGCACACACACACACACCCCACACACATACACAGACACACACACACCCACACACACACCCACACACCCTCCACCACACACACACACACACACACACACACCCACCGAGCTACCATCACACCACCATCTCTTTTTTGTTTTTGTTTATTTGTTTGTTTTAGTTTTAGTTTTTGTTTGCTTTTTGAGACAGGGTTTCTCTGTGTAGCTCTGGCTGTCCTGGAACTCACTCTGTAGACCAGGCTGGCCTCGAACTCGAAAAGAACTGCCTCTGCCTCCCTGGTGCTGGACGGGACTAAAGGCGTGCACCACTATGCCTAGCTACACCACCAGCTCGAGTCCAGTAAACACGGGAAGAGAGATAAGAAAAAGCAAAGCCGGGGTTGGGATTTAGCTCAGTGGTAGAGCGCTTGCCTAGCAAGGCCCTGGGTTCGATCCTCTGCTCCAAAAGAAAGAAGGAAGGAAGGAAGGAAGGAAGGAAGGAAGGAAGGAAGGAAGGAAGGAAAGAAAGAAAGAAAGAAAGAAAGAAAGAAAGAAAAAGCAAAGCCATGCACTCACACAAATGCCATGATGAAAACCTATTGTTTTGTACAACAACAACAACACACACACACAAGATCAATAAAGAAGCTCAGTCACTGAATTCTTGCCACGGAAGCATGAGGAACTGAGTTTGATCCCAATACCAACATTAAAAAGAGGGGCAGTGCTTGCTGCACAAGCCTGATGATCTGAGTTCAATCTTCAGCATCCATTAAAGCTAGAGGTGGTCTTGAAACCCCAGCATGGGAGGGAATGGAAGCAGGAGGGTTGACGGGGCTTGCTGGCTACCAGCCTAGCTCCTGTCTCAAAGGAATAGGCAGAGAGTGATGTCCTTCACAAGCACACCCAGGTACACGCATGCACACATCAAAATACACTTTAATTGCCCAGTGGAGTGGCTCACTGCTTTAATCCCAGCACTGAAAAGGCAGAGCAGGCACATCTCTGTAAATTCAAAGCTATTCTTATTTACATCACAAGTTCCAAGCCAGCCAGGGTTACACAGTAAGACCCTGTCTCCAAAAATAATAATTAATAATAATAATAATAATAATAATAAGATAGATAGATAGATAGATAGAGGGGCTAGAGAGATGGCTCAGCGGTTAAAAGCACTGGCTGTTCTTCTAGAGGACCCAGGTTCAATTCCCAGCACCCACAACTGTCTGGAACAGTCCGGTTCCAGGAGATCTAGCATCCTCACACTGATATACATGCAGGCAAAACACCAGTGCTCATAAAAATAAATACATTTTTAAAAAGATAGATAGATTGATTGAGTGAGTGAGTTTATAGGAATTAAGGTAGGGAAGCAGAGACAGGAGAACCCCAGGTGAGGTAAGAAGCCACGTTTCTTTTCTTTTTCCCCCAATTTTATTTTTTTATTTATTATGTGTATATGAACACTCACATATGTGAGGTAAGGTGCATGGATGAAAGTCAGAGGACAACTTGTAAGAGTGGGTTCTCTCCTTCTACCATGTGGGTCCCAGGAATAGAACTCAAGTCCATAGACACCTGCACTTGATGAGTTATCTCACTAGCCCAAGGGAGCCTTTATCAAAAAAAAAAAAAAAAAAAAATCCAAGATGGATCTGTCTGTCTCTCTGGCTCCATTGGTTAACTGAAATAAGGTGGAGAAAAACTGAGGAAGCCGCTCACTTTTGACCTTTGACCTTTGGCCTCTGCACACAAAACACACACACACACACACACACACACACACACACACACACACACTCCAAAAGCTCAAACAGCTCCTGGAGACCATGTCCTTCCCTGTCTCTTCAATCAGCCATAAAACTTGACCCCAAAGACTAAACCCAGCCTAGTATTCATGGCATTGCCCAGGCCCCACACCAGGGACCTCTTCTTCACCCATGTACAGTCTATTCCAAGCCCACCACCCCTTACAAACTCCCTCATAGCCTGTCCCTTTCCTTCCCCTGATTATACCCACTGCCCACCCATCACAGACCCAGAGCTGTCTCGTACCTCACTGGCCGACCTCCAGCAGAATTTTCTAGAACCAAATCTGAACACACTCTTACCATCTCTTCTCATGAACCTCCCAAGGATGAAGGCTTCCACATGACCAGATACTCATTGCCACGAATCCTTCAAGGCAGTAGCTTGGAGTCCCTGTCCTCTTCCCTAAATACAGGGTGGTCTGCACCCCTGGCCTCAGCAAACACAGCCTCCTGCCCACTATCCACTTGAGAGATCATGCCTGTGTTTCCTCACTCTGACCCTAGAACCTACAGAACCCTCAAAGGAAAGATGAGCTCTCACCCACCTCAAATGGGCATCAAGGGTGCACCTGTGCCCAACAGAGATGGGCACCACTCCCCCATTATACCATACAGCAAGGCATTCATGAAAACCACTGCCTGTCAACCCCTCTCCTGGAAAACCCATTATATAATGAGGGAGTTTCCAAAGCTAGAGACGGGGAAACAACCAATCAGAGTGCTTACTGGAAGCCAGAGGCTGAGATCTACACAGGGCCTGAGACTGGGGAGGGAGTCTTCCTAGTTCTTCCCACAGCAGCCCCTCTTCTTATAAACATACCAGCTAAGATTTGGGGTAGGCAGGAACCTTGTCCACAAGCACACAGGGCCAGGTCCACAGTGGGCCCAAGTCTGGGCTCAGGGTCCTCATACTTCGGGCCACTATGGGACACCCAGCCCCGCAGGAGGAAACTGCTTGAGTGTAAGTTAGGTCCCTTAGACTCACACGAAGCTGCAGGGGCAAAGGCAGCTTCTTCCCAAGCGTCCCAACCATAGCCCAACACAGCTCTGTCCCAGCCGCAGAACGGAAGTGGGCCCTTGTCCTCAGGGACCCAAGGGGCTGAGTGCTCTAGCTCTCCCCACCCCCACCCCTGCACCCTGGCCTCTGGGTGTCAGCCCCACCCCAACCCCACTGCCTGCAATCCACTCTCCATGAACAGTGAACACAACGACTTCCCTGCTCTTTGCTGCTACAATCTGGAGCCCTGCTCTCCCTGCGCCTTGCCTGCTAACAGATGTTTCATTTAAGCAGCTAAATTACCACAAAATACACCCAAGGAGATGACAGGCCAATTTCTCCCAAGGTTTATTTGCATGAAAAGGGAGGGTGTGGTGTGTAGACATTCAATCTTTCTTTTTTTTTTTTTTTGAGGGGAGAAAAGTTTTATTATACACATGAGTTGAAAGAGAGAGCGAGAGAGAGAGAGAGAGAGAGAGAGAGAGAGAGAGAGAGCGAGAGCACTCCAACACATGAATTATGGATGGCAACAAAGGATACAAATCCCTCATCTTGGGAAGCAGAGGAGCCTCCTTCCCAGAGTAGGCACTAAGCCTTCAGGGCCTGTATGGAGCCAACTCTCAGCCCCACATTCTGATGATGAACTCAGACAGGTTCTCGGGGCTCAGCCTCAGTTTCCAAAGCTTTTCAAACTGTACTCCAGGGAACATCCTTTGTGGTGAGTCCACCTCAGGACCATCCAGTGACTAATTAGAACCATCTCGGAAATCCCCAGAACTGTCCTGGGCAGGCAGCATGGCAGGCATCTCCCTAGACCCAAGGACTCTACAGAGGAAAGTACCTGAGCTATGATGTCCTCCATCATGAGGCACTATCCTGGCTGGACGGTCGACCCAGCTGCCCGCCCATGAGGAAGAAGCCTAAGGACCAGCCTACATGCCAAGAACCAGAAGACAAAGCTGGAGGAAGACTGAGGGCCAGAGCCTCTCTGCTGGGGACAGCAGGCTGTGGCTGTGACAGCTGGCCTCCTGCCTAGGATGACCATTTTTCATGCTACCTGGGATCATCACAGTTCATTCATGGGGACCAGGTACCATGTAGGGCCAAGTATCAGGTGGGAGAGAATGGGAACCATTTAAGCTGGACAAAGAAATGGGCTGAGCCATGGTCCCCAGCTATTCTAAGAACCCCAATTGGGAGGCCTCCTCCACAACTGTCTGAGCCACCTGGGCAACCTAACTTTCAACAGGGAAGCAGCCAGCACCCCCCAATAGAAAGGCCAACTCCTCATCCACTAGCATCAATAGGATAGACAGCTCAGTAAGCAAAATGGGGTTCACAGGGTCCTGAGCAGACATACACCCCAAAACAACCAGAGGCCATGAATTACACTTCCCAGCCTTAGGAGACACAGATAGGCACTGGGCCTGAGAGCAGATCACACTGACCTCCAGAACCCAGAGTCCTCTATGACTCAGCCCCACCCACCGTCATCCCAGGAACCTCACTCCTGGGAAGCACACTGCACCAAGCAGCCAAGCCTTAGTGCACATACATGGAGTGTGTGTGTGTGTGTGTGTGTGTACACAACACACAACATACAACAAAGGTGAGGAGCTCACGGCTAGGGTTTAACACTCTCCACCCTCTCCTTACAATGCATTCTTAGCACCTGCTAAACAAACAGTCCAGAAGCACACCCACCCCACTATCCAAATCTGCACCGTAAGTCTCAAATGTTCACATTCCAAAAACTGCCAGGGCAGGTCTGGCCTCCAGGGTGGGGTACAAGAGCATTACGTCACCAACTAATCTCGGAAAAAGTGAGATTCACCCAAAGAGCCACGTCATTATTAAAAGCAGCCACTGCCAGAGCTTGCCTGGGGGGCCCCAGACGGCTGCAGCTGGAGAGGCGGCTGCCTCACTCCCACAGGAACGTGCCCCACCTCTAGGAGCAGCTGGAGAGGGGACTTGTCAACCAGAGCACGGAGCACAGAGCTGAAGAGTCATTGGCAGGGCAGGACGGCTCACCACAAGAGTAATTACACACACACCAGACAGCAGCTCTGGAGAAAGACAAGCAACTTCCCGCGCCATTCAAGCCTTCCTCTACCCCCATAGGAGGCATGTGGGAGACAAGAGGATCCCTTTTCACAGGCCTCAAGCACAGGGCCACAGAGCCACACCCACTGGGATAGCCTCCTTCATCGCTTATGCAGAGTCTGGCCCTGGCTCCTCAAAAGAGTTGTGAAGAGGGGCTTCTCTCTTCCTGACAGCTGGGGGGCGGAGGGGAGGGACACAGAGCAGGTGCAAGCTAAGGATGGATGAAGGAGACCAGCATTGAGGGGAAGCTGTCTCTTGGCTTCTGGAGATTGAGAGGGGAATCTTAGGTAATCCCCAGACAGCTGCCCAGGGGCACCCACCCCACCTGCTCAGGAGGAGTGCAGACTCAGTGGGAGACTCATTGGGAGAAGGGGCTCAGACCTCAAGGAAGGCTTGTGGAAGGCCCGAGAAAGGCAAGAAGAGCCATACATTGTGGCACAGGCACAGCATTTGGGAGGTAGAGGCAGAAGGATCAAGAGTTCAAGGTCATTCTCTCCCAGCTGCCAAATGAATTCATTAAGGATGGAGAGGGGCACAGATGGAGAGAAGGGAGAAGAGCGGAAGAGTGGGAGGGACCTGGGGAAAGAGAGAGGCAGGTCTCAGGACAGAATGGGCATAAGGGACCAGAGCCTTCCACAACCCCCCATGGTGGGGCATATCATGTGCCTAGACTCTACCTACCCAGCTGCCCTTTACCAGAGGATATGATCCAATAGTCACCGGCTGATCACCCTCTTACACAGTTAAGAGATAGGGGGCCCATGCTCTCATATGACCACAAACCTATGCATCTCACTGAGGGTAGAGAACAAGGCAGGAAAAAAAAAAAAAAAAAAAAAGAGGAGGAGGAGGAGGAGGAGGAAGAAGAAGAAGAAGAAGAAGAAGAAGAAGAAGAAGAAGAAGCAGCAGCAGCAGCAGCAGCAGCAGCAGCAGCAGCAACAGTGTGAGCCTCCAGCAGGAATAAGGCTCTGGAATCAGGAGGGGACACCTAAACTGAAGCATCTCACAGCCACCAAGAGGTGGCTCAACACCATGCATCTCCTCTCCTTAGCCAACAAATGAAGTCCAGTGTCACTCTTCACAGGCCCACACCACCTGCGCCAGGCTGTGCGCTCCCGTAGAAGATAACTGTGGTAATCAAAAGAACTTCGCTGCAAATGCAGTGTCAGAGACCAGTGGTGGGAGGGCTAGGGAGGCACAGGGAACAGGAAGACAACTGTGATACCTGAACAGCACAGGACTCTGGTCCTGGGAGAGCATTCCCACCCTCCCAATGCAGCCACCAAGGGCTTGATGCCCCCACGGTGGTGACCGCAACATTCTGAAAGGTCATCTAATGAGAGTGGGCAGATGGCAAAGGGGGCGTGGGGGTGGGGACAAGCTCTGTGGTCCTGGAAAAGCCAAGGCTTAGGAGCAAGTGGAGAAAAGGGGGACCACGTGACTGCACTAGCCCTGCAACCCTAAATGTAGAAAAGGAGCCAGGAGGGTATGAATGGCTTCAGGTCTGAGCTGGCTCCGGGGCAGGAGCAGCCCTATAAAAATTCTTTTAATCCTTACACACTATAAAGAGTGGCAAACACACACCACAGAACACTGTAGCTGACTCTGTCCTTGTGAGCTGCCGCTGGCAGGCTTCAGGAAATCTTGGCCCCGGGTCAAGCAAGCCTCGCACAGACCTGTCACCTCCTCGCCACTGTGGAGTTTGCTATTCTTGTTTATCTCTTGGATCCAGAAGCCAAAGACAGTGATAACTACAGGATACTATGCAGTCAGGGGGCCCCTGAGTGCCGGGGCTGGGGGAAGGGGTGATCACAGGCTGAGTGTGGGCTCAGCCTTGCTGGGGGAGAAAAGGGAGGCAAGGAGTGACTAGGGCCAAGCAAGGGGCCCTAAGGTGACTCAGTTCTCTTGGGCCTGTTAGCAGCTGGGTGGGATGAATCTCAGCTCCAACTCTGTAAGGAGTGATGTAGGGGTACCCCATCCACAAAGCCCTTCTCACAGGTCAGGTACTGTTCCTCATCACTTCAAATGTCCTCTGCTACCTTCAACCAGTCCTCATCCAGACCCTATTCCTCTTAAAAAGCCCCTCCAGGGATTGGAGATCCTCAGCTCAAAAAAAAAAAAAAAAAAAAAAAAGAAAAAGAAAAAAACAAAGAAAAAAGTCCCTTCAGAGAATGGGAAAGCAAGGCCCCAAACCAACAGCCAAAAAGACATAGTATCTGCAAGAGGTGATATGGGCTAAGAGGGTCCAGGGCCCTGCTGGTATCCACCCAGAGACATGTCTGTAACCACACCCTGCCCAAGTGCCTGAGGCCCAGACCAGGACAGAGCCAGTTGGTCCCCAGTGGTCTGCATAAGGTCAGCTCTGTGTGAGTGGGTGGGGTCTACGATCCCAGCCCTGGGGGAAGGAGCGGATGTGGCATGGCCACACTCCACAGAGGATGTTGACAGGCGGGAGGAGCACACAGGAGACTTCCGTGTGCAGAAACACAAAGGCAGGAGCCATGGCTACTCCTGACAGACAGGAGCCCAGTGAAGGCAGTGAGGATGCCTTGCCCTGAGCCCATGCTTCCCTGCAGGCCCCAGCTGAACCTCCCTTAAGCTGCCCGTTTGCTTGTGTGGCTAAGATGCAACACTTGGGGACAGGAACTTCCCAAGAAACACAAGAAGGCAAGGGGCCACCATCACCTGGCCAGGAAGCCAGCCTGAAGGTCCTATGGGTAGCAATACCCAGCCCCAGTCTCCTTCCAGCTTGCTTCTCTATATTCACCATGTCAACACACAGAGCTATCTCTGTGGCCCAATGGCCAATGGCAGATGCTTTGCAAATAGGGTTGAGGAAGTGACCAGGTGAGTCCGTGGAAACAGGTCTAGGAGAGGCCAGGAAGCCATGTGGCCAGGACAGAGCCAGCTAGGACAGCCCTAAGGCCACCTTTGGATTCAGTCACTGGCCTTCTGACATCACACCCTCCCAAAGGTGAGGACCCTGCCAAAGGCCTGCAGGTTTGCAAGCAGGGTGGAGACAGAAGACAGTGGAGCTCCAGAGGCGAGAGGCCTGCCCTGGCTGGTGAGAAGTCCCCACACAGCTGCAGGACCTCAGCTGACCCTGTCCCTCTCCCTTCCCTCATCCACTAACAAGACCAGAGCCCCCCAGCTCAGTGCCTGGGTGGTCCAGAAATAAATACTCCCTGCAAAGCTGGAGAAACGGCTCGGCAGTTAAGAGCACTGGCTGCTCTTCCAGAAGACCTGAGTTCGGTTCCCAGCACCCACATGGAGGTCCACAACGGTCCTTAACTCCAGTCCCAAGGAATCCAACATCCTTTTCTGACCTCCACAGGCACCAGGCACCAGGCACACACAACTAAATCTTTAAAAAAAAAAAAAAGAGTTCAAGGACAGAGCTGAGGAGCTCCCCAGCCTGCAGCCCATCTGGCCAAAGCAGAAAAGGCTAGCCTCAAATGCTGCTTTCCCAGGGTACTGGGGCCCTGCCCTGGTAGTCTCCACCATGCCCATTCTCCAACTGGCCCTTGGACAACCACCAATCCTGTCCATCTCTCCAAGGCTCAGCTTACTGCCTGCAGGGGACACCACACTTGTGAGGATGCGTTCAATCAGAAGCCTCACTGGTCAACACCATCCCACCCACCATGCCTTGCCTGCCTCTGGGGTACAAATTCATAAAACACAGAACCCCATGATCTAGGATGAGGCACAGAGTGGAAGCCTCCGGGCTTCTATACACAAAGCCCTCTCCCTGGAATAGCCCCTATCTCCACCGTTGGTTACAAAAAGCTTCCAGTTTTCAAGTACCATCTCTTCCAGGAAGCCCTCTGGTACAACTCTGAAACACACTTACAGCAAAGATGATGTGTCCACCTCCTGCCTATCCAGTCCAGAAGTCCCTGCCCAAGAAGCCACAGAGACAGGGCAGAAGGCCTTTTCAGTCATCCCAGACTTCACCCAAGGACACAAGACCAGAAGAGCCTCCTCCGCAGGCCAGGGGGATATTAACTAATAGTGTCTCCATCTGAGCAGAGCCAGGTGGCCTGCCAAGGGCCAGGGCTCTGCTGCAGGTGGGCAGTACCTCTGGTGAGGAGGGAAGGGGACAGGAAAGGAAGGTGGCTGTCCAGCGCAGCACAGATCTGGGTACCACGGGAGTAAGCAGCAGTAAAGGGAGGGCAGGGCATCCTGAGGCAGCCAAGCCTGTTCCCTGGCAACATTTCCCACAAATCCTCCTAAGAGCTGTGGGGTGAGAGTTGTCATCCTATTTCAGGTAAGGAAATCTCCAAAGGACCCTCACCAGCCTGGCTTCCACATCTAGGACACTTTACTGGGGGCACTAACTGACCTCGAAGACCGAGGTCATCAAGGAAGCATGAGAAAAACAGGTCAGCATTTTGCTCTTGTCCAGTACTTCCTGTTAGACAAGCCTGTCAAGGGTTTTTGGCACAAAATGAAGTATGTAGACCAGCAGCAAAGAACAGGACAGAAATGAACCGGTGTGGGGGTGAAGGGGCCAAGAGCCCTTCTCAAAGTTTAGACCTGGTCTGGGGAGGTATGGGAGCAGAACAAAAAGAAACAAGGCTTGGGAGGGACTGCAGAGTACATGATCAGGAAGTGGGAAGCAACAGGAGGCAGCCAGAGGCTGAGTTAGAGCACCAGGTGCCAGACAGAGACACCTGACACCAGGTGAGCCTCAGGGGAGGGAAGTGCAAACAGGGCTAGAGGACCAGCTTGGGGCAGGGGGTACTGCTGGGAAGGTGTCTTAGTTAGGTTTCTACTGCTGAGATAAACAAAACACCATGACCAAAACCAACTTGGGAAGAAAGGGTTTGTAGGTTATAGTCCATAGTCAGTGGAAGCCAAGGCAGGAGCCTGGAGGCAGGAACTGAAGAAAGCTTACTGAGTTGATCCCCCTTGGTTTGCTCAGCCTGCTTTCTTAAATACCCTGGGACCACCTGCCCAGGGATGGCACTGCCCATAGTGGGCTGACTGGGCCTCCAACATCAATCAATCAAGAAAAAAAATGCCCTACAGACTTCCCTACAGGCCATCTGATGGAGGCATTTTCCCAAATGAGATTCCTCTTCTCAGATGACTCCAGCTTGTGTCAAGTTGACAGAAAAACCAACCAGGACAGAAGGAAATGACCTGAAGCACAGGTCAACAGACCCTAGCACTCCCAGTACCAAATGTACGGATGCTGATTTTGTTGTTGTTGTTGTTTGGTTTGGTTTTGGTTTTTCAAGACAAGTTTCTCTGTGTAGCCCTGGCTGTCCTGTATCCACCTGCCTCTGCCTCCCCAAGTGCTGGGATTTAAGGTGTGCGCCAATACTACCTGGTGGATGCTGGTCTTATAAGTCCCAGCCCTTTGTCTTGTACGACACAGTTGATATTCTTCCCCTAGGGATTGACCCTAGGGCTCTGTGTATGCTAGGAATGTCCTCTACCTTTAAGCTATATTCTTAGTCCCTGGTACTCTTTATTTTAAGAGAGAGTCTCAATAAGTTGTCAGACGGGCCTTGAATGGTGATCCTCCGGCCTCAGCATTTCAAGTAACTGGTATGTCAGGCCTGTGCCACCACCTACCCTGCTTCATACATCCTACAAGCTAAGGAAAGTAGGAGTGTGTGTGTGTGTGTGTGTGTGTGTGTGTGTGTGTGTGTGTTGTGGTGCTGGGGATGGAACCCAGGGCCTGGCAAATGTCACCAAGCTACATCCTCAGCCCCTAAGAAAGGTTATATTTTAGTGCCTGAAATGAACACCTAACGACATTCAGAATTCTATCTCCATAAATACATGGTACTGGAGCACAGCCTAACTCTCAGTTCAGAGAACAGCTACAGGTATAACTTCCGGCCATAAGGGCATAGTTGGGGCAGGGGAATGGTTACAACAGAGGCCATCTGGCCCATGATGCCTACAATATTGATTTAACGTTACAGAAATTGCCCTGCTTCAGGAGAAAGATGGATGGCCAGGCTGGGGTGTGGGAGAAAAAGATGTTTTCAAGGAATGTGGGGAGGGAAGAGGGGGTGGCCGCGCAACTTGGGAGATTGTGACCTGCATCTACCTAACACTAACACAAGGTCCTACCACAACAGCCACCCCCCCCACCACCCGGCGCCCGTCACTCTGCACTGTCTGTTTGTGCTCCTGAACCCACACACTTCTCCTGGACACAAAAACGAAAGGAACAGGCCCAGTGACAAACACTGTATTAGGAGGGTCCTCAGCAGAGGACAGGGAGGAGGTCAGAGAGAGGGCTCAGTGGTTAAGAGCACCTGCTCTCACACAGGCCAGCTGTAACTCCCGCTCTCAAAGATCAGACACCCTCTCTGGCCTCCATAGGACCTGCACACACACACACACACACACACACACACACACACACACACACACACACATAAATAAAAAATAAACTGAACAATTCTTCAAAAGGGAGATCATATTGCCAACCACCCTCTGAAGACCCCATAGCTTCTGGGAGGATGAGAAGAACTTCCTTCAGGGTAGGGACAATTTGGGTCACCAAACGCTCAAAGCAAGAAAGAACTCAACTGAGAACCAGGGTTGGAGGAAACATTTTCCTTGTCAGGCCCCCAACAAATAAGGGTATACAACTTGACAGCTCCCTATTCCCAGCTTACTGAGCTTATGTCCCCAGGGACCAAAGCAGGGTCAGGCAGTTCTTCACAAAGACCTCCAACCTGGCCCTCAGCTTCCTCTCAGCAGCACCCTGACTAGCAAGCAAGCCAGGTTATTACTTTTTTTAAACAACACACACCACATGTACAATTCACGACAGTGTTAAGTGTGTCTGCCCTTCAGCAGATGCTGCTGCTCCATTGAGTGGTCCACTGTGTGAACATCAGGCCCAGGCAGGCCTAGGGGCTAGGCTGCCTAAAGTCCTGCACCTGCGCTCCCTGAAGTCCTGCACCTGCGCTCCCTGAAGTCCTGCACCTGTGCTCCCTGAAGTCCTGCACCTGTGCTCCCTGAAGTCCTCCCTGAAGTCCTGGACACTGCAATGGACACTGTAACCACTCTGAGCATCACCAGCACCCAGAATCACATTCTCCCACTTTGTTCCCACTACCTACTCTCCACACACCTCACCCTCCCTGAACAAAGCTGGGTTCTCTACAGACACATCTTTATCCATGACAAGAGAGGGCTTCTACACTCATGAAAACGTGACTTTCACCCTCTCAGGGGTGTTCTACTAAAACTGCATAACCTAAGTAAAATGTATCATTAAAATTAGTGTTACAGAGTAGGCAAGATGGCCCAGGAGGTCAAGGCACTTGCTATGCAAGCCTGGCGACCTGAGTTCAAGCCCTGGAATGCAGCAGGTAAAGGTGGGAGGAGGGAACCACCTCCACAAAGTTGTCTCCATACACATACACATCATATTCACACATAATAATCATAAACTTTCTACCAGGAGTGGTGGTGCACGCCTTTAAATCCAGCACTCGGGAGGCAGAGACAGATGGATCTCTGTGAGTTTGAGGCCAGCCTGGTCCACAGAGTGAGTTCCTGGACAGCCAGGACTATATAGTAAGACTCTGTGTCCCAAAGAAAAGTGTAGAGTTGGAAAAAAATTTTAATTAATGTTACACATTTGTTATAACCACTAAGAATATGTACATCTAAAGGTGTGTGTGTGTATGTGTGTTGTCTGTTTTCATGAATCCAATTACCTTCAGAGGCCAGTAAAGGGTGTTGAATTCCCCAGGAACTGGAATAATAAGCCCCAGTGAACCACCCATCATAGGTGCTGGAATTCAAACTCAGGTCCTCCACAAGAGCAGCAAGAGTTCTTAACCATAGAACCGCCTCTCCAGTCCTTTGAAAAACTGTAGCTGTAGCTCAGTATCAGCAGTGTTAACATACATAGAACACAAATACATATAGAATGTGCGCATACGGGGCTGGAGAGATGGCTCAGAGGTTAAGAGCACGGACTGCTCTTCTGGGTTCAATTCCCAGCACCCACATAGCAGCTCACAACTGTCTGTAATTCCAAGATCTGACACCCTCACACAAAAAATACATGCAGGCAAAACACCAATGCACATAAAATAAAAATAAATAAATTATTTTTTTAAAAAAAGAACATGTGCATACACAGACGTGTACAGGCACACATATACATGTATGCTCTCACACATATCTACCCAGGTAAACTAAGAGCACCCAGGAGTCCTGAACACACCCTTCCGTATCTTGGCCTCTATATACCCCTCTCCTACCAAGGAACTACATCTATTGAAGCAAAGGCCAACTCCTGAGCTAGGACAAAAGAACACAGATGAGCCTAGAACATCTTGTGCCAGCAAGCCAGTGATGCTCCCAGAATGACTGGGAATGTGCCAGAGATATACAGACGCCAACCTGGACCAGTTCCCACTGTCGCCTCAGACAATGTGAGCACCGAGGTAAATAATGGTTGTAGCAGATTAGAATAAAACAGGAAACATAACCCACTCTGGGTGGGAAGAGAGAAAGAAGCAGGGAGAGGAGAAAGGAAGAGAGGAGGGGCAAGGGAGAGAAGTCAATATTTACCTTATCTCAAAGCACCTCCTTAAAACCTAGGTTCCCCAACAATCAGTTAAACTCAACATCCCCAGTCAACAGGCTAGGCTGAGCCTCGAGCCAACTGCTCTGATCCCAGGGAAAGGGTGTCAGGTGCATGGCCTGAGTCTAATCCTGAGGCTTCAGCCAAACCCAAATCCAAGGAGCCTGCACCATGGCCATACAGATCAATGAATGTCTGGGAGAGGTGTAGCCTAAGATCCCAGGTCACCTTTGCCGGAAAGGACACTTAACTGGGACACCTGGGTGACTTGCTTGTAGCCACTGCCTCTGACACAGTCAGTCATGTTGTGGTGACAGAGAGCACACTTTTTGGAATGCACTGGACATTAGGGGCATACAGTACCAAGTTCCTGCTTACCCTCAGAGGTCCACAAGAAAGTGGCCTGAGCCATTCTCAGGACGTGAAACCGCCGGCCTTGAGGCTGGAAAGATGGCTCACTGGTTAGGCAGCACTTGCTGTTTTCCCAAAGGACCCAAGTTTGGTTCCCAGCACCCACATCAGGCAGCACACAATCGGCTGTAACTCCAGCTCCAAGGGACTGAATACTCTCTTTTGACCTCCAGGACATCTGTACTCTGTACACACACACACACACACACACACACACACACACACACACACACACAAATAAATCTTTGTAAAACTGCCTGGCTTCCTTGAGAATCAGCTTTCCTTTCTCTGCTTGCCCAAATCGCTGTGTCTTGAATCTCAGACTCACCAACAGAATCTCCACACATACACTCGAGGAACTGGGTACCCATCCAACGGCTCCTTTCTCAATCAAAAAACATTTCAGCCATACCCACTGGCTGCCCTTGCTTGCCGAAACATCCTAAGAACACTGGCCAGCCTGCTCCCCTCCTGTTCCTTCCCGGCCTGTGACAGGGAGCCAGGCAAAGGACTTAGTCCTTGAATGAAGAAAGTAAAAGGAAAGACTATTGCTCTGCACGGGAGGCCAGGCTGAAGGGAGTCAGAAAGGATACAGCCCTGCCTAGGGAGGCTCACATCCTTGAGGACCCAACACCACACTTAGATGGTAACATCCTTCAGGATCTAAATCCCCCAGGACCCAAGTCTAGGTGGGTAGGTAGCAAGGGATGTTCGTGAGAACACTGAGTGTGGATAACATACATACCTGAGCAGTGTTAGCCCCAAACAAGGCTCAGGACAGGAGACAGCATTTAAAGGACATTTCCTGGAGGAGGAAGAGGCCCCTCAACCAGCTGACATAAAAAACCAGGCTGGAGCTGGGCAGTGGCAGCATATGCCCTCAATCCCACTCGGGGAGGCAGAGGCATGCAAATCTCTGAGTTCTGGTCTACAGAGTGAGTTCCAGGACAGCCAAGGCTACACAGAGAAATTCTGTCTCAAAACACCAAAAGAAAAAAGGACCAGAGCCAGGCTGGAAGGAGGTAAGTAAAAGTAAGCTTATGGTGGGTATGAAAGGAAAAAGCATGGGGGAGACAAACAGTACCAGGCAGGAGGGTCAGGGGAGAGATGGAGCATGGAGGACATGGAGGTCCTAGAGGCAAACCCTGGTAGTCCAGTGATCTACGCTAGGTCCCTGAAGCAGACAGACCATCGATGTCCTAAAAGGATAAGGCCACCAGAGTGATATAAGTATGGCAGAGGTAAGTGAAAGAGGCCCCTCTTGAAGAGGCCTCCCCAGAGCAAACATGTGGATTGTCAGCTGACACAGGCACCCTTGTGAACTCCTACTGTAGCCGCTGCGAGTGACCATACCTAATTAGTTTAATTAAGCCCAAAGTGGCTTCCAGGCATTGGAGTACAACAAAGTACATCCTGCCCATCCAAAACGGCACAACAAAGCAGCAGGCAGCCAGTATCTCTCCATGACCATCAGTATACAACAGTTGCTGGATAAATGTCTATTGCTAGGCCTGGCATGGTGGTACATTCCTTCTATCTCAGCACTTGGAAGGTAGAGGCAGGTAGGTCTCTGGGAGTTCCAGGTCAGCCTAATCTATCAGTCCAGGTTATAGTCAGACCCTGTCTCAAAAAAAAAAAAAAAAAAAAAGCCATTATGGTCCCCTAGATCCAACAGCCCAGCTGAGATTAAACTCTAAGTGAGAGGGGAGCTCTGAGTCCTGAAGATTGACCAGAAAGCCATGTGGCCTTTGTGGAATGGGGGACATCAGAGGCCAGTGAGCTGGACATGTTCTGGCACATGTCAAGCAGGGAGAAAGGAAATGCTCTCTCATGCCTTGCCAAATGGTCCTGCTGACTTCCCCATAAAGGATCCAGATGTCCAGGGAAACCAGGCATGCTCCTATCACCCCAGAGAGCCCACAGGTCCCAGGGAAAGCCCAAAGAAGTCAGCAAGGCTACAGGTCAGCTGAGGGAAGTCTTGAAATCGCCATTTCTTTAGGAAGATGTGCATACCCAGGCTGGTTATGCCGTTTACCGTCTGGGTGACCAGGGGCACAGGTGTGGACCTCTCTGAGCTTTAACTGCTGTCTACCTACAGGTCAGAGGTAGTACACCACTCTACACATTGTGCATAGCCCAAGGCAGTTCAGGAAAGGGCAGCTGTGATTCCGTCTGCGCTCAAGCAACCACAAACCAAGATAGCATCATCTTCCCCATATCAGAAATGTGAGCTTCCCTGTAGCAAAGAGCAAGCACCCAGACAGAAAAGATGTCTCTCCCTAGACCCTGCACAGCAGCCCTGGCAATGATTGTTGTTTCTTTCCTTATGTACATACACCTAGGGCCATGAGGCGAAACTTGACCCAATACCATGAAGGTCCGGAGAGCACCTGCCATGTGGAGACCCTGGGACAAACCAGCCTACACGAGATAACAACAGGGAGAGAACATCAACCCTCTGAGTTGATGTCCGTAAAGGTCAACAGTTGATGGCGCCTAGAAATTTCCAACAGAGGGGCTGAACCCTGAGGCCTGCCCCAGCCAGCACCCTACATCCCATCCAGCCCAAATCACAGGAACCAGCCACTCCCCAGTCAGGCACGGCCCCTCCCAGCCTCCCTGCCAATCAGTCTCACCCTCTTAACCCCATCCCACCCCCACCACCAACCCGGCTCAGGCTCAAGCCTCTAGACCCATCAGCAGAACCTGTCAGAAGCAAACCCGCTTTAGCCTCCAACAGTTCCGGAACAGCCCACGGAGAGAGTGGACTCAAGACCCAGCTGTGTGCAGGAGTTGCCCCTCCCTTTTCTTTCTCTAGTCAAGAAAGGGGCTAAAGAACTCCGCAACCTCCCCACCCCAACGTGGGGGAGGGGGGGCTCACCCTTCGAGATCTGTTAAAGTCCCCTCAACAGCAACCCTTGGAGCGTGCCACTTGGGCACACTGTCACTCAGACCTTTCAGGGCCCTAGCTGCAAGTGAGGCCCTGAGGTCTCCCTCTCTGGCTCTCTGGGCTGCTGGGGTGTTAGTATCAAGTAGATGGACAGCCCCTTCTTTCCCTTCTGGGGCTCTCCTTTGTCAAACGGGAAATAGCTGGCCCCCATCTCTTTGGAAAGGCAGGCACAGCCAAAGGGCAGAGGCTTTAGCGGGGAGGGGTGGAACCCTCCAGAATATTAGGATCAGTGACTCTCACGGACTCCCACCCCGCCCCTAGACACCGCGTTTCCAGAAGTCGGGTAGAGAATACCCAGCGTCCACTAGGAGTTGCGAAGTGGGCGGGTCGCACCTGGACAGTACTGTCTGAACCAGGGCTGCCTTGCTCTTCCCTCTGCTTGCCAGGATCCCTTTAAAGAGCGATCGGGCGGGGGATCCGAGACCCCCGGAAGGCGGGCCACATGCCTCGAATCTGCTTAACTCTCGGCCAAGTTCCCTTCAAGGGGCCAAGAAAAGCAGCTTCAGCCAACGGAGCGGACGTGTTCCTGCCCTGCCCTGCCCTACCCTGCCCTACCCTGCCCTGCGGCCACGCGCGTGCCTCGGCCTCCACAAAGGCCACACTAGAGCGACAGCCAAAGTGAAGGGCGATGAGGAAACGAAGAGGACTCTCTCCCAGGCTGGGGTCCGGAGGAGGCGCAGGCCGAAGAGGGGGCGGCGCCCGGCCCTCTGGCACCCTTCGGCCCGCGCACCCCGACCGGCCCGGCCCCTCCGCCGCGCCCTGGGCCAGCGCAGCCACCGCTCCAGCTCATCCTCCACCGGCTCCGACGCCAGGCGCGCAGCCCGAGGACGCGGCCCCAGCGTGGCACGCACCGGGCTGGAAGGGTCACTCGGGGACCCGGGCCTGGGCGCCAGACTGCAGTGCTGGGCACCACGCCGAGACTCGAGTCGCCCTCCACGAGGCAGCGCGGACCAGGGAGCCGGCGCACACAAACGGTCCCCGTGTCGGTGGTGGCGCGCCCTTGCTTGGGGGACTTTGGCCAACTTCGCGCCTACGGGGACCGCCACTCGCTAGAGCGAGAAGTGGAGACGGACGTGCTCCCCTCTGCACTGACCCTTGAGCCAGCCGCTTGGACCAGGGCGCCAGGGCCTCCCGCGGCCGCCACCTTGGCGCTCCAGTCAGCGTGCCCCGCAGCTCCCACGCCCGGACCCTCACCTGGGACATCTGCGGCCGGAAGTTAATGTCCTTCAGGTCGATGGAGCCGGGGGAGAGGTTGTGCAGCAGCTGGCACAGCAGGACGCCGTCGCGCAGCGCCTGCGCCAGGTCGAAGACCACCGCCGAGGGCCACACGACACGATGGTTGGGCGGCAGGACCTTGCAATCGATGAGCCAGCGGCCGCATTGCCGCCACTGCTCCATGGCGCCCGCGGCGCCGGTACGCTCGCCGCCGCGGCCGCTGGACCAGCTCGTTCAGGGCAGCGCTCTGGCCGAAGTGCGGTGACCGCGGGGCATCCCGCCCGCCCGCGCGGGGCTAGGCGGCCGGGGCGGGGCTTTGCGCAGGCCGCCCCGGGTCCCAGCTGCGCGGCCGCGCGGCCCTCCTTTTCCTCCTCCTCTTCCTCGGGCTACTAGCGGGCAGCCGCTCCCGCCCACGTGCGGCCACCAGGCGCTCGCGGGGCAGCACGCGGGGTACCCCTTTCACACACACAAGTCCGCTTGAGCTCCGGCCCGGGCTCCACGCCTCCTGCTGCCGCAGCGCTCCTCGATCCGCCCCTCCGGGCGCCGCATTCTGCGCTCGGGGCGCCCCGCGCCGACCGCCGCTTCTGCCCCGCCCGAAACAAAGGCGCAGCGGGTCGCTCGCTCCGTGCGTCCGGCGCCTGGGCTGCCCGCGCCGCCGTCGCTTTGTTCGCCCGGCCCGCGGGCTCTGCGCTCCTCGCGGGGCGCTGGGACTCTGAGGCTCCGCGGCTCCCGGGCGCTGGGGGTGCAGGGGGCGCGGCCACGGCCGGGCGGGGCCAGGGGCGGAGCTGGCACCCTCGCCGGGCACCTCCCCCGCGACCCAAGCACCGCCTCCAACCCGCCCTCTCACTTCCTGCCCCGGGGCCGCCTGCGAAAGTTAAGGAGGGCGGGGCTATAGCGCAGGCTCTGGACCGTAACTTTACCTTAGGTGCACGTGGACCCAGGCCGGCACTATCTCCTGCAGAGTGATGAGGCCGCTGCACCTCGATAGAGACTAGAAGGTGACTCCTGTAACTCGGAGCGCCCTTGCATGGCCCTCTGCAAAGCATACCCGGAAACATGCATCTGGCTGGGCTACACACTCACACCCCTATGGCCCCATCAATCTGGTTAATGGTCTCAGATCTTCCAGAGTCCTCTTCCAGTCCTCTGTCCTTGCCAGAATCCGCAGGACATCCCGTCTCCCGAAGTGGGAGAGCGAGGGGAAAAAAAAAAATCTAAGCCCCCTAGATTCCCTGGTGACAGGTGCTGGAAAGATGGACAGTGTGGTGTCCTGAGGACATTGTGACTGTGGGAGGGACTTCAAAGCTTAAATAACTGATCTTGCAATTGAAATTACTTTGCTCTGGACTCATTTATCAGGAGCCGGAGCCGTGGGTTCTTGGTAAAGAACCCCACAAACACAAGCCTCTGAGACAGGTGTCATGGAAGGAAGCTGGGAGAAAGTGGAGCGACCAGTCCCCAAGAGCTCTGACTCGATCTTTGTGGACTGGGCAGCGTCCGTATCAGTCCCTGTGTCTCCTTCAGTTTACCTGGCCCAGGGCAGGATGACAGATAACACCTGGAAGCCCACACAAAGCCTGTCCCCTGCATCCAGGGAAGTCCTTCCTGGAATGGCTTCAGGAAGTCAGTTTACCCTTTCCCCACCTAAAGAGGAAGCTGGAAACCTAATCCTAGAGGGTCAAGAAAGGAGCCAGATAGAGCCAGGCTGAACAACAGGTAAACCTACAGCTCCTGCCTAGTTTCTCTGAATAGCCTCAGGGAAGGGACCTGCTGCAGGAAGTGGGTTAAATCATCCAAAGCACAGGGCCACGGGCAGACCCTGCAGCATCTCCCCGAGAGGCATTCAATACCCTGCACGACAGGAGAAAAGGGGAAAGAAGGAAAGAAAAAGGACACTGCGAAGCTGAAAACAGAACACCCTGCTAATCCTGCTCCATTATGCCTGGGTGTCTGTAACCAGGGAGCTCCTTCACAGGAAAGAGGCCTCTGCCCTCCCTGCCTCAGGGCCTTCCTGCCTCATCAGGAAACTCACCATGTCCAGACTAGGTCTGAGACAGACACCGATCTGACACCCAGTCAGGCGTTCATCTGCTGCCCCCTGGTGGTTCTGAGGACAGTGACCGCTGACGGCCCAGATGCTCCGGAGAGAGGAGGAGTTCACATGTCAGTCTTGTGAGTCAAAAGATCTAGGCCTCCTGGCACAGGTGGTCCTGCACCAATCATGTGCCTCTCTGGTACCCAATTGTTTATCTGGGTACTGGGGACATTCAATTGCCCTGTGTACTTGGTGGAGTCCTTGGGAAGCTCTGCAGGGAAATAATAGGCAGGATGCATGAAGGAAAACTAGGTGGAAAGGATTTCAGATGTCTGTTGTGCATGTGGAGGTTGGATTGCATGGGCTCAAAACAAACATGCAGAGTGCTGGCAAAGGGATACTTTTCCTCAATATTCCGCGCATACGTTCTCTCAGCCCCAGCACTGTTTGCCAGGACTGTCCTCTGGACATGTCCAGGAAGCAAGAGCACCTCCCCACTTTGGAGATGAGCTCCACTGAAAACCACTTACACTGTATACCAGTGACCAGCTCTGAGGTGAACTGAGCAGAAGAGACCCTGAGGGAGAGGCTGCCAACCTAGCCACATACCCGGGATGTAGAAGAGGACCACCGACTGACCATGCAAGAGGTCACAGAGAAGGATGCACCTGGAAAGGGGCAGCAAGGCTTCTGGGAGTTGACAGTCCATGAAAAGCATGCTTTTGGAGGATAAGGCCTGGGGCAGCAGAGCCTGGCCCAGAGTCCACTCTAAATCACAGCGGAACTAAACATCATTTGTAATCCTGGTCATCAGCTGGTCAATGGCAACAGCATCTCTGATGGAGTGTGGTGTTAGTTCCTGCACTTATCTGCCAGCAAGTTTAAGACCCACATCCAGACTCTGAGCACTCCTAGCTCTGCCACACCGCCAAGGTCCAGGTTCCTCCCCTTGGGTTCCTTAACAGCCTGCTTCTCCCTTGTCCTTCAGTCTGCTCTTCACAGCCAGCGAAGACTTAGCCAAACCTAGATGCATCCCTGTCACTCTGCCCCCCAAACAAGCCCTTTGTGGAACTCAGCTCCCAGATGGTAACTTAGGCCTGGGGTTCTTTGAAAGAACACCATTGGCATGCAAGAGGACCCAGTGCTAGACCCTAAAGCAGTGGTTCTCAACCTGTGGGTCATGACCCCTAGGAGAGAGTCAAATGACCCTTTCACAGGGGTCTCCTAAGACCATCAGAAAACACAGGTATTTGCAATTTATAACAGCAAAGTTACAGTTGTGAAGTAGCAACAAAAATATCATATTTGGGGTCACCACAACATGAGGAACTGTGTTAAAGGGTGGCAGCACTAGGAAGGTTGAGAACCACTGCCTTAAAGGAAATGAAAAAAGAAAAAAATGGCAGAATCTCCCTAAGCAAGAACCCCTCTCCCGCCTGCGCGCGCGCGCACACACACACACACACACACACACACACACACACGCGCGCGCGCGCGGGCTTGGCACAGCTTCCTTCCCTGGCTGAACATTCTGTACCCCTCCTCTTCTTTACGCTTGCAGTTTCTCTGCCTGGAATTCTTCCATCAGAGAGGAACATGACCAAGGTTCTGGCTAGCAGAGGAGGGATTTGAACCAGGATCTCACCATGGAGTCTGTTTTCTCCAGTGCTGTTTGCATTTACTCTGGGGTGACCTTAAGGTTTAGGTGTCAGCACAAGAGAAATCATGGAACTCGATTTGCAGCTGCCCCTGCCCCACCCCCCTACACCTCTACTCCCCTACCCCCCCACCCCCGCCAGGCTTCTGCAGAGAGTGCCCCTCATCCAATCAGAGACATTGCTCACTGGGCAGTCCCGGGACTGCTTTTTGTCCAACACAAGTGCCTGTAAGCATTCAGTGCTTTGGATGTCACAAGCCTCTGGGTAAGTTTCTACAGACACTGGAACATCCAAGAAACTGAGGACCTCCACAACCAGACCAGCCATTTTGATTATCAGTCCATGCTTCCCCAACAAACACCCAGACACACTGCATGTGTGTCTCTATACTTTCATCAAAAAGACCACCATCAAAGGGTTCTTCCCGACAGGGACCACCAAGTTTCTCATTCAAAGGAATACCAACACTGGCCTCCATTTCTCTATCACCCAACCTTCCATTCCAGTCCCACCAGCCCTGAACCTCTCTTTACATTTCTTAGTGGTCCTTGAACTCATCTACCCAGCCCTCTGTCCGGTTACCTTTTAATGTAGCCGTTCGTTCCTCCACTCGGCCCTCCCATGTTCCTCTGCCCATCACTCATACATGGCTCTGGCCAGCCTCCCAACTGTCCAGCATTATCTGCCCCACTCCTTTCCACCCACCTATACCTGCATCTATCCACCCATCCCTCCCACTAGACAATGTTCCTGGAGAAGGGGAAGTGAATGTTTTGACCGGGTGAGGGATTTAGTCCCACATCCAACCCACATGAACACACATTTTACAAATTCCATCTGGAGCTCCATCAGGACAATTCAACTGTCACAATTCTCCAGGAAATTATAGGTGTAGAAAAAGACCATCTGGCCAACCATGGAGACAGAGCGTGCCTTGCTGGATGGTGGGTGAGGGCCCTCTGCATTTCCTTTGAAAAGGCAAAACGTAGACTATTACTGCTAGCTGCTTCAACTTCCAAATTAAGCCAAATGCCACAGTCTTGAGACTGACCCCTACACGGAGGTCTCTGAAATCTTGCTGTAAATCAGACACAGTTTGAGCACCTGCCAGTGACTATGCAAAATATAAAGACAGTTTCCCTGTCTTGAGGCTGTAGCAGCTCAGCTCGTGGGAAGACCCTATGTTTTGGAGCAGGTGAGCACAGGCTTAAGAGAGTACAGAGTCCAGGACACAGGTCAGCTGTCCATCTAAGACTGAGAGGCAGGACTGGGGGCGGGAGCTTTGCTTTCCGCAGGAGCCCTCATCAAAGAGCCACAAACCACCTGGATGCTAGATAAACGGAGAGGGTCCAGTCAAAGAAAGCCAAGCTCCATTTGGCTGCATGTGAATAATGGACTGGCCGGGGAGGGGATACCAGTATCCCACAGGCACTAAGCCAGACAGGCTCAGATGACCACACCCTGGCTGCTAGAAGTGTTGGGTCTAAGTAAAAACAAGTCGGTACCCACAGTGGGAGGCACACAGCCAGGGAAAGCCTGACGGTGCTCCACCCCACCCTCATCAGAGCCTGAAACCCTCCCTCAACCCCAGGGGAGGCACCCATCTCCTGGACCCTTCCACCTCTCCTCCAGCCATAACCTTGAAGTCAGAACAGCCAAGGGAATGCGCCAACCACACCTGCTCCAACACCTCCCTGCCAGGGCACAGTGCAAATGTCCCCCCCCCACCCAAAGCCGTTGTCACCCAAGAGACCGTGTACCCCTTAACTGTGACCCCCAGCCTCCACCCACCCTCTGCTCCGGCAGCCACTTTTTAATCTGCTTTGGATGTACCTATCAGGAACACTGTATCATTGGACTCACACATGACTCACTCACTCATGGCCTTTCATGCCTGCTTTTTTCACCTTGAATATGCCTGAGGTTTGTTCATGTAACTCCTGTTCTTTGCTCGGGAGGTTCTTTGTCCCTTTCTATGACTGACCAGTAAGTAATTTACTGTGAGCTTAATCAACCTTAACGTGACAGTTTAATCCAGCATGTCTGAGACGTTGTTATTTTGATATCTAATCAACATTAAAAGTTACTAAAGAGACTTTTTATATCCTTTTCGTGTCTTCAAAATATAGGTTATGCCTTACACATACAGCACATTTCCATCTGAACCCTACGTTCCCCTCAGAAACATTTGATCTAAATATATTTAGGTTTCATAAAACTCACAGTTGAAAAAGATTTTCATGCTCAAGCTGTTTCAAATACATTTAAAAGTTTGCCAAAAATAGAATTGAGTATCAATTTCTAAATTAATTAAACTTAACAGAGGGCTGACTGGAGTCTGGGAAATGTGGGTCTCCTCAAGCCCAAACAGCCATCAGGCCTGACAGAACCTTTTCCTTTGTGCCTTAAATGGAGGTCCTGTGATGACCTTGTGGCTATGGAGCCACCTATACCCTGTTCTCCCAGCACCAGCACCATGAGTGCATGACTCCACTCACTCACCTATCCACTCACTCATCCACTCACATACATCCACCTGTCTATCTGCTCACCCACCCATCTATCCAGACACATATCTACCTAGCTGCTATGCGTCCATATACCTCCCCATCCATCATCCACCACCTATCCATTCATCCATCACTACCCATCCACCTGTCCACCCATCCAGCTACCCACCCACCTATCCACTGTCTACACACCACTTATACACCTACTGTCCAGGTTTGGTTTGGTTTTTCTGTTTTTTGTTTGTTGGCTTGACGTAAGCTAGAGTCATCTGAGAAGAAGGAGCCTCAGTTGAGAAAATTTCTCCATGAGATTAGCCTGTGCACAAGCCTGTGGGGCCATTTTCTTGATTGATGATTGATGTCTGCTTTAGTTCTTGTCTTAAGATCCCTGACTTCCTTCAGTGATGGAGTGTAACCTCAAAGTTGTAAGCTGGAATAAACCCTCCCCCACCCACAAAGTTGATTTTGGTCATGGTGTTTTATCACAGCAAGAGAAATCCTGACTAAGACACCTACCTATCTATCTATCTACTTGTCCACCCACTCATCCACCCGTCCATCTACGTACTCACCCACTTATTCCTCCATCCATCTATCTACCCATCTGGAAAATACTTCACTGTGCCACACACATACAAGACTTGAAGAGACACAGGACAACAAAGTGACGGCTTATAGCTGTCAGAGTCAAACAAGAAGTATCAGATGTTCGGGAACAGAAGAAGCTGCCCTTCCTGGATTCTTGCCTCCAGGAGGGTCTCAGCAGGGCTCAGCCTCTAAAGATATCTTACACCTCCTCTCTGCCCTGCCTCACTCACCATCTGATGCAATATGACAACTACCCCAAGCCTGGCAGAGGTCTCTACTGCTGAGTGAATTTCACAGGGCCACCAGCTCAGTTGGTTCGACAGGAGGGGGCAGCCAGGGCTGGCATAAGTTCCTTAGCTCCTGTCTGGGAAAGCGTAAAGGTCTGACTGCAGTTTTTGCTAGGTCAAGAGGCAGAGCTCTGGCAGGAAGTGCTAGCCCAGATCTCTTTATAATGAGAATAAGAACTGAAGCTGGGCATTATGAATCATGGCTTCCTTTAATTCCAGCACTTGGGAGGGAGAGACAGGCAGATCTCTGTGAGTTTGAAGCCAGCCTGGTCTACATAGTGAGTTCCAGGACAGCAAGTGCTAGATAGGTAGTCTAAAATTAAAAAGAACTGAATCACAGCTGGGTGGTGGTGGCACATGCCTGTAGTCCCAGCACTCAGGAGGCAGAGGCAGGCAGATCTCTGTGAGTTTGAGGCCAGCCTGGTCTACAGAGTGCGTTCCAGGACAGGCTCCAAAGCTACAGAGAAACCCTGTCTCGAAAAACCAAAAATAAAATAAAATAAAAAAGAACTGAATCACAACAGAACAGGCCCAAAGAGGTAGCCTCCTAAGACACGAAACCCCTTGAGAGAATCCTTGAGGTTCAGCCTCCTTAGCTTAAACTTGGGGCCACTCATAGGCGGGCCAGGCCATGACTAGGATTCCCCTACCCATCTAAGCTCTTAGGCAAGCCATTGCTCTTCACCATAAGTGTCCTATTAGGGGCCAGGGGCCTTCATTCAGCTGAAGGCAAGAAAGTAGTTAGGGTACTGAGGGTCTGGGAAGGAGGCAGCTGTTTTTACCACCTTCCCAGCAGTGGAGGCATGAAATACCCATGTGCCAGGATGGAGTGGCGGCTGTAGTATTTCAGATGCTGAATGGAAGGGTAACATTAAAACAGTGGAAATGAATGACTATTTCAGGAGCAGGTGGCATAGAAGGGCAGAGATCCAGTGGTGATTTGGGAGACAGGAAATACTGAGGGCTCTATTGTTGGGAGTACAGCACTCACAGATCTCCAGAGAAACCAGGTCCTTGCACCCACAGATCTCCAGCGAAACCAGGAATGTTAAGCATTCAGGATTGTCTTTCCAATGGGAAAGATGTAAAACCTGTTCTTCCACCCAGAAAGCTGGGAATTGGAAGTGATTAATATCCTGGTGATGTGCATTATTGGTTGGGCTAGGGCCATATCAAGCTCCTATAACTAGGACTGGAGATGGCAAGTAATCTAAATGATCTTTACAGCCAAGGGCTCCCCAAAGTCCTACAGCTAGGACCAGAGATGATACTTAGTAATCTAAATGACCCTTACATTATGTGTATAGCCAGAAGCTCCCCCAAGCTCTCATAACCAGGACCAGAGGTGGCTAATAGGCCAAAAGGCCTCAGTGCTATCTGTATGACCAAGGCCAGTAGTAAGTTGTGCCGAACAAATATTTAGGAATACTTGTCTTTTTTTTTTTTTAATTTATTTATTTATCATGTATACAGAAGAGGATGCCAGATCTCATTACAGATAGAATACTTGTCTTTTATCCTCTCTGAATGAACATTTTAAAATCCTACTGAGCCGGGTGGGCGGTGGTGGTGCACACCTTTAGTCCCAGCACTTGAAAGGCAGAGGCAGGTGGATCTCTGTGAATTCGAGGCCAGCCTGGTCTACAGAGCAACATCCAGGACAAGAACCAAAACTGCATGGAGAAACCCTATCTTGGAAAAAAACAATCCCACTGGGACTGTGAGTGCTCAGGCACAAATGGCTCAGAGGACAGCACACATGGAAGAGAATTGTGAAATGTCTTCTAGACATGCACAGTGTTACACAACTCACAGCAGCTGTTGTTGCCTGCACAAGACCTGCATGAGATAAAGCCAATCAAAATTCCAGCATGGACCCCAGTGGTTGTGGCGCACGCCTTTGATCCCAGTATCGGGAGGCAGAGGCAGTCCGGTCTGTGTGAATTCGAGGCCAGCCTGGTCTACAAAGCGAGTTCCAGAACAGCCAGGGCTACACAGAGAGACCCTGTCTAGAAAATCAAACAACAACAACAACAACAACAACAAAAATTCCAGCATGGATGAAGGAGGGACTCCTGAGGTCCCACTCTTAACTAAAAAGCTATTGGCGCTGGGCGGTGGTGGCGCACACCTTTAATCCCAGCACTGGGAGGCAGAGGCAGGCAGATCTCTGTGAGTTCGAGGCCAGCCTGGTCTCCAGAGAGAGATCCAGGAAAGGTGCAAAGCTACACAGAGAAACCCTGTCTCGAAAAATCAAAAAATATAAATAAACAAACAAACAAACAAATAAATAAATAAATAATTTAAAAAAGCTATTGGCAGCTGATGGCTTCTGAGCGAGAGTCACTTTTCTTTGGGGATGTGGGCACTGTCCATGCCCCAGTGGATAATCCCACACCCATATGCATATGGTTAACATTAATTAGAATCAGTGGGCTAGGGGGACTGGAGAGATGGCTCAGAACAAAAGATAAATAACAACAACAACAACAACAACAATAATAATAAAAGGACTTGAAGTCGAGAGGGAGATAGGTTGGTTGGTCCCAGGGAAGAGTTGGAGGGAGGAAGGTAGTAGTGGGTTTAATAAGATCAAAAAGTATTGTATACATGCATTCAAGTTTCAAAAACTGAATATAAAATATTACTTTGGGCTAATGATTGTAAGTCAGCACTTACACTGTGTACAAAAAACACGAGGTTTGCCATGCCTGGTGGTGCAGGCCTAAGAAGCTGAGGCAGGAGGATTGTAAATTAGGGTCTGCTTGGACTACATAGTGAGTTTCAGGCCAACTAGTGATATACATGGAGAACTTTTCTAAATAAGTACATGAGTGAATAAATAAATAAATTCCATACTGTAACCAAAACCACTGAATACTTTTTTTAAAAAACCATTCTGAATCCTCCAGAAGCTGCCACTGGGCTCCACCTCCTGGGTGACCAGAGGGGACAATCTGATTAGTCAGTGTTTAGTTAGTGTTGCCCTTTGACCTGTCCCCTGAGACAAGTTGTATCCATAGCTTTCAGCCACAACCTGGCCAGATAGATAATCCCAACCTCTCCCATTTTTTTCTACACTAATTTCTGTCTTAAGTTTTGTGGCAGGGTAAATGGAATGTCCCCCAAAGATGTGTACATAAAATCCATGAGGCCCAAGAATGGAATCTGACTGGGGATAGGGTCTCATCAATGAGATCATTTTAGATTATCTTCACAGCCTCTCAATTCAGTGTTGTATCCTTAGAGACTTAGTAACACAGGGCAGGCAGAGGACTCATTAGTGACAAAAGAAGAATGACCATGTGGTCACTGAGGCAGAGGCAAGAGTGACTCAGTCACAAGCTAAGGGTGGAAAAAGACAGGGGGCAGTCAATAGTAGCTAGGAGACACTGTAGACACCTTTTCCCAGAGCTCTGGCAGTAAGAGTGATCTTGTCCACAGTTTTTGTTTCTTTGTTTTGTTTTGTTTGTTTGTTTGTTTGTTGAGACAAGGTTTCTCTGTGTAGCCCTGGCTGTCCTGGAACTCACTCTGTAGAACAGTCTGGCCTCAAACTCACAGAGATCTACTTGTCTCTGCCTCCCACGTACTGGGATTAGTGGCATGTGGCACCACCACCCAGCTTCAATTTTTTTTTATTTATTTACTTATTTTGAGACAGAGTCTCAGGTAGCCCAGGCTGGCCTCAAGTTCGCTCTGTAGCCAAGAATGAGCTTGAACATCTGATTCTTCTGTCCCCACTTCCAGAGTGTGGGGATTATGGGCTGCACCACCATACACAGTTTTATCTTATGAAGTGCTAGAGATCAATCCCCGGGCTGTGTGCATGCTAAACACACACCCCATCGACTGAGCTATAACCCCAACTCCCATCCACAACACAAGTTCAGATGTCTTCCTTTCAGAACTGAGAGCAAATATAGTTCTGTCAGTTCAGACTCCTGTGCATATGGAGCTTTACTGCTATCACCGCCTCGGGAAACCACAGAGCAGCTACTAAAGTTCCTGCTCCCATGGAGCATGGACAGGTTAGGAAGGACTTCATGACTGGTCTCATAAATAGGCAGCATGAGACCCCAGGCGTAGGAACTGGCAGCACTAAGGGCCAAGATGCATAGGTCAAGGAAAATCTTCTGCAACTGTTGCCCAAAATGTAGAACTGGGATGAGCCAGCTCATCCTTCAGGAACCTCTCCTCAGAAATTGAGTACTGTTACTTGATGGCCACTTCCACCTGCAATCTCAGCACCCTAGAAGCAAAGGCAGGAGAATAGTTAAGAACTCCAGGAGGGCTGGGCGGTGGTGGCATATGCCTTTGATCCCAGCACTCAGGAGGCACAGCCAGGCGGATCTCTGTGAGTTCAAGGCCAGCCTGGTCTACAGAGCGAGATCCAGAACAGGCACCAAAATTGCACAGAGAAACCCCGTCTCGGAAAACAAACAAACAAAATAACTCTAGGAGAAACTGGGCAGTGGTGGCGCATGCCTTGGGAGGCAGAAGCAGGCAGATCTCTGAGTTCAAGGCCAGCCTGGTCTACAAAGTGAGTTCCAGGACAGCCAGGGATACACAGAGAAACCTTGTTTCAAAAAACAAACAAATAAACAAACAAAAATAATTGCTATTCTGCAAGTTGATTCTGCTTTGAGGATGTCCATATTCTTTTTTCCTCTCTCTCTGTCTCTGTCTCTGTCTCTCTCTCCAAGGTCTTGCTATGTATGTAGCCTCGGTTGGTCTGTAACATCACCTAGACTAAGCTGGCCTCACACTCAGAGATCTGCCTGTCTCTGCCTCCCATGTACTGGCCACCACCATCCCACCCTACATGCTTTCCAACACTGGCTCATATCAATATTCTTCACCGACACTGGGGTAAACTGTGAAAATAACTTTATGATGGAAAACGATGGACACTAGGTCAAAGTATATTGCTGGAGTCTAATTGGAAGAGTACAGAGTGCATGCTGAATTTTCCTGGGGCTGTTAGAACAATTCAAATGAGCAATGCGGGGAGTGATGGAGTTTCATAGCTGCTTTTGAAATGATACATCCAACACAACAATGAACAAACTGAAAACGAATGCACCCATCATTTGAGTGGGATATCGATAGTAATAGCAATAGGTCTGACAAAGTAACTGCATAAAAGGAAATAAAACCAGCTGAGGACAAAGCTTCTTCACTTGGCGCACTTGCCTAGTATGCCCAAGGTTCTACTTCCAGACCACAAACACCCCAACCCAAACATAAAGGAAAGCCGCAGGAACCATGACAGGATCAAGGGCTGGGGAGGTGCTTTAATGCTAACTCCACTTCCCTCAGCTTCTCCTCCAGGCTTTCTCCCTGTTCCCCAGCAGCCCCTCCCCCTCCAGGCTCCGCCTCAAACCCCGCCCCCAAGTTCTTCTCCCTGACTCTTAGGCTCCGGCGCTCCCGTACCCTCCCACCCACCCCCGCATCCTGATTTCTGAGTGTCTTCCCAAGCTCCTTTTCTCTCCTGGCTTCTGCCTTTGTCTTTACTACTCCTCCAACGACTCCCGCATTGCCTCTTCCCTCCCCCCAAACGCCCCTTCCTCCTCCGCTTCTTCAGGCTTCTGGTCTCAATCCTCGTCCTCTTCTCCCCAGATCTTCTTCCTCCGGCTCCTTCCCTGCTCCTCCTTTCCTCTCATCCTGTCCCCTCCAGCTTCTCCCCATCTCCTAGTCACCTTCCACCACCACCACCACCACTTTCTCGGGATCCTCTTCTCTCTCCACGCCTCTTATTCTGGATTTTGCTCTTCTTGATATCTCCTGCCATCTTCTCCGGCTCCTCCTCTCTCCCCTCCCTCCAGATCTCCCTCCTCATCCTCTTCTCTCCTCACTACCACCCTCCTCCCAACACCTCTTCCGTTCCCCCTTTTCCCCAGCTCCTCCTCCTCCTCCAACCTTTTCCCTTCCCTTCACCATCCCTCTCCGACTGCTCCGCCTCTCTCCCTCCCTCCCTCCCTCCCTCCCTCCCTCCCTCCCTCCCTCCCTCCCTCCCTCCCTCCCTCCCTCCCTCCCTCCCTCCCTCCCTCCCTCCCTCCCTCTCTCTCTCTCTCTCTCTCTCTCTCTCTCTCTCTCTCTCTCTCTCTCTCTGCCCTCTGTTGTCTGCCCCGCCCCGCGGTGTGATCGATGGGTCCGTACGCAACCAGTCCTCGGTGCTCGGCTCGCCATGCCTGTGACGCTGCCATGGAGACGTAGCCGCAGCCGCAGCCTCCTGGCCCTTCCCGGGACCTGGAGCATCTGCGTCACCTGGGCCACGCGTGTCCGCGAGCGCCGGTCAAGAAGGCTGCTCTGCTGGAGCGTCTGGACAGGGCCGGGCAAGCGATACTTTTGCCAGAAGCACGGGCGCGGGACGTGGGGCTTGCATCCTCCCTCCTCCCAGGAACTGCTCCATAGTTGAGGGACGCTTCTCCCACCAGCGGAGACCCTGGTACCACTAATCGTTTGTAGGTTATTAAGGGACCTGCGATTGGCCCACACGCCTCACCCTTCTACCCAGCTCAGCTGGCCACATCTGTGAGTAGCTTCACTGAACGCTAGCTCTTGATGGAGAGTACCGTGATGGGCCTGCTCCCAATGCCCGACAATTTCTTCCCTTTGCAGTGTCACCCTTGGGAAGAGAGGAAGACTGGCTAGCAAAGGACCTGAACCAGCACTGTTACAGATTCCAACTGCGTTTCGAGTGGTGTGGACAGATCAGCCCCTGCTGCAGACTTTACAATGCTCGTTCTCTCAGGACCCTGGATACATCTCCTTGAGCTCAAAAGCGACGCAGGGGCAGTGGACACCTAACAGGCCGCCAAGAGTGGTGTGGAGTCTCCGTCAACGCTATACAACTCTACTGTACAGAGCTTGGACCACAGCGCCAATCTGACCTACTTTCTGTCTGGAAATGCTCTCACATGGCTTCTGAACAGGGTCAGAGGTGTCTTGGCTTCCCCTGCCCTCCTGAGATCTTGCCCATGGAAGGTCTGAGTTGCCTACTTCCACTATTAAGTTGAATAAGGATTCCTTAACCCAACAGCCATCAAGGCTGTTGGCCAACTAGTTAACAGACCAAAGCAGCCAGCTTTTTCCTACCTAGGAGGAAAGCCAGGTGTGCATGAGCTTGGGGCTGGGGGATGAGCGGTCGGGCCCCGCTGGCAGAGAAGGCTCTGTCAGAACGCTATGCCCGCCTCCGGTACAGGGACACTTCCTTGCTGATTTGGCAACAACAACAGCAGAAGTTGGAGTCTGTACCACCTAGTACATACCTGAGCAGGAGCCGTAGCATGTGGTACTCCCAGTATGGAAATGAGGCCATCTTAGTCCGGGACAAAAACCAGCTTGGGGTCTCTAAGGACACTGGCCAATCTAAGTTTTGCTCAATCATGTAATTCCAGAGAGATCCTCGAAGGCTGTGAAGATCAAGCCGTGGTATAAAAACTCAACACCTAAGATTATCACCCAGCCCTTTATCAATGGCACACTGCTGAGGCCCTGGCAATGCTTCCAAACAAAAGAGAAGCCAGTGAGATGTCCCCAGCTCCTATGAGCTGCTTGCCTGATACAGAATGGGTCAGGTCCAGGTTAAAGAGGGGACTCTCTTCCTGGAGGGTCTCAGATCTGTCAGTTCACACGTGCAGTGACACGTGAAAAGGGGCCAGAACCAGGGTGGCATTCCAAAACCAAGCGTTATAGGACCAATTGACCTATACATTACTGCAATGTGGTAGCACCCACACTGGTCTTGTATATAGGTGTGTTGTGTCCTAAACACCTTAAGTAAAACCCTCCAATTTAAAGCTCCATCTAAGTTGCCTGGGTTGATTCCAAACTTAATCGTGTGGGAAAGAGCATTTGCCGGATGGTGGAGCATTGGGACCTCCTTCCTATCAGATTGCAGTGGTGTATCATGTTCCACCTCAGTACACATAGTGTGGACAGCTGGAACATACTTGTCTATGGTGCAGTTCAAGTCTGTGTGGCTATGCAAATTCGGGAATGTGTTTTGTCAAAGTTGAGCCTTCTAAATAAATGTCTTAAGACGCTACCCTTTCTCATTTATCTTGGTGTGTAAAACCTTACTTGGCTTTCCGAAATAACAGTAATGGCTAATGATTGATAAGAGCCCTAATACAGGGATACATAAAGCAAGCATGGTCCCTCCCTCAGGACAGCCACTGTCAGAAGGCATGCATGCCCTCTCACTCTGCACTGTGTGCTCAGTCACAAACTCTACCAGTGCCATTACCCCCTGCTCTGCCCACTCCTCACCAGGCACTTAACTGGCAGAGATGGCACCTGGCTTATAATCTATGCAAAGAGCATGTCTCATGCATGGCCATGTTCACTGTAGTGTATCTCTTTGCCGATGTGCACGTTTGTGTAAGACCACGAGGGCACAGTGCACTCCTCAAACACTTCATCCAGCCACAGACCTGGCTAGCTGGAGCCTCCTGAGGAACCTAGATCATTTGGCTCAGTGGACTTCTGTAGTGTATTCTTGTACATTTAGAGGGGAAGCTCGTTGTATAGTATGGGCTGGTTGGTCTGCCTGGGAGGCCTAGCACTTGGAAACTGTTCTAAGTTCATTAGTTTGTCAAGCCTTTCAGTTCAATTGAAGTCCTGCAAGCAAGCTTCAGACTTATTGGCAATTTCTGCCACCTGCTCACACCTCACCCTAACCCAAGACCACATCAGACACAGCACTGACTTGGAGACAGGATTTGAAGTCACAGACTGTTGGAAGGGTAAGCACTTATGGGGCAGCTGTCTTCATGGGGTCATTAGGCCCCACATAGGACACTGGGGAGTCACTAAGCTGCTTAGACTACAGGAGGTTGTCCCAGGCCAGTGCTGGAAGAGACTAGTTTGATGAGAAGGGTTAGTGTCAGCAAGAATGAGCCATTCTCACTGGGGTGGACATGCCATAGGACCCAACATGAACCCCCTGCCCAGGCTTGATGCCAATGGTTTTGGCCACTTGGAAAGCAACTTTAGGGTCCTCATCCCTTCTTCACTATGTCTAAGCCACTGCACAGCCTGTTCTCAGTAAGTGCTATAGGGTTCTGTATACATTCTCACCTACATTTCCACTGGGCTCACTACATGTGGAGGCCTATGCCACAAATAACCTGACAGTAGACTGCAGCAAGGTGGGGATGGAGCAGACATTAGGTAAGGCCATCTAAGGGAAGCCTTGATCCTTGGGAAGGCACAGTTCAAGTGAGAACTACATAGGACTCCCTGTCCCCCAGCACCATGGCAGAAGATGGCAGCTACTCCAAGTCCTTTGCTGTTGTTCTGTGAAAGGGCTTCCACTCTTACTGTGTAGTGGGCTGGCCTTAAAACAATCCACAGCAGCCAGGCGGTGGTGGCGTACACCTTTAATCTCAGGTACTTGGGAGGCAGAGGCATGTGAGCCTCTGTGAGATTGAGGCCAGCCTGGTCTATAGAACGAGTTCCAGGACAGCCAGAGCTGTTACACAAAGAAACCCGTTTCAAAAAGACAAAAACTTATAATAATGATAACAGTAACAGTAATTCACAGCAGTTCTACTGCCTCAACCTCCCAACAGATTACAAGTATGTGTCACCATACTTAGCTCAGAGTGTTTCTCAAAGCCCTTTTTGGATGCTCTGTGTAGTTCCACCAAGAGCTGTAAGAGGTAACGTATGAGGAGCTTATCCCGTGCTCTTAGAAAGAGGCACCGCAGCAAAGAGCACTATGCAGACATAGCCTTTTTCCCCTTCTTTTTATTATGAAAACAAAACAAACACCCCAGGAGAAAGGTTCATGATTACCAGAGACACCAGAGTACTTCCTACCATTTTTAACTCTGTGGTGTTGAGGCCGGCATTGCAAAAAACAAGCTAAAACTACTTACAATGGACTCATTTTCAGTAACTGACATTTACAGGAGTATACTAGAAACGGCACTAAAAAGTTTTAAGAAAAGTTACGGTAAACTTGCATGCACATCATACAGAAAAGAAACATTTTAAATATATATATAAAAAAGAAAAGCTTCTGGAAGTGTTACACCAGTAGCAGGGACAGTGATAAACAGGATGACAAGGCTTTAACAGTGTGACAGCTGCAAAGGGACAAACCAAGAAAACCACACAAGAAAATGTCTCCAGTCTGTAAGCAAGCCAAGTTACACAGCCCGAGGGGGCCTGCACCCCAAAGCCCACTCCTAGGCCTCCAAGACTCTGCCAAGTGCCCCCCCCCACCCCTGCATGTGACTTTCAAGGAAGCTGTGGACAGCTGCCCTCCACCTCTGTACAGGGCAAGCTAAGTCTCTGTAGCCTTTGTAACTCAGAAGAAGGGAATGGCAGTTACCCTGCAGCCTGGCATTGTGAAAACCAATGCCCTCCAAAACTCTGGAGACAAAACAGTTTATGCCTGGACAGAAAGCTTTTTTAAAAAAAGTTAAAAGCACCAATTACAGAAGCTGCTCAGTAGGGACCAGTTGTGGAAATGCCAGACCCTCCATCCCGTGCAACCAGCTCTCCCCCACGGCCCCACTGCTGGGATGCCACTCCAGGACCGGACTCTGCTTGCCTAACAGCTCACAGAGGCACTCTGTGTATGCCCAGGCACTGTGCCCTGCCTAGGCATGCTGGCTAGGCTGTCATGGTAGGCCACCATTGAGACCCCATGTGAAGGCCTGTCAATTTCCTCATGTTTATTTCTTACAGTCACAGCTTAAATATTCTATTAAAGATCTGTTTAAAAAATACCTTTGAAGAACAAGGGTAACTTTAAAAAAAGGGAACCTTAAAATTCACTTATATTTTTATTATAAACAAAACTGGCTTACAAGTTTAACAAACTGGCTGACAACTCACCGGGCGTCTAGACATGGTAGTCAGCCAGCCACTTCCCGAGCTTGACACCCACTACCTGTCCACATCCACAAGGGCTGGTGGGATTGACTTTAGGTATTTTAAACATCTCCCATGTAGGGATGCTGAGGACGAGTCCTGGGCTCTGCCTAGAAGCAACGGCAGAAATTGCAGGGACCCCACCACAAGTAAAACCATACAACACAAGGCTCTGCACTTGGTGCTCTGGGGGGAGGGGAGGCAGAAGAATCAGTTTTCTGGGCTAACTGGAAATTCTTGAACAGGTACCCCTGCAATCATCAGGCTCACCTTCGCCCCCGTCGAAAGTAGAGAGGTCAGGAAGAGAGAGCCTCCACAGGCTGGAGAGGCAGGTACTTACAGGCCTGGGAGATTGGCCCATGTGCTCCTGGCTGAGGCCTCAATGCTCAGAGCTAATCCAGGCTGACCCTGAATTCCAAAACCATTTGGAAGCCTCAAAAACCACAAACTGATCAGAAGTTTCTGTTAAACTCTGTATATTATTACTTTTTACAATAGAAAATTAAATGTCAAGACCTTGGCCTGATATACATCGCTTTTCTCTCAGCTTACAAAACTTATGTTGAAGAACCGAGGTTCCCTCCGTTGATGTTAGCAAGAAAGAACTGAACAGACAACATAAAATGAGGATGTGCTGCAGCCAAAGGGTGTCTACACTTGTAAAGTCCCCAAATTTCATTTTTGAAAAAAAAAAAAAAAAAAAAAAGCCAACGAGCCCAGAGAGCCCAGACGTGATGAGCACCAGAGGGGCACGCCGCCATAGGACCAATCTTCTTACCACAGGTCCAGTCTCCTCGTCGCCAGAGGCCTGCATCTCTCCACTACTTCTCCTAATGCACTTATTTATGGTTTTCTTTTTTCTTTTTCCTTTTTTTTTTTAAAAATGACCAATGATGTTAATAAATAAAGTATTTATATATACATAAAACTGGGGAGGTGGTTCAGAGCGTGAGGCAGCAGCAGCACTAGCAAAGTGGGGCGCTGGGCTGGACTTCTGTAGAAAATGGATGAACTTACAAAAGAGTGTTTTTGTTGTTTTTGTTTTGTTTTGTTTTTTTAATCTTTTTGTTTTTTGTTTTTATTCCCTTAAATTGAGGTAAAAGTTTCGGTGTCCCGAAACCTGCACGCTGTACACACAGCCATAGGGCTAGAGAACTCAGCACCCCTCTTCCTCCACGCCCAACTCAGAGGTGGGAGGCTCTGGTCTGCAGCTACGAGGACCCTCCGCTGGGGCCCAGCCTGGTTTCCGTGGGCTGACACATCTGTCCTCAGCCCCTGCAGAGAGAAGTAACCTGCCGGTTAGTGTTCTAACAGCTTTCAAACACAGAACCCATTCCAGAGCAATACCCTTGAAAAGCTTCCTTCAAGTTACTAAGGGCGAGGCTGGGCCTAGTATTGGGCAGGTCCAGCCACGCCTCCCGCTGTGTCTATGGTTATCAGGTTAGCATCCCAGGCTGCAGTCTCCAAAACAACTAAACCAAGCTGCAAAGGCATTTCCCGCCAAGCTGGGCCCTCTCTTGGGGTCTGGTACGCGTGCAAGGCTCTCCGCCCTACCGGAGCAGAGCTGGAAGAGATCACAACACTGAAGTCAAAGAAAGCCTGCACACCATGGAACGAAAGTATATTAACCACAGGAGGGCACTGCAGTCGGCCTGTGCCACGTCCAGCTCTCCAGCTCTGTTCAGTCCGAGATCACTCTGAGTCACTGCTGTCCGAGCTGGACCCACTGGAACTGCTGCTCGCAGACTCAGAGGAGCTGCTACTGCTGAGCCTTGACGGGCCTCCCGAGGGCGCTGAGCTGGACTTCTCTGCAGGGACACAAGGGAGGCCCTTCCTGAGCATTGTGTCATCAAAAGCATTTGCGCCACCACCCTGCCATAGGTTGTCTGTGTCTTGACCCAGAGGTGCAGTACATATTTGAAGGATGCCCATAAAGCAGCATTCAGTCGGGGGTGGGGGGTGGGGTTCAGCTCCCTTCTGGCCCCGGCTGGGGGGTGGGCGCCAGCGAAAAGAAAAAGTAGCATTCAGTGGCCACATGGCCACACTAGGACACATGTTACAGACCCTCACAGCCCTATCTGACACCAGGAAGATGGGAACCACAAAACTATAGCACTCAGTTAGTATGCAAGCCTAGGTGGGATCCCAGCTGACCAATGGTCTCAGACTCTGTCCACTGCCTACATCCTAGAGCATCTCTGAAGCCAAAGGAAAAAGGTCTCAGACTCCAGGAGGAAGAGGAGACAAAAATACCTGCTCACCTAAATCTAAGGCCTGGGCTGGAGGCAGAGCTTACCACTGTAGCAATTTAACATGTTGGGTTAGGAAGTCAGAAATTCGCTGCTTCCTACAAGCTGGTGATTGATGATTAGAGGGGAGGAAGTAGCAGGGGTGGATCCCAGGCCCTCGGCATTGAAGCCAGCCCCACAGCCCCAGAAGCTCTTTCCAAGAACCCAACTGCATGGGCCTTAAGAAACATGCACACATGCACGCACACATGCTTCTGTAACCGCCCAAGGGCCCAGGATGCCCCACCCCTAGTTGCAGATAAGTCTAAGAGATGCTAGGAAGTTGACCACACTCTCCTGGCCCTTGTGAATGCTGTCCTCTGACAGCAGAAGGCCTGGATGGTTACCTTTCTTAGTGGGTTTCTTGCTGTTCAGTTGTCCACTGACATCCTGTAGCCGCTTCTCCAGCTCCTTTTTCTTCTCCTGAGCTAGCTCCTCTTTTGATTTGGCTGCCTGCTTCTTCCCGCTTGTTGCTGTAGAATGGCAGGTGAACATTGAGACATTCCCTACAACTGTGCCAGAAATCAGTACCCAACCACGTGGCCAAAAAGCCCCAGCTCCACACACTAGTGCATGCACCACCCGCCCTGCTGCAGGATCAGCAAGTTGCAGAGCTGTTATAGGGTCGCTGTGTAGCAGGAAACATGGAGACCTGGAACCATCATGAGGTATCTACTGAGTCCTCCCTCATTGCTACACCTCGCCAGAGTTCGGAGCCTGGGCTGTGACTTGTCCTCTGTTCCCATGGAAAGAGCAAGACAGCACAGCTAGTCTCTCCTGCCTCAGCCACAGAGACTGACATGGCCTGGCAGAGTTCAGCCTTCACCATCAGATTCCTGTATCATTATCACCCTCAAGCCAGTCTGTTCTGGAGTAAAGGAAAGCCAAACACATGTGAGCAGGATCTCACACGCAGGCTGGCATGACTCTAGATAGTGAGGGGCTGCCTCGGGACTTCCCTTCCTCCCGGCCTCTAGCACCTGCAGACCCTGGCAGTGACTGATTCCTTTCTGGTGAAACCATCAAATTCAGGGTGCACTTTACCTAGGGTCAGAGTCTATCCAGTGGGGATTCTGGACACTTGATCAGTTAAGGGAGTGAAACTCTGCCCTGTAGCCAAAGCCCCAGATGCAACCGTAGGAAGGGGTGAGAAGGGCCCTAACTAGACCTGAATGAATGGGCTAGGCCAATCCCAGGTCCTACCTTTTCACTGCAGGCCAGTTAAGGCCCAACAGGCATCTTTCTTACCAGAGAACAGGGAAGAGGATATGGGGGCAGGCTGGACTGGCTGAGCGCAGATGTCCGTGGGGCCTGTGGTAGGCAGGTAGGCTTAGACAGCAAGGCAGCTGTGAGTCAGTGCCCAACGCTCAGAGAATGGAGGCTATGAGCAACATGCTCTGCCAGAAAACTTACACAATGGTTTCCTCTGCTTTTTCTGTAAACAAGACTTGACATATCTCTCCAGTTCCCGTAGTGTGGTTGGCTTCAGGGTCTCAAAGTCAATTTCAATCTCATCTGGGTTTGAGTCCCTGAGCGAGGGTTCCCGGGACTGGATGATGTGCACCACACGGCCTAGCTTCTCGCCAGGCAGCCGGTTGATGTCCAGGCTGAGTTGACGCTTTTCATCATAGCTCATGGGCAGGCCTTCCTCCTCTTCCTCTGAGTCATAGGATGCAGACGCCTGCTTGCCACCCTTCTTCAGCTGTCTGAGGCAGAAGAGAGGGAGCCATGTGACACTGAGTCTCAGTTATTTGTCCCAGCACCTAGCCCTCTTCCTTCTCCACTATAGACTGCTCTCTTCCCTAGGTGTGTACCCAAAGCTCTTCAGGAACAAGAGCTGGGCAAACTCTCTCTGAGGATGAATGTCTAGTCTGCCTGCTGCAGACAGGTAAGACCGTACTTCAGGGTCACAACAGGTGTTTCCTGGCTGAGGGCCCAGTCAGGAAACCCAACAGGTCAAAAACAGATCTCCACATCCAGATAATTTAGAATGCCAGGAAGAGGAAAAAAAAAAAAAAAAAAAAACAGGGACAGAGAGAGTGATAATATGGTAGATGAAATCCAAGTATGTCAGTTATGACATTAAATGCAAGTGGCTGACGTACCAGCTAAAAGATGGTCAGATGAGAAACAAGACCCTTTAGTGTCAGTTAAAGCTAAGGAGACGGGAAAACACACCATACAAACCTCAATAGGCAAAATGGTCGTAAATTCAAAGGGAGTGTAGACTGCAACAGGAGACCCTGTCTCTGAAGGGGTGGGAGAGCCATAAAATGGCTATATTATATTCTTACAAAGGTCCCAAACACCGGAAGCAAAGGATACCACCTCTGGCAGACACTCTACTGCCCAGCACCAGAGCCAGACAGACAGGTGAGGGTGACCTCTAATGCAGGCCCCAGAGGCACCCAGTCACCCCGAAGTCCCAACCCAGTTTCCATGTAGCCAAGGTGCAAAGTCCCAGATCTGGCAGTCCTTGTGACCTGAGGTGGTCCGAGAGCCTGGCAGGTGGCTACCCACCTGCTGGCTGTGGTTGTGCTATTGGCCTTCTTGGTGGGAGCCTTCTTCTGCTGGGCCTGCTTGGCTGGTGGGGCGGCCTTGGCCTTCTTCTCCTCCTCAGACTTGGCCTTGTGCTTCTCCTTCTCTTTGTCCTTGTCCTTGTCTTTCTTCTTCTTCTCCTTCTCCTTCTTCTCCTTCTTCTTCTTTGGTTTGTTTACTGGGGCCTGAGACAAGGCAGCCAGCTGTTCATGCACGGCCTTCAGCTGGAAAAGAACAGGCAGCTAAGCACGCATCTGGGTGGACCTGCACCCCTGTGGCTGCCTCAGCTATGTGGGATAAGCCAGGGGCATCTGGGCCCCACTCTGCTTTTGGAAGCCAGAGAGATGTAGGGAAGCACTTCACAGCCCGCTCTGCCCCTCTCTCTGTGCCTGCCGGTGAGTCACTTCACCTTCTGAGCCTGTTCCCTGACCTGTGGGGGACAGGGGCCCACCTCCCAGGGTGGCTGCCCATAGGCTGGGCTTGGGGCAGGTGACACAGGAGGAACTGTCCAGAGCAGCTTTCATTGTTAATGCTTATCTTTCAGATGACCGGACTAGAGTGTGAGCACCTGCACAGAGGAGACATTCAACAGCTGATCCTGGAAGGTTCCGCAGCCAGTCTGCGGGATCAAAGTTAGACAATGGCAGCAGCTCACCCTCCTGGTGCCTACCAGCAGCCAGCAAGGCAGAATGCTGCATTTATGTCTCGGGGAGGAGGACTGTGACCCATCTCGTATAGGGAAGCAGGTACCCTGTGTGGCTCCTGGGTGTCTTGGGGAAAGCTACGTAGCCAACAGGGGAAGGTACCATGCACTGAGAAGGACTCATGGGTCCTAAAGGCCAATTCCCTGCTCCATGTCCTCATCACCTCAGAATCTGACATGTAGCTCCATCTGGTGGTAGATACTCTACTCCCTTGGCCCTGCCTCCCCCTGGAGCCACCTGCTCATGAATACTACTTTGCCTTGGCGGCTGCATCCTGACTTCACAGGGCTGGCTACCACACCCTGGGGAAATAGTTCGTATTCTTGGGCTGATCCTCAAAACAAGTCATGTCATTCTGCATATCAGGGAGACTGAGGCAGAAGAGGGCATGGGAGGAACAGATCTGAGCCAGGCTCCAAGGGCTTCTTGGAGCCTGGAGCACACCCACTGTAGCCACTCCTTAAAAAGGCATCACTGTGGCCTGTGTATGACTTCCAGGTCTTTTGGGAGAACCCTGCCCCCAAGGTGTCCAAGAATGTCTCAGACACGCAAGTGCTTTCGGCCATCTGTGTGCTCTTGGGTGTCAGACTCCAGCCTCCTCAGACCCAGGAAGGTGCTGTGAGCAACCCCACCAGAGACCCCTCTAAGAACACTATAGACAAGGACTGCAGCAGCTGCAGAAAGGGACAGGTGATGGCAAGGGGCCAACTTAGGCAGACAGGCTTGGTGGTCCGTACCCAGTGGGAAGCAGCACAGAGGTGGCGGTCCTCACCTGCTCCTGCAGCTCTGCCAGCCGAGTGGCTCGCTCCTCCTCCGAGTCTGAGCTGCCTGAGTCTGAGGAGCTCTCCTCACTGCTCCGACTGCTCTCGGCACCTTTGCTCACTGCAGGGGCTGTGGGAGCCGGCAGTGCAGGTGCCTCCACAGGCTCATCAGGCATCTTGGCGAACCTCATCTCAAACACATCCTGGGGAAAAAGAGAGACAGCTGAACACCTACACACCCACAAGACAGCCCCTCCAGCATGTAAGATGCCTCTGAGCTGCACACACCATACTCAGCTCAGGCTCGACAAAGGGACAGGCCGCCACCTTCCTTTGTCCCCTTCTATCCCCAAGCAATTCCCGAGTGTAGGCCTAGAATGAGGGAAAGAGGCCAATCACAGACCTGGTTTTCTGGGGCCTGGCATGCAGCTCCCCTGGCTAAATCTGCAAGTCTGTGTAGGAGGCAAGGACAGCCCTGCAGCCCTGGGTGCCAGGCTCCTCAGGAATGCCCCTGTTAACAAGAGTGCCTGTCCTTCAGTCCTCAACTGCAGCAGGGACCTAGCCACTGGAAGCTGGCTCCTATCTCACCTACCTCCTTCCTGGGGTCTTACTGCAGGGTCACATCTCACATACCAGTGAGTGCCCAAATGGGCAAAGCCAAACTTGGAAAGCCCCTCACAGCTCCTGCAGGACCAGACAACTTCGAAAACCCTCTTGATGAAGATCACGCTATCCTGGGGCAGAAAGGGATGAGGGGCCATGTGGAAATAAGGCAGCATTCCCTCTGCCTGCCTCATATATTAGGTCCACCCAGACACGTATGAGATGCTCACACGTGCACACCTACCATGCTGGGGCCCAGCTTCTCAAAGTGCCTACTCTGAGTGTGCTCAGACTCCTCCCAAACCTTAGATCCCCAAACTAAGAAGTCAGAGGTCTGGGAGGCTATGGCTGGCAAGTCATTATGGTGCTTGGCTCTAGCCCCCCGTGCCCAGTTCATACAATTAACAGTGGTGACTACTGAACAGCACTGATAACAAAGCTCCTCCAGCCTCTGTGGCTAACAATCACCTTCGACAGGACAGCTTGCCTTTTAATAGTAGCACAGCGCCCTTCAACATTGTATGACAAAGCCTTTGGAGTCCAAGTACAGCGAGCAAGGTCTCAGCAGCAGACAGGCCCTAAGGCTGCCTTGGCACATAAAGGACCTCCATAACTACTGTGCCCTATTCCCCAGCAGTGCCTGGCCAGAGGGAGCAGGGTATAGTCAGCACTGGAGAGACCTCATGCCTCACAGAGGTCCACTTTCCCTCCTCACAGGGGGCCATTTTCAAAGGAAAGTAAGAAACATTAAGAGGACCCACAAGTGGGAAAAAAGTCTTTGCCCACCAATCCTCATAACTAAAGACGGCTGTCAGAACTTCAGGACATGTCTGAGCAAGGAACTAAGAAATTCTCTTAGAACATTCTGGGCCCTAAAGTCAGGTGTTGTGGTACACCTGTAATACCAGAACTCAGGAGACTGAGGCAGGAGGCAACAACAAACAAAAAACCAACAACCAAATCAACACAAAACAAAAAACCTCCAAATCAAAATCACAATGTTCAGGTGCTGTTCTATGCAGCACCTGGTCCTTGGCAGTACACCATATGTATATACAAGCGTTTACACATGCTCGGTGAAACCACATGGATTGTTCACACTTGTACCCAAAGCTATGCCAGAACACTCTGGTCTCCCCTTAAGACAGTCTGTGGTTTTCTCTAACACACAATCACTGTCATTCACTGTAAGCCCACCCAGCCCTGCTCTAACAACTCAGCAGAATGGACACCTGCCAGCCCCACTAGGGTACACCAGCTCACCTGGTGATAGGGACAGGCTCACCTGTAGTGATACCCTGCAGGGCAGGTAGGCATGGGCTCCTGCAACCACAGAGGCCACTGCCTAGTTCCCACCTTCCATCCCAGCCTGAAACTTCTAAAATCTCACCATGTATCCTGGAATCTGCTCTAAGCCTAGCAGGATCTCACTGCCACACAGGCAAAACAGGCTGTGGAATTAAGGCTCCTCAGAGGCCTGCCTGATGCAGATGCTTGTGAGACACCTGCATTACCCAGTTTACCCAGACTATATCTAAGGGCTTCAACACCCACAGCATAACTCAGCCGTTAAATCGCACTTACACCCAGCCCTGGGTTACCTGGAGCTTTCTGGCCATGGCCACCACTTCATGGTCTGGAGGGTTGTACTTATAACAATTCGAGAACATTAACCGGATATCAGCAGCGAAGCCCTGTGCATCTGGGTACTCGCGGCTGTCCATTTTCCTCTGTAACAAGCAACAAGTGTGAGCAGATGGCACTAGCCAGACCATGTAGGAGATAGACACAGATTCTCAGAACGTCCTCTGGCAACCAAGGCAATTGCCAGTCAGGACATCTGGCAATCAGCTTGGGTTAGAGTACTCAGAGGAGGGAGCCATGTGGGAAGGGGTAAGAAGTGATGGTTCAACATGAAGCACCAGGGCTCCAAGGACAGAGCCACTGGATGAAAGAAACACTGGGAACCAAGCCAACCCCATCCTCATCTAGTTTTTAGTTCCACATGGCAGATATCACAGAAGGTTCTGGCATTGGGGACTTTCATGGAGTTTCAGGTAAAGATTCTGCCAATCTTGGAAAGCCCACTCAGTTTACTGAAGGAGACTTTGCTTTTCTTGTGAGGAATCTAGGAGCTGTTACCAACTTGCCTCTTAAGAGATGCCTTATGTCAGAGGGCCCAGAGGCAGCTCTGAGTTTGTGCAGGGGTGGAGGGCAGCGGGGGCCTGTGGAGCTGATGCTGACCAATCACAGGGACCTGGTCACCCCGTAGCAAAGTCCCTCAGACTCCACTGACGTCTAGTCCAAGGAGTCCCAGCAAAGGCAGGTTGGGTGGGGTCACACAGGCACACAAAGCTGGGCGGGGCAGACTGGTGGGGAGAGGGTTGGCATACTTTAAGCTGTAGATGAGAGCGTGTGGTTCCTGTCTTGCGTGGAGACCAGTCGTCAGTGACCTAGGGCTAAGCACCCACCCTGACCTCTGATTGGACATGGGATCCCACACAGTGGAGGGATCTCAATAACAGGCTTGGCCCTTGTGCCTGAAGACAACCATATTCTCAGCAGATGGCTGCTTGGAGAAAAGCCTCCTGGAACTGGTACGAGACATGTCAGTACAATTTCCCCCTTAAGCTTTATTATTAAATTCTATAACACAGTGGATGCTGAAGAGATGGTTTAGTGGTTAAGGGCACTTGCTACTTTTGCGGAGAAGTTGAGTTCAATTCCCATCAACCCATAGCTTACTGCCATCCATAACTCCAGGTCGAGGGGACTCAATACCTTGTAACCTCTGTGGGCACCAGATATGCACATGGTGCACATACACACATGCAGGCAAAACATTCATACACACAAAATAAATCTAAACGAACAAAAATGAACTCCACAACATATTAAGGTATTTCTTTCTCCCTTTACTGCACTGTCTTTAGAAATTGAGACTGCCTTATACTCGTCTGCTGAAGTCTTTTCACAGGGTGTGACAGTCTGACTCAGGCATGTGAGAGTCACATGGGTAAGCACCTAGCCTCTCTATAAGCCTCAGCAAAGCACATGGTGACTTCAGTAAACTGAAATCCCAAAGCTGCCTCATCTTGGTTGGACCCAAAGGCAAATGAGAGGCCAACCAAACGGAATTATCCTGATGCAATGCATCTGATACAGTGGAACCCCCAGCAAAGTTCCAGAATTCCACACAATGGCACAGTAGTGGCCAAGCAGGATAAAACAAGGCTTCCAGCAGCTTTGGGGCTACATAGTTCCCAGAGCCTGCTTCCTCACCCCAGCCCTGTTGGACAGGCCAGTTGCTTACTTCATTCGTACTCAAATGAGCACTGGTCATAAAGTTTTTTAGGTGACCAGGCCTGCCTGACCCTGATATAACTATCTAGGACAAAAAGCTTCTATATTGGAGAGTCTACCTCAGGTATGATAAGGTCCAACAGCTGACACCATTGCTTTTGCAAGGATGCCTGGATGAAACACCACAATCCCACTATCTGGCTTAGAGAACGGGGCTGTCTGCCTCAACTGGCAAGGGGAGTCCTGGGAACTACCATAGAGAATTCCTCTAGGAAGGGCAGAAGAACCAAGCCCAGCTCTGGATCTGTCATCATCTCCCAGGCTCCTTCCCCTGCAAAAGCTCAAATCCACTTTCATACCTGCCAGGCCCTGATCTGGCTGGACTCTAGCAAAAACCAGAATGAGATACTGGCTCTGGGAAACCCTGGCATGGGGATGGTACAGCTGAGCTTGAGGCCCATCTCTCTATGCTTCCATCTGTCTGGGGGATTGGGGGGGGGGCAGAGCTCAAAGGTAGCCAAGGGCTAAAGCAAGGTCCACCCCTGCTGGCCACCAGACTCCCACCTCTGCTGTGAGGAACCTACACCTCAGGGGTTTTGAGACAGGGCCTCTCTGTGTAGCCCTAGATATCCTGGAACGTGCTACTTATACCAGGCTGGTTTCACACTCACAGAGATCTACCTGCCTTGCATCAGCCTCAGAAGCAGACACCATTAAGAGCCCCTTTACCTGGTGATACAGAACTGGGGGACAGAAGGAAGAATTGAACCACTGATCTATGTTTCACCAGAATAAATGACAATGGAGGGCAGATTCGGACCAGGCCAGGGTGTGGGCAGCCTAGCTCTCCAGGAGCAAGGGACATCAACAGGACAGGATCTGGAGGAGGTCAGAGTGGGCTCAGCCAGGCAGCATCTCCAGGGCCACAGAGTCTACTGGCTCTGGCTCTGGGCACCACCCTGCCCTCCACACCCCCCACTTACTTTGACTGTGCTGAGGTCCATGGGGTGCTTGATGATGTCATGGTAGTCATGCAGCTCCAGTGCCTCAGCATCCACTGGCTTGTAGAAGGGCCAAGCATAGGCAGCGTGCTTCTTGGACAGCATCTCCCGGAGGATGCTGTCACAGTGCCGCAGATGCTCGGACAGCTTCCCCTTTTTACCCGCATGCTGCGGGACCTCACCATCTTCCAGGTCCTTCTTGGGAGGTTTGATGGGTCGGCCCCCACTCTCCCGTCGAGCCACCACCTTGGCCTGCTTGGGCTCTGAAAGTGGCGGGGGAGACTCGCTCCGGCTGGCAGTGATGGCAGACGTTGTAGGTGTGGTTGTGTCTGCTTTCCGCTTCACGCCCTTTTTCTGTGACAACAAAGTAACAGTGAACTCCAGAAACAGGGAAGAAGTGGGCAGGGAGATGTGTCTCACAGCTGCCACACCTCTGGAGTGCAGACTGCCTGCTAGGCGCCAAGCTAGCGACCACATGCAGGGTCTCATTTCCTCCTCAGTTGTCCCCACAGTACAGAAGACACCGAGGCTCAGAGGGGCCAGGCTCACAGTCCAAGGTCACACAGCTGGCCACGGTGAGGCTGGGACTCTCTCCCTCAGCCCTGAGGATTCAGCTATCCAGGTGGGTGAGCATGCCACTGACCTGAGCAGCATGAGGTGCTGCAGGGAATTCACCAACATCTAACAAGCACCACAGACTGGTGCCAGAGACAGGGACTCCCCGCTTTAAAGACCAAGAGGAAAGTGCCAGCCCAGGCCCTGAGCAGGTGCTTCAAGGACAGACACAAATCGAGCAGAAGGAGGGAGGCAGGAGGAGCATTCCAGGCTAGATGGGTGGGGGCAGCCTGACCAGGAGACAAGAAGCAACCACAGCAGTTAGAGGCCAAGAGACTCCAAGGGCTGTAGGCGCAGGCAGACCAGGACTCTACCTGAAAGGCGCAGGCAGTGCAGAGGGCTGCGAGGCCCAGGAGGTGCCACAGCCTCCCCTGGGTGCACCTCGAGCCAGCTGCACGCATAGAGCCTCTGCCAAGGGACCTGAGGAGGGAGAGGGGGTCTCTGCCACAGCCTAAAGAGCCCAACCAATAGGTATCACCAGCTGAGTCGGGACCAGGGTTTGGTATATATTGAGACCTGCTCAGTGGATTTCTCTTAGCCTGCTTAGGTGGGACAATAGGAGCCACAAACTCACAGGCCAGGTGATGGCAACAGAGCCTTCTACTGACAGCCCCCCTGGTTACTTTCCCAGCCAAGCTGCCACCCTCAGGCAGACAGGGGTACAAGCTGGCCATCCAAAAACATTGATGGGTACCTACAGGATGGCAAGCACCAAGCGCGAGCTGCAGAGGACCTGGGGTGGGAGGGCAGACTCGCTGTGGCAAACAGCCTGGCCAGGCACCACCGGGAAGTGCAGGCAGTGAAGGCCACAGGGAAGGGAAGGCAACGGAGGTGGCATTTTACCTTGGGAGAGCCATTTAACCCCTGAGCGCCCGTTTCCTCATCTGTAAGAGGGGGGACTACTGCCTGCCCCAGAGGGTCACTGTGAGGATCAAATTGAAGAAGATAACACACATGAGTGCCTGTTATGGGCCCTATTCAAAGCAGGAGACTCAACAGGCCTTGCCAACCCCGCACCTCACAGAAAGCCCCCACTCCATCTGGGCCCAAATAAGGCCCGGCCAGGGCAGGACAGTGTCCACTGTGAAAACTCCCAACAAACAAGGGATAGCTGTGCAGGCCCTTACAAATCCAGGCTGGTGCCACTGGCCACCACTCCCCTAGAGATGACCAGAGATGACCTGACCCCTCTACCCTCATTACTCCCCCCACACCTTCCATGCCTTCCCCAATGGCTTGTAAAGGCCAGGGCTACCAGGCTGGAGAAGCTGGGGTTCAAGTCCAGCCCAGCCAGCACCAGCCATGTGACCTCTACCCCTGAGCCTCGGTCTCCTTGTCTGTGTAGAAAACCTTTCCAAACAGCTGCACCTGGAGAGGCAGCAGAGCCTGTCCCAGGGCTGGCCCTGCTTCAGGAACTCTATGGGGCTGAGACCCCCAGCCCACCTCACCAGAGAGCCACACAGGCCTCAGGGAAGCTCACCTTGACTACAGGCGGTGTGGGAGGGACCACAGGGACAATGGGTGTCGCAGGAGGAGGCGGTGCGGCAGCTGGGGGGACGGGAACCGATGTGACGTTTGCAGTGATGGTTGGTACAGGGGTGGCAGCAATGACGGGTGTCTGGGATACGGTGGGGGGTATGTTCTGGAAGGGGGCTGCTGGGGAGACCGAGGATACGGCTGCCACTTGTTGTGTACCTTCAAAGCAAGGACAGGGAGCTCAACTCAGTGGGCTCTGTATTTCTAGAAGCATCTAAGATCATGCCATCCAGCTATAGCTCTAGGGCCTTCTGGGATAGACCAAGGTACCCTAGCTAGAAGAGTCTCTCTTCCTAGCCTTGGGGCAGGGGGTGGCCCTGCTGCCTAGGCAATGTTCACTGAGTGACTAGAAGAGGAAACCAGAGGAAGTCACAGAGCCAGCTCTGGATGGAGAAACCCACTCAAAGCCCACAGCTAACTAACTGGCAACCCAGGACTTGGCCTTTCTTGCACCTGACTGGGTTTCCCTGCCCAGTCAGCCACTCTGTCTGACACATCTCTAGTCAACACCCACTCTCAGACCTGGTTGGACCCCAGATTGGCCCCATGGATCTGGATAATGATCACCTTGACTCTCTCCAGCCGAGAGAAAAACTCCTCTAAACCAGACAGTAAGCAAGGCAAAGCCAATGCTAAGATCAATAAAAACAGGAGTGAAATGTGGGCGGTTAGCCAGACACATGACAGCAGCTACAGCAATATCCTCCCTGCTCCAGACAGATCTGCACATGTCCAGCTCATCACCTGTCCTTACCTGGTAGGCAGGGGACACAACTCAGGGGGGCCAAGGGACTCGCACCCACCCCTCCACTACAGTCTCAGCAGAAAATGCCTGCATTCCTGCCTGCCTGCCCCCTTTTACCTGCATTCTGGGCTCCTGCAGCTGGCTTCCGGCCTTTGCCCTTTGGAACAGGGGGCAATAGTTCAACTTCCTCCTGAGGCATCTGGGCCACTTTCTGCAGAAAGATTTTCTCTAAGGCCTGGGCCATTAGCACTATGTCATCTGTGGGCTGAAGACAAGAGAACCCAGGTCACTTGCAAAAGACAATGTAGGTTGTAGTTCGAGAAAGCATTAAATTTTGTTAGGAGGCTTGGTGTAGAGGAAGGGCAAGAGTAATATTTTTCAATGTAGAAAATCCCAGAAGAATAGAAACAAAGACAAAGTATTAAGATAGCCTTCACCAAGCAGAGAAAAGGAGTTTCCATGGCTTGGCTCCAACCTTTCCCTTTCACACTGCTAAAAGATCAAATCCCCAAGCAGGGTCCCCTGTGACTTCAACCATCTGTTCCTACACTGACCACTCTTCAGGGTTCCCAAGTCAGAGTGCTCTGTATAACACTTTGAGTGGCTGCCCATTGGGTCACAGCCTACATGACTACCTCCTCCTGATGGCAGGCTGGGCCCCCACTTCTGCACCCTTAGGCTTTCTAAGGGTGGGGCTCTCAGGTCTCAGGATAGAGCCCATGTCAGTGACCTCTGAAAGCTGTCCAGTTTCCACTGACCCCCAGCAGGCCACTGGAGTGGCATAGGGACTCACTGACCACAAAAGTGCCAGGGTATTACCTGCTACAACCCCCAAGAGCCAGGACAGAGGGCCCAGACTCACAGGGCACCTGTGAACCAACGTCATGCCAGGAACCCGGGCCTCCCAGTGCCAAGCTTGCTCCCTCAAACAGCTCTGGGGCTCATGTTTTGTGTCTCACCTTGTTATAAATATAACAGTTTGTAAACATGGTGTTGAAGTCCTGCATACACTCACTGGCACTCCAATAATAATTATTTTCTAGTCTCTTCTTGATAGTCCCCATGTCCATTGGGTTTTTTATTATTTTATGATAATCCTAGAGAAAAGATGTTCAGAGGTGTTAATCAAAATAGTGTTATTCTCACATTTCCCAAGTACAGCAAAAGTCCTCTTAAGTCAGCTGGATCCCATGGCCAGACCCAGAGGCCTAAGAGCAGGTGGGGCATGTGGTCTGAGGAGACTCTTGGCCAGTCCCAAACTCCTGTCGAACCTGTTCTCATGGGTTTCTCTAGCTGGGGGCAGAGCCCAAGCTGGTCCACGTGCACAGAGAGCCAAACTCCCTGATTCTAACCCTGCAGGTGTCCAGGGCCTGAGCTGTGCACAGAACCAAATGAGCAAAATGCCTGTCCAGGCCTTCTTCCTGCAGCTCTTCAGGTGTCTTTATATCCAGATAAAATTTATGTGTGCACTGAAGGGACCATCACCTGGAAAACAGGCCTTATTGCACACCTGACGTCCAACTGTGAGTAATTTGAGTGTGCAGAGGCACACAGCCCCTAGTGCATGAGATAAAGACTTGCATGCCCTCTGCCTCAGGCCCCATCATCCTCTAGCCCAGCGGTTCAAAACCTTCCTAATGCTGTCACCCTTTAATACAACTCCACATGGTGACCCCCAACCATCAAATTATTTTCACTGCTACTTCATAACTATAATTGTGCTACTGTTATGAATCGTGACAATCACAGGAAATGTCTGTGTTTTCTGATGGTCTTAGGTGACTTCTGTGAGAGGATCACTAGACCCTAAAAGTTACCATCCGCAGGTTGAGAACCGCTACTCTAGCCCCTTCCTTTTATTCTTTCACCATGGAAGCCATAGGTTCTCCCCATTTCTTGTACCCAGGGTAGCCACCCTGCTAGACCTGAGGCACTGAGGCACGGGCAGCACCTGCTGTATCTCAAGACACCACCTTTGGGCTAAGGGCCACTCACAGGGAGGTTCAGCTTGATTGCATCCACAGGCTGGTAGAACGGCCAGGCGAACTGATGTTTCCAGAGTGTTTTCACCACCACATTCTGCATGTACTGCAGTTGGTTAGTCTTTCGGCCAGGCTTGCTGGGGTTGGAGACCTCGGGTGGGGGAGGGTTCACAGGGCCCGGGGCTGCCGGGATCCCCGTGGGGGCAGCCGCTGTGGTAGTGGACATCCTCTGGCAGCTGTTCACTTGCTGTCACCGCAGCAGCTCAGAGAGTCGCTCCTCTTGGAGGCTTGGCATCCCATTTCGGGGCCCAATCAGGCACCTACAGAAGCAAGCAGAGAAGCTATCACTCTGAGAGCCTCCACCTCAGCAAGGACACAACCTTCCCTACCGCCTCCATGTGCGGCTGTGGCATTCCTTAGAGCCACCCGGCCAACGGCCCCTAGAAAGGGAATGGGGAGAACACAAAGGACCTAGCCCCTTTCAGCTCATAGCCCCACTGGGTGGGGACTGGCTCCATTCTACTTGGCTGTGGCAATGTTTTAAACAGTTCAAGCTCAGACAACTACAACATGTACTCAACAGCTTATCTGAGAGATGAGCAACAACTAAAGTTTGCAGAGAGAGCTAGGGCCCTGGGCATGGCATGGCATGGCATGAGGTTCTAATGTAACCAGGAGAACCAGCTGGGGTTTGTGATGGTGGCCAGCTGTGACATGCCTGACCCTCATCCAATCAGAATGGTGAAAAACAGTGATCACAACCTGTGGTCCTCTTCAGTATCCTGCCTGTGTGCTCAGTTCCTGAACAAGACACATTCTGTGACTTCATGTCCCCTATCCTAGCTGTCAGGAATGCTAGCCACACATAGAGCTGGGGTGTCCATGACAGTTCTGCAAATCTCTGAAAAGCCAGGGTGATGTGCAACACTGGTAGCATGCAGAGTGTCCCCACTCTACAGAACCCCTGCTCTAACTCTCACAGGGTACCTCCACTGCATGGTGTCCCTGCTGCATGGTACTCCCATGGCACAGCACCGCTAAGGGGACAGTACCATGCAGCAGAAACTCAACAGTGAGGATACTATAAAGCAGAGGAAGCACACAGTAAGGCTACTGTGTACTGTGTGGCAAGAACACTGTAAGAATACAGGGTGTATGTGTGGGTGGGGATGAGTGCCATACAGGAGGAACATGTGCAGGAATACAGTTCCCTCAATATTCAAACCTCTTGCAGTCTGTTGGGAGTGGTGGAAGTCCAGAGCAAATGCATGCTGTTGACATGAGTTCAACCACAGCCTAAGACTCATGGAGGAATGGCAAAGTCCTACCCACTCCCTGGGCTGAGACCAAGCCAGGAACAGCAAAGCCTTCTTCTGGTCCACATGCGCAGAAAACGTCCACCACAGCTTCCTCCCCGAGATACTTAAGGTCTGTAGTCACTCTTACAGCAACTACTCCTACTGAGATTAGCTAAACTTGTCTCCTTGGCCTACCCTGCCCCCTTGTAGAGCTCTGTGTAATAACCCCACCGCCCCATTCAACTGGATATAATGAACATGCTGAACTTCCAGGGTTCTGCAGCTTCTCCATCAAAAAGCCCAGTCCACCTGACTTTCAGCTATTTCTCCTCACCTGCCTGTCCTTTCTCCATTCCTGATACCCCCAGTCAGTTCTGTTCCTACAACAATTGCAAGGACTCAGCAGCAATCTCCTGAGGAGGAAGCTGGGCAGCACCATGTGTGCACTGTGGACCCACTTCCACTGGAAAAGGCCTAGCCCAGGCTCCAGGCTACATGTAGGGCCTGGTGCCTCATCTGTGAACCTGGTGTCTTTCACACTTTCCTATGTTTATGTTTATCACATTGGAACAGTTCATGGCAATACCCAGAATTGAGATGTCCAGCCAGTTCTAAGACTTGAAGGTGGACCAGTGAGGCTCGGAGTACTCTGGGGTTGGCTGACCTCCTGCCGGTCCTTTCACATCTCACCACCGAGGTTGGTAAATGCTGCAGTCTGAAGCTCTCCTGGAGAAGGCTGGCTGCTGAACATTTTGTAACATCTGCTCTCAGCAGGTGCCATTCTTCCCCTCAGCTCAGGGTAGAAAAGGTCTCAAAAACTAACATCAGACATGCGTCACCTACCAGGCAGCTCTTTCTGCCCATTTACTGCATCCAAGAAGTGCTTCTGAGCATCTGGGGTGCCATCTGTCTGCACTGAGTCTCTCCAGGCATCATCCTGGGAACCCACAGCCTTAGGGAGAAGACCAATGGACAAGCAGCCCCTCCAACCTGTGCCAACAGCCATGAAGCTATGTTCTCCCTCCCCAGTAGACCAAAGGCTACCTAGGCACAAGCCCATGCTATCTATCCACCAGGATGTCAGTTCCTACCTTCGTACCACTTCTCACTGGGACCATGAGACAGTCCTTCCCTATACAAAGGAGATGACCCTGTTAGCATATCGGGTCAATCACTTGTAGATTCAAAACCATGCTCTTGATTCCACACTACCCAGCAGAGCCTGAGGTGTCAGGACCCTGGGATATGTAGCTGCTGTAGCCATGTTAGCCTTTATTATCCCTCAGGACCTGGTGCTCATGTCCTCTTAAAGCCTTCTTGGAACTTACTGAAATCTAAACAGCATGGGGCTGCAGGGCAGATGTTGAGGAAGCCACCCAAGATTGTTAATTCATCCTTGCTACCTACCAGCCTGTGTGGCCTTTCATCTCCCATGGGGCTGTGAGCCTGAAGTTAAGCACTTGGGGCTCAGGGAGCATAAGCTGGCTACGACCAGTGCAGAAGCAGAAGCAGATTCCCATAGTGTATGAGATTCCCAAGAATTATGGCTGGTCCTGCTACTGTGTGGGTCCAGAGAGCTGGGATGGGAGACTGATTCTGACCTGGGGAACCCATGACATTGAAAGGGGCCTGAGGCTGCAGGCTAAGGTACAGGAAGGCCTCCTCTGAGGAAGGTAGATGGTCATAGCCTTCTCCATACTCAGGTACTGGGAACCACCTCCTGAAACATCCTAATGCCTGGGATGGAGAGAAGGAGGGTGACAACAGGGTAGGAGGTGGGGAGGGTGGGTAAGCCAAGCTGCCTAGTTCCCAGGGCCACCAGAGAGAAAGGCTGAGAGGTAGGATCCCAACCAGTGGGCACCTAAGCTCCCTGGCTGTGGGAGTTTGTATGTAATTGGCCCCCATAAGCTCACAGGGAGTGGTACTATTTATTAGGAGGGGTGGCTTTGCTATAGTGGGTATGGCCTTGTTTGGAGGAAGTGTGTCACTGTGGGGTGGGGCTTTGAGATCTCTTTTGTTCAAGCTTCCCTCAGTGTGACACTGAGACCGCGTCCTGTTGCCTTCAAGCCAAAATGTAGCAGCTCCTTCGCCAACACCATGTCTGCCTGCCATGATGATAAATGGACTGAATCTCTGAAAATTTAAGTGAGCCACCGAATTAAATGTTTTCCTTATAAGAGTTGCTGTGTGGGTGTTGGGGTTGGGGATTTAGCTCAGTGGTAGCGCACTTGCCTAGCAAGCGCAAGGCCCTGGGTTCGGTCCTCAGCTCCGGCAAAAAAAAAAAACCACCAACAACAAAGAGTTGCTGTGGTTATGGTGTCTCTTCACAGCAACAGAAACCCTAAGACACTGGCACATTACCTACCATCTCTCTGGATTGAGTCACATGTCCACATACTTCCCTTCAAAGCACATTCAGTCTGGCATGTCTGGGTAGCAGGGGCCACTGTAAGCCTGGCCTGACCTTCACCCATCAATGCCTAGCAACCCTCAGCCAACAAACAGCAGTGCTGTGAGAACCAGACACTGTCACACAGGAGATGCTATGTCAGTGCAAGAACCTGTGAAAGAAGCAAAGCCAATGGACTTCCTTGAAAGCCATCTCCATCAGGAGAAGCAGCTTTCTGACCTACAGTGGGCCCAAGCTTCTTATCCGGGTGAAAACTTCGGAGGCAAGTGAGGCTTCCAGAAAGTAAAACTGAGACATCATCAGGGCCTGCTAGGGGCAGGCAGAGACATACCAGAGTACACAAATATGCAGGCTCCCATCACTACAAGGAGGATGGGCTGCAGTGCAAACCTAGCCTAGCCTCTAAGGTACCTCTAGGTGACAGAGTCATGGCAACCAGAAATGCCACCTGGCAGGCTATGTCTGGGGCCCTCTATCTCACTGATGGATATACAGCTGTAATGCTCACAAACCTACCAATTGGAGGCACCCCACCCTTCCTTGTTTTTTGTTCTGGCTCAAGACAACCAGAGTCTCACTCTACAACTCAGACTGGTCTGGAACTACGTAGCTCAGGCTGGCTACGCTGGGTCACATGTTCCAACTGCCAATTTTTCAGATTTCAGAAGACCAAACCAGTGGATAACACCTTACGGGGTGAGGTGGGGTATCTCTCTATACAGATCCCCATTCTCGGACCTAAGAGAACACTCCAATCCAGCATCACCTTCTTCAGAGAAGCACCAATGACCAAGGGCCTGCTGCTAAGAGCTTTTGAATAAAGACAGTGATCCCACAGCAGGAAAGCTGTGGTACCCAGGGCTGACTTCTCTACAGAGTCCTGGATCCCCTCACTTGGGCCTCCAGGACAACACAGGGTCCATTCTGTAATTCAGGAGCCAGGCTTGGGATAAGGTATGACACTCAGGATTGAAGCACATGGGACTCAGTCTGTTCCTTGGACTGGTTTGCTGGAAAGCCTTGTTGGAAAGGGAATAGAGGCCACTGACCTTAACCTTGATTTAGGATTAGGAAGCAGTGCTAATTCTTTGGGAGTGATGGTGCTGTGGTTGTGAATTTAAAGAATCTCCTTATCTTTTAGGAGTTTGCACTATACTTTCCATGAAAGAAAGTGTCTGGAGCCTGATGGCATAATGGGAGAAGCAGAAGACAAATGGGAGTCTGGACAAATCAGACAGCTTAGGACTGTCAAGAGACAGGACACTCCATCTCTACTCTTGCCCTAAGCTACAAATCTGAACCATAAGCAAAAGAAGATGCACCTTCCTCCTTGGCCCCCAGCAACAAACAGTGAGACCTGGCGACCACATCCTTCAAGAAGCTGAGGCAGGGGCCAGGCATCAGGCAGGATGGCTAGAATGGAGCTGGAGTGCCAAAGAGACCTCAGGGCGCCACATTTCTAACCCACAAAATCTGCCCTTAACTTCACCTGCCCCCAGGAGGGGCATGGGAGGGGCTCCAGCTCTTGGGGTTGCTCTTTGTGGTGCAGATGGTCCTGCACATCTGGTACCCCTGGAGCTGGAACCCAACTTTTTTTTTTTTTTTTTGGTTTTTTCGAGACAGGGTTTCTCTGTGTAGCTTTGTGTCTTTCCTGGAACTCGCTCTGTAGACCAGGCTGGCCTCGAACTCAGAGATCTGCCTGCCTCTGCCTCCTGAGTGCTGGGATTAATTTAAAGGCGTGCACCATCACTGCCCGGTGGAACCCAACTTTCTAGGTGCCAGTTCAAAGGGGTACACGCAGGATGGCAGGACCTCACACAGTAAAGGAGCTGGTGGACCTTGGCACGGACCACACAGCTCCACTGACAGCCAATGAACACCAGACAACTCTTCATTGCAGATAACCCCCAGGGGGCCAACCTTCTGTCTGCTGCCTGTCCAGCCAGTCCCTGATCCTGATGAGTAAGTCAGAACACAGCAGCCCCAAGCCCTCTAAGGACTTGGTCACAGACGCTTCCACACAGTATCACTAATACTCATAGCAACCACTTTAGTCAAGCTTGACAGAGATGGAGCCTGTATCTCAGGGGGAAACAGAGGCTTAGGCCCTCTCTAAGGCCCTCATCTCCCCAGGCTTGCCACTCAGCAGAGCCTGACTTCTCTAAAGAGCCCTGGAATCCCCTCACGTAGGCCTCCAGGACAGCACAGGACTCATACAATGGGCAATACTTCAGGACAAGTGTGGGTGAAAGTCCGTCTGACAAGGCAATCATCCTCAAGAGGATGTGAAACCACCTAGTGTGGAAACTCAGACAAACCACAAAGGCCCACAAACACCAGAGGAAGCCTGGAACAAGGCTCTAATGAGACCTTGAATGCTGCAGAGGGGTCCCCCAGAGAGGGTGGGACTAACCCTAACCCCATACTGTTGACAACCCCCCACCACCACAACAAGAAAAGGCAAGAAAGGCCTAAAGAGCCCCAGCTCCCCACTGACTCCCCTCACCTTCCTGCTCGCCTGCCAAACCCATTCAGGACAGAAGGAAGGAAGGCCTTAATCCTGCAGATTTTCCTGCCTCACTGTATGGCCTTAGACAGGCCAACTCCCCCTTCCCAGATCCAAGAACGAAAGTCCTTTAAGTCTAGAGGACAAATCAGCAAAGGTGAGAAGACAGGGCTCAGAGGCCCTGGAGAGACATGAAGGGGTAGCGATTTTATTACCACGGAAAACACACAGTAAGCTCACAGTCTCCTCCTCAAACTGTGCAGCTCAGGTCCCTGCCACGCCCCCACCCCCACACACCACCAGGCCACTACTAGACAGCACCCCCTACTACTGACCTAAGCACACAGCACCTCCCCACCCCCCACCCCCACCCCCGGGAAGCTTTCCTTGGGACCCAGGAAAAAAGAAGCCTCTACACTGAGCTTCAAGGCAAGCTGAGAGGGCTATCTATTGGGGAAGGCAGGCCTGGCCATGTGTGGGGGTGTCGGGGGGGGGCAGAGCCACCCCAGTTCCCAGGGACTCCAGAAGGTCTGAGCTGCAGAAAGGCAGGGGCTATCCTAAGGGACTCCCAGCTGGGGACATCTGAGATCTGCAAAAGGTGGCCCAGGGAGGAGGCAGCACAGGCATAGATGCTGGAGGGGTAGAGGTGGCTCCATGGGTGGTCAGAGTAGGAAGAAAGTCAGGCTGGGTATGCCCAGATTTCATAGAGGACTCAAAAAAAAAAAAAAAGTGTAGGGCCTCAGCTGACCACAGACCACTGCTTTGCCAACCACAAGATGCCTTAAAGAGGCCATCTCACTCAGGGGCAGGGGCAGGGGCAGGGGCAGGGGCAGGAGGATCTCTGAGTTTGAGGCCTGCCTGGTCTACATAGCAAGTTCTGAGACAGTCAGGGCTATGCAGAATTCTTCTCCATCTCCATCCCTGCAAGAGGCTGTCTTCTGTGATGAGCAGGAACTCACTTCTACACACTTAAGGTCATCATATCTCTATACCCTAGTCTCCTCACTCCCCTCAAGTCATCATAGCTCTGGAGGACCCTCCTCCTTACACTGTATTTCTGTATCCTCGGACCCTAGTTGTCTGAGTTCAGCCCTAGGTCCTGCTAGATACTGCTGCTAGTTCCAATACATTGGTGGGCATCCATGGGCTCCACCTCTCAGGTAGGCAAGCAGCCTCTCAGAGGTAGAGAACAGAGACACAATATGGCCCAGGCAGGAGAAGCCAGGCTCCAATGGGGCCATCTACCCAGACTCACCACTATCCATCCCCACAGAACTCTCAACAATGCTGCGGGCGGCTGTCTTCCCGCTAGCATACCAGTTGGGTGCCCTGGGAGGGGCCACCCTAGGGCTAGCCCTCCAAGCCTGGGAAAACAGATCTGTTAGGGCAGGGCCAGCTTCTGTGACAGACAGAGCCAACTGTTCATTGCTCTTGGGGCCTGGGGAGGAACATGACTGGGGGCCTCAAGGCAGACAGGAGGTCTATATGGGGCCTCCCTCTCCACCGGGGACTCTCCTGAGCGACACTGCCTGTCCTTTACTGGTAGGGAGCCCCAGCCAGCACCCCAAGCTCACCCTGGTCATATCACACCTGCTTCCAACAGCTGCCTGGCCTATCTGGCAGGGGACCCAGCTCTGATAGGCCAGGCCCCACCCCATGAAGGGTCAGCTTTGTTGAACCCATGGCTGTCCCATGGAAGGGCACACAGGGCTCAGTGGCTGCAGCTGTCACTAGTCACTACACCTCTGACTTCCAACGGCTGCTCATGGCCCCAGGCTCCTCACGCTTCCCAAGTTTTGGTTCTCCTTAGGCCTTTATGCCTCATATCCCAGCAGTCCACCCAAGGAAACTAAGCTGCTCTTCCTCTGGAGACGGAGGCCTCCAAAAGGGCCTCTGAAACACCCTACCACAGCCACCCCACACCAGACCAGCTGTGAGGCACTAAGAAACACCCTACCCTCTCCAGGGGACACTTAACCTGCAGCGGGAAGGTGAGTCATGAGCCTTCTACTTAGAGGGAGTCCCAGCCCCTTTGCAGGGAGTCCCCCCACTCCAGGTGGCCCCATGTGTACTAAGGCTCAGGGAGCCTGATACTACATGGAACAGAATGCTTGGCAGAACAAAGCTGGGCAGCAGGCCCACCTGGCACCTGGGTCACAGAAGAAACACTCTCCTGCTGGGCTGCATGACAAGAGCCCAACTCAAGGCCTGATTTACAGATGGGTCAACTGAAATCCACAAGGGTTGTCACCTGTCTTTTTCACCTCTCTGAACACCCCCAAAGCGAGACTAGGGGCCAGGATGGGAGGCTGATGCAACTACTCATAGCCCAGAAGCTCAACTACCTCATCTTTCCATCTACCAGCCACCCAACAGAGGTGTCAGCCAAGAGAAAGCCACCACGTCCATCAGCCCTTACTCCCAAGTCCCTCCCCTCCAACCAGTGGCCCTGAGGAACCAGTTCCATCAGACCACATGAGAAAGAAGACTGAGAAAAGTGGTGGGTGGCCTAGGAGACAAGGCCAAGAAGCACAGAATCGGGCGAGTCAGAGGGCCAGGAGCCCAGTAGTATCACCTTGCCCCATCCTCAGACCACTCAAGACAGGCTCCAGGCTTGCCTAGAATAGATTGGGGCAGAGCTAAGAACGCTGAGCACCACAAGGGCACCTGCTTCCTGAGTCCAGTCCTCCACCTCTGCCCTGGTTCCAGGGTGCTGGGTCAGCTCTCCAACACTCTCTCTGGTGGGTAGCCCAGGGCTGAGCAGTAACCCATCTTACCCTTAGTCTAACAGGCCACACTGCCCAGGGGAGGACACTACCTGCACAGCTCAGTCAAGCCCCTCTTCCTGCCATGTGCTAAAAGGAACAGCAGAGACACAGCAGGCCCAACAGCAGTAGCTGCTGCAACTGCATCCAAGCAGGCACCACACAGTGCTCATGAGAAACTGAGGCCATCCCACCCCTAAGACCTGTGGTTTAATGCCTGTGACACAGAGGTCCCCTTCACCTCAGACTCCAGATACCACAGGGCTCCTCCTCGGTGTCTGGATATGTCTCCTGGAAATGTCCAGACATGGGTGAAGAAGCCCAACTTCTAATGCCACTGGAAGTTGACCAGGGACCCTTGGACATCACTGTACCCATGTGACACTTCTGAACAGCTGGAAACCCCTCCACTTCCAGTCCCCAACATCTAGTGAGCCCTTCTGTAGGGCTCTGATGGGGCCTGATTGGGGTGAGGGAAGGCTTTCTCTAAAATGTATGTCCAGTTCAAGGTCATCATGTCATAGAGACACTGAGAAATCAGAGTCAACAGTGCTGGCCTGCCAGACCCAAAGTCAGTCAGTCTCTCTCTCTCTCTCTCTCTCTCACACACACACACACACACACACACACACACACACACACACATACACACACACACACCATAGACTCGGATCTATATCAACCAACAGGCCTACAAAGAGACTACCAAATTGCAAGCACTCAAAATGGGACACCTTCCCCTGCAAAGAGCCAACCAACACTTAAGATGGCTGGGTGTCCCAGAGGGCAGCAAGGACCACAAATAAACAAAGAAGGCACCACATCTGTCAAAACTTACTGCCAACAGCAGCCCCCAGGTGAGGCTGCAGCACTCGGGTAGAGGGCAGAGCTTCCTCAGGACCCCATAAGGTTCAAGGCTGCCCCATGGGAAGGAGCACTGCTCTCTGGTACAACCTCACATAACCTTCTGAAGCAAAAAAGGGTCTCCACTGGACCCTGTTTTCCCCACCCAATAGTTCCCTGTAGCTCTTCCTTTTGAGATCTGGGCATTCCAGCGCTTATTTGAACAGTAGGCAGAACATCCCACTTGTGGCCTTGGGCCACCCTCCCCCTGGGAAGGCTCTGCCACAGTAAACCAGGAAGTGGACAAGGTAACCCTGGGAGGCCCTGGGGGCACAGCTCCAGGCTTGTAGGAGCTTGGGCAGAAGCAGGCCAGGCAGTGCCTTCCCTTTCAACACTCCCCCACTTTCACTTTCTGCAGGCCTAAAGGAGGGAGAGAGCCTTTACAAGCTCCATCCCTTATTCAAAGCCCACTTCCGAAGCAGGATGCTGCACTGCTGAAAGAAAGCAGTTACTCTACTTTGTAAAAACAAACCTGGCACCCTCTTTAAAGAAGAAAAAAAACAAAAAAACAAAAACCAGCACGCCCCCTGGTCATCCACCCTGCAAAAGCTTTTCAATGTCTCTCTCCTAGGTTTCCCAGGTGCAGGGCTAGGACTGGATCTCACAGGCTCCTAGTGCTTTGCTCCAGCAGTGGGCCCAGAGCTTACCAGCAAGGAGAGAAAGAAATTACCCCTACCCTCCTGAGCTGTCATGCCTGTCCCTCACCTCTCCTGGTCTACAGCCAACAGCACACATCAAGGCCTCAGACAGAACAAACAGCAAACAGGCCTTTATTTGCAAATGAGAGGCCATGGGGCCACCAAAAAAAGATCACTGGGGCTCGTTCTTGCAGTAGTCCTTTCCTGGACCCTGAAAACTGGTGAGGGACTCTCAAGGAGCACAGAAGACTCCCCTCGGATCCACAATGAAGGCCCCTCTAAAAACTATGAAAGTGCAAAACAACCAGCTTGTCCTCACTGGGGGAACGGGGGGGGGGGGGGGGGGCTGGAGCTGAGCCCTGGTAATTCCTCCGCTTACTTTTCTTCTTGCACCCAGCCCCATCTTAGCCATTTAAGAACGCACGAATGAACACACACACACACACACACACACACACACACACACACACAAATGTCTACTACAGTTACGAAGTTTAAGGTACAGAGGGAAACAACAGCTGTGCACTTATTTCAGGCAGAGAGCTCTCGATCAAAATTGCAAAGGGCAGACGGAGCCTTAGGAGTGAGCCCTCACAAGTGGAAACTCACAAAAGGGTATATATTCCCCTACCTGGCTCTTAGTGAGTCCCCTCCGTGCCCCTTACCCGCAAGGGCAAAGAAGGCTGTTCCAAGGCTTCCACGTCAGCCCTGCCCCCGGCGCAGCAACTAACTGGTGGAGAAACTTCCCCAGGCCGCCAGGTTTTCTTAACCGGGAACCCTCAAGAACCTCATATGAGAGGCTTTGGGGTGCACATTCCTCACCCAACTTGCTTGCATGTTATACACGAAGTGGGGAAAAAGACTTGCACCCCACCCCTCCCACCTCGATTCAACTCGACCTCGCCCGGATTAAGTACTCTTTCGGGCTGATTTCAAAATGCGAACTGGGTTTCCTCCTGGCCTGGCTGCAATTATCAGTAACTCGCGAGAGCGCAAAGTCGTTCCCGGGCCATAACTCTGCAAAGGCGGCCGCCGCCCCCCCAAGCCACGCCGCCGCTGCCCCCCCTGGCAAGGCTCACGCAAGAGCCCAGGCCCAGCCTGGCCTGCCCCAAGACGATCCGCCAGGCCGGCGCTAGCAAAGTGGCGCCGGAGCGCACAGCCACGACCCTAGGCACACCGCGCGCACCTTCCCGCGCCGCGTCCTCCGGGCAGTCCCCTTCGGAAGATGGCGGGCAGAGGAAAAGGGGAAAGGAAAAAAAATCCCTTCCGTAAGGGAGGGCTGGCGCGGAGCGCGCGGGCCGTGCCAAGTCCAGGCTGGGCGCCTCGACCAAGGCGACGCCTCCCAGGCCAGCCCGAGGCGGCCGGCAAGACGCGGGCGCAGAGCCGAGGGGAGCGGAGCCCGCTCAGCCGCCGCGACCTCGGGCGGGCGGCCGCCGCGCTTTGTTGCATCGCGGCCGCGCACAAAGGCGGCGGAGGCGGCGGCCCGGGGCTCGGGGTTTCGGGACGCGCGGGAGGCCTGCGCTATGCGCTCGGGGCCGCGCTCTCTCAGCCAGTACCGCCGCCGCCGCCCCGCGCGCACAAGGAAGCAAGAGAAAGGCGTACTTGGCCTAGGCGGCTCCAGCGCCGTCGCCTCCCGGCCCGCGCGGCCGGCTCCTCTTTGGCTCGCCGGCCCCGGCAGCATAATAGACGCGCCGGAGCTGTACAGGGCTCATGCGCTGCGCCGCGGCGCCTGGCGGGAGTCGTAGTCCGCGCCCGGGCTCGCGCCAGGGCCGCCCAGGGGAGGCCGAGGCTCACGGACTACATGTCCCGGCCCCGCCGGCGCCGCGCCGCGCCCCGCCCCGCGCGCCCCCAGCTGCCCGCCCCGCCGACCTGGCCGCTAGCGGGCCCGGCCCGGGGGGCGCGTGGGGGCGGGGCTGGAAGGCTGCCCGCCAGGACCCGGGCGACGCTGGAACCCCGGCCTGCCCGCTCGCGCTCTCTCCTGCGTTCCCTGCTACACGCAGGGACAAGAACCGGTGGACGAATTTCCAGAAGCCCAGGAAAGCGTGGGAAAGGCGGGAAAGCAGTTAGTACTCTGGAGTCACTACCTGGGCACCCCGAGGCCTCCCTCAAACCCCGGACGAGCGCACCCTCCTCTAGCCCGTGTTTGTAAACAAACCGCGTGCCTAATTAGCCTGGCGGGGGCGCGCGCAGGGCGGGCCCTGCCTGGGAGGAGCCGCGATCAATCCCGCCCCGACGCCCTGAGGCAGGATGAAGACCTAGGGACCCAGGAGAGACCTGGCTGCTGGGGCTGGAAGAGTGCCAGTTCTTCAAAGCCAGTAAGGGATGCCCCCCCAGGCTGTGCCGGCAGACTTTCCCTCCCCGAGCCTCAGTGTGTCCCCATCTGCCTGTGGAAAGATACGAACGAGATAAGTCTCTGGCCCCTTTTCTGCATTTTGAAAGTTTTAGTTCACAGTCACAGTCCGGATCTTGTTTTCGGTGAAGATTACCCCGGTGCCTATGTTAGTCCATTTTTAGCCAGCTGTAACTGAGGTGGGTGAGTGTTAGACCCCAACAAAAATGTCACAAACAAAACAAGATTTTCATCAGTGCCTGCCGAATCTGCCAATGCAGGGTTCCAGTTCCTGGTGTGGGCTGGAACCATTCCAGGCTCCTGGTGTCACTGGGTTTATTTCTGGTTGAGCAGGCACTTAGCTGCGTGCAGGAAATGCACAGGTGGTTATGGTATTAAATGCCAGAGCCCCCCCCCCGCGCCCCCTCCCCCAGCACACACACGCACATGTACTCAGTGAAGATGTTCTGTCCCTGGAGAGGAAACCGAGACTCAAAAAGGCAAAGTGACTTATTCTAGATCTCAGAGCTCAATATACAGGAGGTTCCAAGCCCAAAGTACAAGATCCTTGGAAAAAGATTTGAGGACAAGTCAGAACCTTTCTAGGCTTCCTGCTGTCTCTTCGGGTCTACAGCATGGGTGCCTCTCACACCCTGAGTCAAGGTGGCCACTGATAGAAAGCTCTGCTTTTTAGACTGCAGACTGGACACAGGGCAGAATAGTATAATCTGAGAGGCTCCAAGTTAAAGTCCTTAGACTGTTGGCCCAAAGCTATGACTACCTGCAGATCTGCCACCTTGGAGGTTTTAGTCCCGTCCCTGCCATCTGGATCTCACCCTTCTGGACTCATTGAGCACTCTGGCCACCAGAACGGGTGACTTGCCTCTTTTTTTTTTTTTTTTTTTTTTTTGCGTTTAGTGTGCGTGTGTGCGTGTGTGTGTGTGTGTGTGTGTGTGTGTGTGTGTGTGTGTGAAAACGTGCATGTGCCACAGAGCCCATGTAGAAATTAGAGGACGACTTGTGAGACCCATGTGGGTCCTGGAGATTGAACTGGGGTCATCAGGCTTGGAGACATGTGCCTTGGCTTGCTGAGCCAACTCTCACCAGCCTAGTGACTCACTACTTAAAAAGAATCCTTGGGGATGGAGAGGTGGCTCATTGGTGAAGAGAACCTATTGCTTTTGCAGAGAACCTGAGTTCGGTTTGCAGCACCCACATTAGTTCCTAGCTCCATGGTATCTAAGACCCTCTTCTGGCCTCCATGGGTACAAGTTATGCACATGGTATTTGTAAACACAGGTAGAGCACTCAGATAAAAATGAAATAAATCTTTAAAAAAAATTTTTTTAAAGACTCCACCACACACCTCCCAAGTTCCCTGCCACCCCAAATCTGCCACCAGGCTTGACCTTATAGGGCACAGGCAGTATGCTCTTGAACCACTCCAACCAGCTTGAAGCTTCCTGCCATGCCTATCTTGTCCTCTGACCTCTCACTGAGATGCCCCTAGGGCCTCTCCAGGGCCTAGTCTCCCCTCTCTCAGAACTACACTTATGTCCAAGTGTCCTGCAGAGGTTAATGGAGAACCTCTCCTGGGCCCAGCTGGATCTGTAAGAGATTGATCTGTGTGAGGATAGGACAGGAGCTCATCTGAGTGTCACAGCCCTGAGCTGGCCATTCCCGGGGTCAATGCTGGTGCCCCTCCCTGAAACCCAATGAGCATGGGGGTTCCCTGACTGTCCCCACCAACATCCCACCAGCATACCACCAACAACAAAGTTGAGCCTTGAGCAAAACCTCCTGATCTCACTGGCATGCTTCTTCCTCTGTCAAAGATATAAAAATAGGCTGGCTTTCCAGCTTCTAGAGGACTGGGGTGGGGCAAGGCAGTCCTGAATGCGTGTCGGGCCTTTGCCTCTCTTTCCTCTGCTGACACTTCTCTCTACCTCCTCGTCTCAATCCTTGTGGCCTTCAACAGCCCATGATACCTAGTGGGTACTCTGAACTGCAAAGGAATTAATATTCATTTCTGTACCCCAGCCTCCACCTCCTCCTTAGCCACCCCGGCTCATTCCACACTCCTTAGGTCCCACGGGACTTCAGAGCCAGGCTCTAGATGCTGCCTCCTACTTCACTCAGCCTGCCCCTTTACAAGACAGCTTCTGGAGAGGAGCAGAGAGTGTCCAACCTGGTAATTTCCGGGCAGCTGGAGATATGCCAAGTACTCTGTGAATCTTGGGGCAGTTTGGGTTTTGTTTTTTTGGGTTTTTATTTGTTTGTTTGTTTTTGGTTTTTCTTTTATATATATATATTTTTTTAATTATTATGTGTTTTAATTTTATACAAAAAATATGGAACGCTTCACGAATTTGTGTGTCATCCTTGCGCAGGGGCCATGCTAATCTTCTCTGTATCATTCCAATTTTAGTATATGTGCTGCCGAAGCAAGCACTGTTTTTGGTTTTTCAAGATGGAGCTCGTTCCATAGACCAGGCTGGCCTCGAACTCACAACGATCCACCTGCCTTGTCTCCCGAGTGCTGGGATTAAAGGCATGTGCCACCACCCGGCTTGTTTTTTATTTTTAAGATTTACTTTCTGTGTCTGAGTGTTTTGCCTGCATGTGTATACGCACACCGTGTGCACATCTGGTGCCCAGGGAAGTCAGCAGAGAGCCCCTGATCCCCTGAACTGAAGTCACACATGGTTGTGAGCCACCATACAGGTCCTCTGCAAGGCACTCTGAGCTGCTAAGCCTTCCGTCTCCAGGTCCCATTGGTGCAGTCTGCTGGGGTGGCGGGTACTGTGGCCACGTCACAGTGGAAGCCAGTGGACAGTGAGGTATATTGCCAGCCTCAGCCACAGTGTGAGTGCCCGCTTCAACCCAGAATACACTTGCAGCCTGACCTTGAGCAGACCAACCAGCCCCAGGAGGGAACAATGGTTCTTCCACAAAAGCGAGCCCAGAGGGACTGGGGCTGGAACAGAGCTGTATCACTTTCCCCTTTTTCCTGTCCCCAAAACAGAAAGCCATTTAAGCCATTTGCACAAACCCAATAGTAAGGTCCTGTAAAAACACAGAATCGATCAAGGCCAGCCTGGTCTACAGAATGAGTTCCAGGATAGCTAGGGCTACACAGAGAAACCCTGTCTTGAAAAATCCAAATAAATAAATAGATAAATAGTTAGATAGATAGATAGATAGACAGACAGACAGACAGACAGATAGATAGATAGATAGATATAATAAATAAAAACAAAAAGAGAAAAAGGGTTGGCAATGGGACAGCTCTGTGGTAGAACACTTGCCTAGTATGTGCAAGGCTGTAGGGTCAACCCCAGCACATCACACTTGTTCACAAACAGTAGGCAGATGTCTGGAACAACGTGCAGGCTCCAGTGGACAGAGAGGATGAGCAACGTAGCAACTTCATAATGTGGGTGCAAAATGGTGAAGAGGATGTGGGGCAGTAGCCAGGTGAATCCCCACCTCAGCCTCAGATTTCACACCTGTATCTAACACCTACCTCAGGACAGCATTGAGAATAAAGGAGGCTGTACTCATTCACTGCAGAGGCCTTGATGGAGTGCATCCACAGCACGGAGTACTGTTGTTACCCAGGAACAAGACAGAGCTCCAGCTGTCATTGAATTGGCATGCACAGGGCCAGTCATAAGTAAGCAAGACTGCAGGGTACTCAGTGCAAGGGAGAAAAATCAGAAGGGCTCCAAGAGACCAGACTGCTGTGTTCAGGGCCACGAAATATGAGTCCAAGCACTGTGTGTAATTTCAATTAACTTTCCTTCTTAACTATTGGTATTTTCCTTTCTCACCCCACCTCCATGTGGTAAAACGGTATTTGTGTAGTAAACACTGAGTTTTGATTTCAGGTGCAATCACCAGGAGGAGCTGAAGGGATGATGGCCCAGCAGGTAAAGCGCCAATTTGCAAGTGTGCAGACCTGAGTTTGGATGCCTAGAGCCCACATAAAGTGGATACTGAAGGTCACATGTCAGTAATTCCAGAGATCCTGCATGGTGAGATGGATGGCAGAAACAGGCTTCCTCAGAAGCCAGGAAGTTGAGAAACACCAGTAGTTTCACACACACACACACACACACACACACACACACACTCACACGCACGCACACACGCACACAGAGAGATAGAGAGACAGAGGGGGGGGAGATTAAACAATAATAATCAGAGGCTGGAGAGATGGCTCAGCAGTTAAGAGCACGTATTGAGCCGGACGTGGTGGCACACAGCTTTAATCCCAGTAATCCAGAGGCAAAGGCAGGTGGCTCTCTGTGAGTTACAGGCCAGCCTGGTCTACAGAGTGAGTCCCAAGACAGCTACTGGGACTATACAGAGAAACTGTATAGAGAAACTATACAGAGAAACCCTGTCTCAAAAAAGCACATATTGCTCTTGCAGAGAACTAGAGTTCAGTTCCCACCATTTATGACCAGCAGCTCACAAGTGCCTATAACTCCAGCTCCAGGGGATTCACCACTCTCTTCTGGAATCTGTGAGCACTACATTCATGTGCAAATACCTACACACACACACACACACACACACACACACACACACACATACACACACACACACACACCATACAACATACACACACACCACACACCACACACACACACACACCATACACACACACACACCATACACACCACACACACACACACACACACACCATACACACACACACACCATACACACACACCACCATACACACACACACACACCATACACACACACACCATACACACACACACACCATACACACACACACACCATACACACACACACACCATACACACACACACACCATACACACACACACCATACACACACACACACCATACACACACACACACCATACACACACACATACACACACACACACACCATACACACACATATACACACACACACATAATTAAAAATAAAGAAAAATTATCATCGTAAGACAACAGAGATAGTGCTGGCCTGGGCAGTGTCCCAGATCCTGAGTCTCCTAGACTCGTGCCCCAATTCTAGGTGCCTCATGCCATTCCTGGTGCTTTTAAGACATTGTGACACTAGTCTGTCTTGACTCTGTTTCCCACAGGAAAAGTTTCTGCATGAGACAGTACAGTCCTGTCTCTGACCCTGCCTCATACCCCTGAAAGAGGTCTAACACCATAAAGTATGTTTAAAATGATTAGTGGGCCAAGTATAGTGGTATACACCTTTAATTCTAGTCTCAGAAGGCAAAGGCAGGTGGGTCTCTGTGAGTTCAAGGCCAGCCTTGTCTATCTAGTGAGTTCTTGACCAGTCAGAGCTACATAGTGAGATTCTGACCAAAAAAAAAAAAAAAAAAAAGGAAAGGGTCAAATGACAGTTCAGGCAAAGCTGAAGAGAGAATTAATTCCCTGAAAGATAAGGAAATCAGCCAGAATGAAACTCAGAAAGAGAAATGGAAAATATAAAAACTGAGGCCAGGAGTGGTTAATGTCAGTAAATCCAGCACTGTGGAGGCTGAGATCAGAGGATTGCCATAAATTTGAGGATAATTGAGGCTGCAGAAGGACACTTGTCTCAAAAAGCCAAAAGATAAACAAGTAAATAAGCAAGAAGAAAGGAAGGAAGGGAGGGAGGGAGGGAGGGAGGGAGGGAGGGAGGAGGGAGGGAGAAAACATAAAAATTGGACGATTCACTGGGTAGTGGTGGCATACGTCTTTAATCCAGGCGGATCTCTGTGAGTTCAAGGCCAGCCTGGGCTACCAAGTGAGTTCCAGGAAAGGTGCAAAGCTACACAGAGAAACCCTGTCTCAAAAAACCAAAAAGAAAAAGAACTCTGGGGTCTACAGGTAAAAGCCCTCCCTGAAGACCTGAGTTCAGTCCTCAGAACCCACAAGGAGAGAGAACTAACTGACTTCTCTGACCTCTACAATGCTGGGGTCGTTTGAATAAGAATGTCCCCCATAGGCTCAAATCACTGAATACTTGGTACCCTGTTGTTGACGCTGTTTGGGTAAGTTTAAAAGGTATGGCTGGGCTGGAGAGACGGCTCAGAGGTTAAGAGCACAGGCTGCTCTTCCAGAGGTCCTGAGTTCAATTCCCAGCACCCACATGGTGGCTCACAACCATCTGGAATGAGATCTGGTGCCCTCTTCTAGCCTGCAGAGATATGTGCTGTATACATAATAAATAAATAAATCTTTAAAAGGTATGGCCTGAGCCAGTCAGTGGTGGTGCACGCCTTTAATCCCAGCACTCAGGAGGCAGAGGCCAGCAGATCTCTGTGAGTTTGAGGCCAGCCTGGGCTACAGAGTGAGTTCCAGGAAAGGCTCCAAAGCTACACCGAGAAACCCTATCTCAAAAACAAAACAAAACAAAAAAATGTGTGGCCTTGCTAGGGGAAATATGTTATTAGGGGTGGGCTTTGAGGTTTCAAAGCTAGGCACCATTTCCAGTTTGTTCTCTCTGCTTCCTACTTGAGGTCTACAGTATGAGGTCTCAGTGTGCTGCCCCAGATGCTGTGTCTGCAGCTTGCTGTCAGGCTTCCTTGCTATGGCAGATTCTTACCCTTCCAAAACCATAAATCCAAATAATCCCCCTATAAGTTACCTTTATCACAGCAATAGTGAAGTAACTAATACACATAGTGTATTACACACACACACACACACACACACACACACACACACACACACACACACGGAATCTCACTCTAGAGGAACCCTTGTTGCTTCTCCACGTTTTCCCAGGGCTCTGTGGGTCTCAGACTCTGTTCTCTTCTTCTTTTTCCTTTCTGTTCCTCAGACAGCATAATCTATGGATTTATCTTTAAGATTACCGACCCTTTTTCGTGCCTGTAAACTGACACCATACAGCAGCTTGTCTAACAGGTACACGCAGAGGACAGCACCGTCGATTCTCCCATTTGTTTTCAATCTCCAGTTTGTATCATTTCAACAGCAGGTTACAATTCTTTTCAAGTGAGTGTGGAACATGCCCAGAAAGACCCTGTTTTAGAGCCAAAGCAAGTGGTGGTTTTTAAGATACTGACATCAGACAGAGCACGTTTTCTGGCTGGAGTGGAACAACATGAAAAGCCAACAGCAGAAAGGAAGTTGGAGAATTGGCAAATGTTTGGAAATTTGATAGCACACTCTTAAACAACTTAGGTATCAAAGAAGAAATCACAAGAACTTTTAAAAAACAAACCAAGAAACCCAACCACCTGAGGTATGAAAGCAAAACAGGGCTGGGAGATGGCCTCCAGAGGACCCAGGTTCAATTCCCAGCACCCACATGGAAGCTCCCAACTATCTGTAACTCCAGTTCCAGGGGATATGAAACCCTCACATAGACATACATGCAGGCAAAACACAAATGCACATAAACATTTTTTTTAAATAGGAAAAAAGAAAATTATCAAGACACCCCTACTTTAAACAAAAGATCTGCAAATCATGTACTTGGTAAAATTATAGTGCTCAGCCCAGAGATCACAGCATCTGAAGTCTTACATTGAGCCGAGCCCCCCACCCCTACCCCACACACACACCAGAAGGACTTGGAGCTTGCTCTTTTCCCCCCAGACATTTTGGTAAGGACACAATGTGCTGGAGATGCATGGAAGTGGTCTATGAGAAAGCCAACCCCAGGGGTTCTCTCTAACTGCAAGGACATTTACTGTCTTAAGTGTATTCAAGAGTATAGGAGTGCAGGAAGCAGAGGCAGGTGGATCTCTGTGAGTTCAAGGCCAGCCTGGTCTATAGAGTGAGTTCCAGGACAGCTAAGACTGCACAGAGAAACACTGCCTTGAAAAAAAAAAAAATACAGGAGTGTTAAAACAATTTGAGAGCAAGATCATAAAGCTCTGTCCCAGGATGCCGGATCACACATCTGACTTGTCGTTCCAACCAAGTACTGGGTGCGGGGAGGAAGAAGAGAAGCAGAAATGAATTTATTCCGGAGGCCATGAGCATGGAGGCACAGCTATTTTGATATAGGGGCTGCCCCTCCAGAAGAAACTGCTTTTCCAAGCTTTCATATAGGACAGTGGTAGAGAGGAGCCACAGGGACAGTTAAGAGGGAAGGACCATCAAGCAGACATTGTCCTCCACCTCCACCCATCCCTGGCTAAGGAACCACTCCTGGGAGCTGGCTGAGGAAAGAGGACAAACCCTCTAACAGTGATGAAGAGGAGGCTGCCACTTTGGACCTGGGTGAGAGGAGATTCTCATATGCCTTGGGCTGTGGGTAGGGATGGAGGGACTGTCGGGCTCTGAGGACCCGTGGGGTTTGTTTCAGGAGAAGCTGGGAGTTTCATGACTGGGACTCGGAACAGCTTTTTGTGGCTGGGTGAACTCAGCTCGGAGATGGCCTCTGCAGAGTGGCTCCTGTGTCTAGACAGTCTGTGTGGTAGGCCTCCCAGTGCACAGCCTAGCTTGTTACATCACTTGTTTTCAGTCAGGCTGTGCTCAGGACTTTGGACGTTCATTTTGAGGACCCCAGGTTCAAAGGTGAGAATACTAGATGCGTTTTGGAATCAACTACAGGCTTGATGGGGAAAAGGGAGCCCAAGGTGACAAGATGGACACAGACAGTGGCTCCTTGGTTTCTAGTGAGATCTACACCTCTGGGGGTGGTGGTGGTGCTTTTTTTATTATTTTATTGCTTTATGTGTATGAAGTTTTGGGGACTTTTTTGTTTGTTTGTTTGTGGGTTGAGTTGTTTGTTTGTTTGTTTGTTTTGGTTATTGTTTTTCAAGACAGGTTTTCTCTGTGTATCTCTAGTTGTCCTGGAACTTACTCTGTAGATCAGGCTGGATTCAAACTCAGAGATGGGCCTGCCTCTGCCTCCCCATTGTTGGAATTAAAAGCGTGCACCACCATGCCCAGCTGTGTATGAGTATTTTGCTTGCATATGTGTCTGTGTGCCACATGTGTGCCTTTGTGCCACATGTGTGCCTGGTGTCCATGAGGCCAGAAGAGCATTAGATCCCCTGTGAGCCACCATGTGGGTGCTGGGAATAAACCTAGGTCCTTCGAAAAAGCAGCCAATGGTCTTAACTTCTGAGCCATCTCTCCAACCCTGTAGGGTTTGTTTTGGTGTGTGTGTGTGTGTGTGTGTGTGTGTGTGTTGTTTGTTTTTGAGACAGGATCTCATTCTGGCAGTGGTGGTGCAATCCCAGAACTTTGGAGGTAGAGGCAGGTGGAGCTCTGAGTTCGAAGTCAGCCTGGTCTACAAAGCCAGTTCCAGGCCAGGCAGTGGTGGGGCACGCCTTTAATCCCAGCACTCGGGAGGCAGAGGCAGGTGGATCTCTGTGAGTTTGAGGCCCACCTGGGCTACAGAGTAAGTTCCAGGAAAGGCGCAAAAGCTACACAAAGAAACCCTGTCTCAAAATAAAATAAAGTTAAAAAATTAAAAAATTAAAGGTAAGGGCAGATCTTATAGTGTATCTTAAGCTGGCCTTGAACTCACAGAGATCTACCTGCTACACCATCAATGCCCTCTGTGGTTTTATATCTGTTCCCTACCCTATAATTCCAACATGTTCTTGTCCCATGATTTGGGGCTCTTGACTGATTGCCCACAAGGAATACTACTGGGTTGCCAGAACCAGGTGTAAATGTGTTGAGATTCACATAAAATCTGTTTTGCTTTGTTTTGTTTTTTCCCTTTGGGGCTGAGGAACCGAGGGCCTTGAGCTTGTTAGGCAAGCATTCTGCCACTGAGCTAAATCTCCAACCCTGACATAAGACAATCTTAAAACACCTAGAAGATGCAGTTCCTTTGATGACAGATAAATCCCAAGGGCTGGTGGACTCAGCGAGTGAGTGATGGAGCATAGGAGCAGCTTCCCATCGGTGCATATACAGGTGCAGTATTCTTAGCCTTCATGGACAAACCTGGGTTGGGTTTCAGCTCCAGTGGCAGGTAGATCTTCAAGATCCAAGTATGTGGGTAGGTGTTAACTCACAGGCCTAGTAGCTCTGTTGGTCTGTCTGTCTGTCTACTAGAGAAATGGCATTAGCCACAGAGGTTAAGTGATATGTTTATCACAATTACCAACCCAAGCCGGGGTGTGTACTTAATGTGGTATGTGTAAGCTTTCTCATCCAGGCATTCTTTGTCCTCATTTTAGGGGTTCTGTTGTGAATCTTTCTTTTGTTTTTGTGGGCCTCATTCTATCCCTGAGTTTTGTAGCTAGACAGATGGATTCAAAACTGTCCTGAGGTCTTCATTTGAGGAGAATGATTACTCTGTAGTAATAGACCCCTTCCCATTAAAGGAAGCTGTGGCAACCCACAAGACTGGCAAAAGTTAAACTGTTAGAGTTCCCTGAGGGGGGATCTTATCTTTTTCTTTTTTAAGATTTATCTATCTATTATGTATACAGTGTTCTGTCTACATGCCAGAAGAGGGCACCGGATCTCATTACAGATGGTTGTGAGCCACCATGTGGGTGCTGGGAATTGAACTCAGGACCTCTGGAAGAGCAGTCAGTGCTCTTAACCTCTGAGCCATCTCTCCAGCCCCACAGGGGAAATCTTATATTTGCATTCTGCTGCTCTGTTTCTGAAAAACATCATGGGAGATGCTCAGAATTTGTCCTTTTGCCCCAGCCACATTCGATCTTTCACTGAAGAGGAAACAACTGAGGCTGGAGTAGTGGCTCAATGGTTAAAAAGCACTGGCTGCTGTTTCGGAGGACCCAGGTGCGGTCCCAGCGCCAACATGGCTCTTGGCTCACAACTGCCTGTTAGCTCTAGCTCCAAAGGATCCAGCGCCCTCTTCTGGCCTCTTTGGGCACTTAGCATTCATTCAGTGCATTTAACATGTATGCAGGCAAAACACTCATGCATGTAATATAAAAATAAACCTTTAAGCCGGGCGGTGGTGGCGCATGCCTTTGATCCCAGCAGTTGGGAGGCAGAGGCAGGTGGAATCTCTGTGAGTTCGAGGTTATCCTGGTCAGCCAGGGCTGTTACACAGAGAAACACTGCCCCCCACCAAAAATAAACCTTTAAAAAAAAGAAAAATCAATGGGCATAGAGACTCACATCTTTAATCCCAGCACTCAGGAAGCAGAAGCAGGTGGGTTTCTGTGAGTTTGAGGCCAGCCTGATCTACGTAGTGAGTTCCAGGACAATCAAAGACACATAGGGAGACCCTGTCTTGAAAAAAATAACAAAAGAAAAAGAAAAAAGAAGGAAAGAAAAATCAAATAACTATTGCATGTGGCTGTGTGTTTTGTTAAGTGCCTTTTTTCTAAGAAGCACTTTCCCCAAATAAAACAAATATATGTCCAGTGCCCAAAATACAATTTTAAAAAATTCACCAGCAAAAGACCAGGGAGGGATACACCCCCACTTTTTAAATGTATTTTTCTCTGTGTGTACATTAGAACACATGTAGAAGTCAGAGGAATATTGTGGGAGTTGGGTCTCTCTTTTCACCATTGGGGTTCAGGGCTCAAAAATTAGGCAGCTGGTCACACCACATCCATGGCCAGGAAGCAGAGAGAGAGATGAGTAGGGTGCTCTGCTCCCTTTCTCCTTTTTGTTCAGTTTGTGGTATGGTTCCATTCACATTCGGTGTGGGTTTTCCTACCTCAGCTAAACCATTCTAGAAGCTCTCTTTCAGACATGCTTAAGGTTTGTCCCCGAAGAGATTCTAGATGTCAAGTTGACAGTAGTAACCATGACAATGAGCTTGTTCAGATTTGTGTTTTGGGGAAATGATGGGATTATTGGGAGGCAGTTGGGATCTTTGGTGGTAGGGTCTAGTTGAAGGAAATATGTCACTTGCGGGGGGGGGGGGGGGGGGGGGGGAGGGGGAGGAGTATTGTTGTCCCAGGCTCCTTCCTGTCTCTCTGCTTTCTGCCCACCATGAGGAGGTGAGCAGCTGTGCTCTGCCACACTCCCACCGTGCTGTTCCAGTCTCAGCTCAGGGTGACAGAACCAAGCCACCACCGTTGAAACCACAAGCCAAACAAGCTCTCCTTCCAATTGTTTCTCAGGTATATTGTCCTCCATGAAAGCTTGCCCAGCACACCAGCCTGCAGTCTCCATGCACACTTGTGCACCCTACCTTCCCAAGGCTCACCCACTGTCCACACCTGTGTCCCCAGGTGTGGGTGTGTGACATGTGTCTCCCACTGGGCTCAGCTCCAAGGGCTACTGCAGGCTCTGTGGCCCTGTGTCTGCCCGTTATCTTCAAGTCTTCCGCACGGGTGTGACCAGTGCAGTGTGGCTGTCAGCCCATGGGTGTGAGCCCCGGGCCAGGCTGGAGGGGAAAACATCAGAAGCAACTGAAGTCAGCCTTGGGCTAGGATACATGAGTGTGGCTTTTTACATGGTGGTCACTGACAGCTCTGTTGATCTGTGCAGTCCAGCCCCGATGTTTAGCAACACCTATGCTTGTGTGGAAACAGCCATCCTTGCTCAAGTCTCTTTAAACCCAATCAGAGTACTCTGCATTTTCAGAGATGGGGAAATGAGGCCAAGTTGAAGATTCTCTGAGGTAATCAGGAGGTTGAGACAGTTAAGTAAGTCTCTCTCTCTCTCTCTCTCTCTCTCTCTCTCTCTCTCTCGTGTGTGTGTGTGTGTGTGTGTGTGTGTGTGTGTGTGTGAGTGAGAGAGAGAGAGAGAGAGAGAGAGAGAGAGAGAATGAGAGAACATGCGAGAGATGACCATGCTGTGCTGAAAAAGGGTACGCCATGTGGTAGAGCATAGATAAGAAATATGGACTAATTGACTAATTTAAGTTATAAAAACTAGTTAAGGCTGGGGGGGTGGTGGTGGTGGTGGTGGTGGTGGCGGCGGCAGCGGCGGCACACACCTTTAATCCCAGCACTTGGGAGGCAGAGCCAGGCTGATCGCTGTGAGTTCAAGGCCAGCCTGAGCTACCAGGTGAGTTCCAGGAAAAAGCGCAAAGCTACACAGAGAAACCCTGTCTCAAAAAAACAAAACTAAACAAAACAAACAAACAAAAAACTAGTTAGGCCGGGCGGCAGTGGCTTATGCCTTTAATTCTGGCACTTGGGAGGCAGAGCCAGGCAGATCTTTGTGAGTTCGAGGCCAGCCTGGTCTACAGAGTGAGGTCCAGGACAGGACAGGCACCAAAACTACATGGAGAAACCCTGTCTCAACACCCCCCCCCAAAAGGAACTAGTTAGAAACAAGCCTAAGCTATCGGCTGAGCTTTCATAATTAATAAGAAGTCTACATGTGGTTATTTGGGAGCTAGCAGGTGGGACAGAGAAAGACTCGCTACAAAATGGCACCCAACATGGGGCTTGAATGCACAACTCTGAGGGGTGTGTGTGTGTGTGTGTGTGTGTGTGTGAAAGAGAGACAGAGACAAGACAGAGAAGCATTTAGATGCTGCTTTCCTGAGAGCCTTGGGTCGACCAGAATGCAGGCATGCAGAGGGTATAGGGCACTTGCCGTCAAGGGCTCTCCGTCCTGGGCCCCCATTCTCTCATCCTCAGTTCTCCTTTTATCTCAACAACAAAAATAATTCTATGTCTTCCCTCCAGTTTGGAGCCGCCTCCTCCTCCTCCTTCTCTTTCCTTTTTTGACAGATTGTCAAACTTGTAACCCTAGCTGTCCTGAAACTCACTATGTAGACCAGAACTCACAGAGATCCACCTGCCTCTGCCTTCCAAACACTGAGATCAAAGGTGCACAGCACCATGCCCACTTCCTCCTCTTTTATTTATTTATTTTTGTTGCTAGTTAGTATTTCTGGTACTATATTGAATAGAAGTGCTTCGATACTGATTTTATTTTTGAGACAGTCTCATTGTTCCTGATTTTTTTTTTTTAATCAAGAAAAGTTGTTGGGTGGGATATGGACTGCTCAGCAGTTAAGAGTATGTACTGGCCGGGCGGTGGTGGTGCACGCTTGTAATCCCAGCACTTGGGAGGCAGAGGCAGGCAGATCTCTGTGAGTTCAAGGCCAGCCTGGTCTACAGAGTGAGATCCAGGAAAGGCGCAAAGCTACACAGAAACCCTGTCTCGAAACCACCCCCCCCCAAAAAAAGAGTATGTACTGCTCTTCTAAAGGACCCAAGTTTGGTTCCCAGTGGTTCACAACTCCCTGTAACTCCAGTTCCAGGGGAACCAATGCCCTCTTCTGGCCTCTGTGGGTACTGGACTCACATATACAAGCTGATACACACACACACACACACACACACACACACACACACACACACATAATTAAAAAATAAAAATAAAAAGATATTGGCCCTTGCCAAATGCCTTTTATGCATGTCTTAGATATACAACTTAATCTTACATTCTGTTCATGAGGTAGATGGCATTAATTGACTTGCATGTGTGTGCCAACCTTAAACCTCAAGGATATGTTGTGACATGTGATCTGCTTTCAAATTATATCATTTAGCTATAGTATTGAAAATGGCATGTGGACCACCAGAACGTAAGAGTGAGTTCAGGAACAAAACCACACTACAGTCATCTCATGTCCAATGTGACCACTCACAGATGATGCTGGGAAACTGAGACTTCCACATGCAATGAATGGAATTTGGGTCTCACCTGATACCACACAAAATAGTCTACAGATCAAAGACATGCATCTAAGACCTGAGACTAAAACCCCTGGAAACTGGGAAAGATGCCTGACATCGGTCTTGGCGATGATGCTTTGAACATCACACGGAAAGCTCAGGTAACAGAATAGGAAATACACAAGGAGGCTCTGTCAACCTCAGAATCTCCGGCGGAGCAAAAGAAGCAACAGGATGAAAAGCCAGCTGACTGGAATAAGGTATTTTCAATTACTAAGGGATTGACATCTTAAATGTAAGAGGTACTCCTACAATTCAGCTGCAAAGAGAAGGAACTTTTAAAAAGAACATGGGGAAAAAAAGGAAAGAAAAAGTACCTCCCCACCCACACGGAAAAAAAAGATTAAAAAATAAGCAAAGGATCTGAACAGCCATTTTTCCCCCGGAGATATAATAATGAACAGCAGAGGTCTGCAGAGATGGCTCAGTGTATAATAAGAGTGCTTGTTGCTATTCCAGAGGACCAGAGTCTGGTTCTCAGCACCCATATTGGGTGACTTGAAACCACCTGTAACTCCAGTTTCAGGGATCTGTCGCCTTTTCAACTCACAGGCACCTTTAAAAAAAAAAAATGAGTGGTAGCCAGGTGATGGTGGAGCATGCTGTTAATCCCAGCACTTGTGAGACAGAGCCAGGTGGGTCTCTGTAAGTTCGAGTCCAGCATGGTCTGTAGAACAAGTTCCAGGGAGGTCAGGGCTACGCAAACTGTCTCAAAAACAAACAAAAAAAAGGACACCAAAAATAAAAAATGGGCCACAGTCAAGTGTGGGGATGGGCACCTATCATCCTGGCACTCGGGCTGAGGACAGAGAGAATGCCGTAAGTTTCAGCTTCCCTCTCTTTTCTTCTTTTATTGTATGAGTTCCCAGGCATGAAGTGGTGCTGCTGATGAGTTAGAATGGGTGTTTCCTATGGCGATATCCTTGCAGACACACCCAGGAGTGCACTTTACTAATTCCCTAGGCGATTCTCTATTGTGTGTGTATGTGTGGCGTGTATGCATGTCCATGCTGATGTCCCCTCGGGCCAGAGTCTGACAAGACCTGTCTTCCACTGCCACTCTTCTTCCTTCCTTCCATGTATTTATTTTTTGAGACAGGGTCTCTCTGTGTATCCTTGCCTGGAACTTGCTCCGTAGCCCAGACTGGCCTCAAACTCATATAAACCACCTGCCTCCGACCCTGAAGTGCTGGGATCAAAGGTGTGCGCCGCCGCCGCCGCCGCCGCCGCAGCCGCCACCACCACCACCACCACCACCGCCGCCGCCGCCGCCGCCGCCGCCGCCGCCGCCGCCGCCGCCGCCACCGCCACCGCCGCCGCCGCCGCCGCCACCGCCACCGCCACCGCCACCGCCACCGCCACCGCCACCGCCACCGCCACCGCCACCACCACCACCACCACCACCACCACCACCACCACCACCACCACCTGGCTAGTTTCTAAAGCAGAGTCTCTCACTGACCCTGGAACTGGGTGATTTGGCCAGTCTGGCTAGCCAGCTTGCCCCGAAGACAGTGCTCCCTGAGCGGGGACCACCCACTCAGCACTTATGTGGGGGCTGGTCCTTACTCCTGAGCCATTTTAGGCTCTTCCCAATCCAGTCACATCAACAACAAAGGTTCATCATCTCACTAGGCATTCCTAGGTATGGTTTTTATGTTTTGTTTTGGTTTTGTTTCCTTTTTGTTTGTTTTGAGACAGGGTCTGGTCCTGAACTGGATGTGTAATTGAAGCTGGCTTGAAACTTCTAATTTTCCTTTCTCCACCTCCCAAGTGCCAAAGTGCTGGTGTGTACTACCACTCCCAGCCTCCTTTGTTTCAAAAGTTTTAAACTACATTTATTATGTGTTCTGTGTGTCCTTGTGCCACAGCATGCCTGTGGAGGTCAGAGGACAATCTGTGGGAATCTATTCTCGGTTTCCACTCTGTGGGTGGGTCCCAGGGATAGAATTTAGGTCGGTGGGTTTAGGAGTAAGCTTCTTTGCTACTGAAGCTCTCTCTCTAGCACCTTTGCTTTTGAGACAGGTCTTGACAGGTAGTCCAGGCCGGCCTCAAACTTTTGGCAATCTTCCAACCTCAGCATTCTAAGTTTTAGGATTATAGGCATGGCCCACACGCTCAGCAATATACACACACATATATATATATATATATAGTGTGTGTGTGTGTATGTCTCTGTGTATGTATGTGTCTGTATGTTTGTCTCTCTGTGTGTATATCTCTGTGTGTGTGTATGTATATGTATGTGTGTGCATGCCTCTGTGTGTGTGTATGTGTGTGTGTATGTATGTGTGTGTATGTGTATGTGTGTGTATGTGTGTGTGTATGTGTGTGTATGTATGTGTATGTGTGTGTGTATGTATGTGTATGTGTGTGTATGTGTGTATGTATGTGTATGTGTGTGTATGTGTATGTGTGTGTGTGTATGTGTATGTGTGTGTGTGTATGTGTATGTGTGTGCCATGGAAAAGTCAAAGGACAACTTTTAGGAATTACTTTTCTCCTTCCATAATGTGGTTCTTAAGAATTGAACTCTGACCCTGTCTCTCAAAAAAAGAAAAAAAGAAAAAAAGAAAAAAAAAAAAAGACTTGAAATCTGGTCACTAGGCTTGTCAGCAATCACATTTACCTGCTGAGCCATCTTGCAAGTCCACTACATATATTTACAATGTTATATGTATGAATGTATTGCCTGTTTGAATGTATGTGTCCTCAAAGGTCAGCAGTTGGTATTGGATCCCCAGGAACTAGAGTTACAAATGGCTGTGAGCCACCATGTGGTTGCTGGGAATTGAACTCGGGACCTCTGGAAGAGCAACCAGTACTCTTAGCCACTGAGCCATCTCTCCAGCCTCTCATATATATATATTCTCAAGACAATGTTTCTGTTTCTCTGTGTAGCCCTGGCTATCCTAGAACTCCATCTGTAGATCAGGTTGGCCTTGAATTTAGAGCTCCACCTGCCTCTGCTTCCCAAGTGCTGGGACTAAAGGCGTGGGCCACCACGGCCACTGGATGAACTTTTATATTTTTACTACTTGGGAGACTGAGGCACCAGGATCACTTGAGCTCAGGAGTTGTCCAGGAGATGAAGCCCAGACAATGTAACAAGACCCATTCTTTTTTTGTTTGGTTTTTCGAGACAGGGTTTCTTTGTGTAGCTTTGCGCCTTTCCTGGAACTCACTCTGTAGACCAGGCTGGCCTCGAACTCACAGAGATCCGCCTGCCTCTGCCTCTCGAGTGCTGGGATTAAAGGTGTGCACCATCACCGCCTGGCTTACAAGACCCATTCTTGAGCAAACAAACGACTGAACCAAAAGGAAAGCTCAAAGAGCCAGTGCTGCAGCCCAGCCTCAGGGCCTCGTCCAGCTTGTATTCAACCGTGGGGTTACTCCCAGCTTGTGTGCGACCATGGGGTTACTCCCAGCTTGTGTGCGACCATGGGGTTACTCCCAGCTTGTGTGCGACCATGGGGTTACTCCCAGCACAGCCAAACCCTTTGTTTGAATTGTATTAACATTTTTAAAACAAAAGCGGAATAGGAGATTTATAGCTGGCAATAAGCAGACCATCAGCTAGAAGAGAAACAAAACTAAAACCACAGTGAGATATCCCGCCAAAGAACTAGAAAAACAGCTCAAGCAGATACTCGGAAACCTGTATTAGCATCACGATTCAGCAAAGGGCAGCAACAGCTGGGCTGGCCATGTGCAGATGAGTGAATTAGAACCTCTAGTATAGTATTATTAAGAGGAAAAAAAGGGGGCTGGAGAGATGGCTCAAAGGTTAAGAGCACTGGCTGCTCTTCCAGAGGTCCTGAGTTCAATTCCCAGCAACCACACGGTGGCTCAATTCTGATAAATTAAACTACATGAAATAACCCAAACACAAAAGGCCTCATCCTATGGGTGCCATTTACATGAAATACCTAGTCTGGGACAATTCTTAGAGACAGAAGGGTTGCACCAGGGGTGATGCTTGGAGGAGGGGGCGAAGAGAAGTTCATGGTTCCTGGGTCAAACCTTCAGTTTGGAAACATTCTGGAGGTGGGCTGGGTTGATGAGTGCCTGAGGACACACTTCAGGGTGGCTAAAATGGAGGCTGGGGATATGGCTCAGTTGGTAAAGAATTTGTCTGGCTTACACAAAGCCCTGGGTTCCATCCTAACATCCCATAAACTGGGTGCTTGTCTTAAAACAAAACAAAACAAAACAAAACAAAAAAACCAGGCAGTGATGGTGGGAGGAAATGAAAGCTGCATGTTAAAGATATACCTATACTGGGCTGGAGAGATGGCTCAGAGGTTAAGAGCACTGGCTGCTCTTCCAGAGGTCCTGAGTTCAATTCCCAACAACCACATGGTGGCTCACAACTATCTGTAATGAGATCTGGCGCCCTCTTCTGTATACATAATAAATAAATAAATCTTTAAAAAAAAAAAGGGTTGGGGATTTAGCTCAGTGGTAGATCACTTGCCTAGCAAGCACAAGGCCCTAGGTTCGATCCTCAGCTCAAAAAAAAAAAAAAAAAAAAAAAAAAAAGATACACCTACACTACCATGTTCATTGCAACGTTGTCCCTGAACATAAATGTGATTCATGTACCCAGTGGAATAATATCCAGCCATTAAAGAGCTTAGTCCTTAAACTGAGCAGTGGTGGTGCACACCTTTAACCTAAGTACTCAGAGGGCAGAGACAGGCAGATCTCTGAGTTTAGGCCAGCCTGGTCTACAGAGTGAGTTCTAGGACAGTCAGGGCTACACAGAGAAACCCTTCCTCCAAAACCAAAAACAAAATTGCCTAAAATGTTGATAAATTTTGTATGTATTTTACAATAATAATAATAATAATAATAATAATAATAATAATAATAATAATAATAAAGTTTAGGCTGGGTGTGATGGGCAGGCCCTGGTCCCAACAGCACTCAAGAGGCAGAGGCAGGTAGATTTCTGAGTTTGATGCTAGCCTAGTCTATATGGTCAGGTACAGGACAACCAGGGCTACATAGAGAGACCCTGTCTCAAAACAAAACAAATCAAAAGTGTTGGGGGCTGGGAAGATGGCTCAGTGGTTAGGTTTCTTGTCATGCAGGCAAGAGAACTGGAGTTCAGATGCACAGAACCCATGTAAATGCCAAGTGGGTATGAAGGTTTATTGTAATTTCAGCCCTGAAAGGTGGAGACAGGAGATCCTCAGATCAAGCTGGCTACCAGGACTAGCCATATTGGTGAGCTTTGGGTTTGACTAAGAGACCCCTGCCTCTGTGAATATGGTGGAAGTGTGGTTCAGAAAGATTCCTGCCATCCATCTCTGGCCTCCACATGTGTGCCCCCACATGCTGGGATACGTTCACAGACACATACACGCACACCATATATATACATATGAAAAGCTAAAAAACAAAAAAAATTGAGGGGGGTCAGGACACAAGCAGTGGGAAATTCTGCTTCCCATAAACTTGACCCTCTAACTTACTGGAGGATGCTTATGAATTGCTGGTTGCAGGAAGTGACACTCCAACTCTGGGAAATGGCTTTGCAGATTCTTAAACAGTTAAACAAACCCTTTCCCAAGCCCCAGTGACCTCATCCCTGTGGACAGACTCCAGAGTAATCTACATTTACATCCGCACAAGAGCCCTCATGCAGACACAAGCAGTGACTCTGATCCTGAGCTCGAGGACACTGGAAACAAGATACAGGCACGCCCACAAAAACAAAGTAAGAAGAAAAAAACCAAAAAACCAAAACCAAACCCAGAAAACCATGCCCTAAGCATCCTTCATGGAGAAGCTAAATAAGCCATGTTACAGCAACCAGGCCGAATCCTCCCCAGCAAAGAAGAAACATCTTGGAGCAGGACCAGCTGGGTGAAAGTCAAAGCCTGACCAAACAGAGCGCCAGCAGCAAATACACACAGTTTGCAGATGGAACAACTGCATTTATGTCAGCCTGGGGAACACTCACGGGTCAGGCTGCAGAACCCACGTTGTCAGTGACTGCCAGGGTTTAGGAGGAGAAGGGGCAGAGGAGGGCGGTCCGCCCCCCTCCACCTCCCATCCTTGGGCCTTCACAGTCCACCTAGTAGCGCGGCACATGGATATATTGGCCTCTAGGACTCAAAACTGTATGGTCCCAATTCAGCTTCACAATTTATTTTCTTTAGTTTTCAGGCCCCTCTGTGTGTTAGGCAAGTGCTCTGAACAACTGGGCTACCCCCCAGCCCTGCAATTTATAATTTGAGAAAGCAATTGTTTTTTGAAGAAGTAAACCTTTTGAATGTTTGCAGGTGTTTAGGCATATCACTTTTTGTTTGCGTTGTTGATGTTTTGAGACCCAGTCTCTCTATGTTGCCCTGCTATTCTGTAAATCTCTATGTAGACCATGCTGGTCTTGAAACTCACAGAGGTTCACCTGACTTTGCCTCCCAAGTGTTGGAAATTAAGACATGTGTCATAATGCCTGGCTTTGCTTTTTTTTTTTTAATTTGATTTATTTTATTCTTAATTATGTGTGTGTGTGGGTGTGTGCATGTGACTGCAGCACCCATGGAAGCCAGAAGAGGGCATCAGATTCCCTGGAGCTGGAGTTAAAGGAAGTTGTGAGCCACCTAACCTGGAAACAGGGTCAAGAGTCTCACTATGCAGCCTTTGAGCTTGCTATGAGATCAGACTGCCTCTGCCTCCTGAGCACTGAGGCTGAAGGCTGAGGTCTCATGCAGATCAGGCTGGCCTTGAACTCCATTTGTAATGGTGCTGGACCTTGAACTTCTAACCCTCTTGCCTCTATCTAGGCTAGGATCACAAACACACATCACCAAGCCTACTTTATATGGTGCTGGGGATGGAGCCCAGGACTTGGTGCGCCCTAGGCAAGCACTCTGCCAACTAAGCCGTGTCAGCGGTCCAGGTGTTGTGTAGCAGTTTCCTTGGAGACTGAAACATTCCATCTTGCAGGGAAGCTCCTTAAACCGGAAGGTAAATTCAAATAGTTTCAGGAAGTCCCTGGAACTGAACAGATTCAGTAGGCCGCTCTCTCCCAGAGAAAGCAATAAAAATGGACTTTCAGACAGGCCAAGTGGTAAAGACCCTGAGACCAGACCAGTTTCCAGGAAGAGGTTTGAATCAACTGAGTCACTTAGAAAGGCACTCTCCAACCTGTTGAGATGCCTGTGGGCTGTGCAGTGTGCTCCATGCTCCCAGATTGTGTGAGCTGTCACCAATGCTCGTTGGTGATACAGCTGTCTTTCCGTCATTTTTGGTCCTGTAAGTAACCCCCAAGTCACCCCAATAAAACTCACTGGTTAGACTTTGGTGGTATTTATACTTTGGTCTGTCGTGGGTTCCCTGTCTGGGGTGTGTGTGTGTAGAAAAAGTCTTGTCACACAACACATGGGATCACAGTTTCTATTAGTTGAACCAAGAATCTCTCCCTACTCCTCTGGTCCTCAACTACTTAAACCCGAGCCCAGAGACTCAGGTACAAACCAGTGCCTTGCTACCTAAAGTATCACATCTCCTTGGCCCGGACTTGGGCTGGCCCACTTGTCCTCCAGCAGGCAGTTGTTTCCACCGGCAGTGCGGCAGTGCGGCTCTGGGCTCTGCTCTGGGTGCCGCAGAGTGGCTGTCTCCACTTTGGCGCTGCCCTCAAGGCCAGGCTGGCCTCAGCCTCCAGTGAGCCTCAGACTGAGCCTCAGATGTGCCAGCCTGACCTGTTGTGCGTGTGGGAACCCCAGAGGATGGGAAGAAAGGGTCAGCAAACAGAAATGCCATCCTAGGGGAGTCTGGTATAGCGAGAGCTCGCTCATAGCACGGGAGTCCAGCAACAGCCTGTGCCTCTGGCACTGTGCGAACGAACGCTTCCTGTGTCAGCTCTTCTATTTCAGGATGCTTGCTCCTCCCTGGGGATTCTCTGCGAGCGAGGGAGCGTGTGGGAAACCCAGGGAGGGAAGCACTATGTCCACAGCCTGGTCTGTGTTCTGTGCTTCAGTCCGATGAGTTCCCTATTCTGCCTGTGGGTGGGGGACACACACCAGCATGTCTCAGACACAGGTCATCCCTCCCCTCTGAGTGTGGCTGTGATTGGCGGGTCAGTCCTGGGTTTTATTCTAGGCAAGCATCCATCATCCTAAAATCCCCCAAAAGAATGGAACCCTGTAGTTTCCAAGAGTTTCCAAGAGGCAGCAAGAGGAGGAGGAAGTGAGGCAGGAGAGGAAATGCCTGTGTGAAGGGCAGCCTGCAAAACTGCCGTGGGAACAGTAGTATGAGAATGACATCTGTCTCCTGCTCGACCAGAGCTGGTGTGCTTCCAGAACATATAGTAGGGCTACGGAGGCCGGAAGAGCAGGGTCAGGCCCCAGTCTGTCATTCCTCCATGTGACCGTGCACAAGTCACCGAGGCTCTCTCGGAGCCCCATTTTAATCATCTGTAAGCATCAGAAGGATGAATGAGATGACCAAAGTTCTTATAAGTGAAAGGCACACAGTAGGTGCTCAGAGGGACCATGGGCAGATGGATTTCTCTTGACAAGACTGACATGATGGGTGAGCATAGGCAAAATACTAACTGCCAAATTAGTATTTCAAAAAGGATGGCCTTGTGCACTGAGGAGACGGCTCAGTGAGTAAAGTGCCTGCTGTGCTGGCATGAGTTCGGATCCCCAGTGCCCTTATAAACGTCAGGCACTATGACATGCGTGTGCAACCTCAGCACTGGGTAGGTGGAGACAGGGCTATCCCAGGATCTGGCTGGCCATCCAGTCTAACCAATTCTGAGGGCATCAGGTTCAGCAAGAGACCCTGCTTCAAAGGATAAGGTGGAGGCAGTCATGGTGGTCTATGCCTTTAATCCTAGGATCTCTGTTAATTTGAGGCTAGCCTGTCTATATAGTTCTAGGCTAGTTAGGGTTTCATAGTGAGACCTTGTCTCAAACAAAACAAAACCCAATCATAATAATCATAATAAATAATAACATTAATAGTAAAAAAAAAAAAAAAAAGGGCTGGAGAGATGGCTCAGAGGTTAAGAGCACTGGCTGCTCTTCCAGAGGACCCGAGTTCAAATTCCCAACAACCACATGGTGGCTCATAACCATCTGTAATGAAATCTGGTGCCCTCTTCTGGCCTGCAGGCATGCACGCAGACAGAGCACTGTATACATAATAATAATAAAAAAATAGGGGATTGGGGATTTAGGTCAGTGGGAGAGCACTTGCCTAGCAAGCACAAGGCCCTGGGTTTGATCCTCAGCTCCGGGTGTGGGGGAGTTGGGGAGGGGATTTCTTTTTTGCCGGGTGGCGGTGGCACATGCCTGTAATCCCAGCACTCGGGAGGCAGAGGCAGGAGGATCCCTGTGAGTTCGAGGCCAGCCTGGTCTACAGAGCTAGTGTTGGACAGGCTCCAAAGCTACAGAGAAACCCTGTCTTGAAAAACCAAAATAAATAAATAAATAATAAACAAACAAAAAAGTAAAAAATAATAATAATGTGGAGAACAATAGAGGAAAACGTTCCAAGCTGACCTCCACAAGCACACATACATTGTGAAGTATTATTTTAAAGTGTGTTGCTTTGGTTATCAATGCAAAGATGTGTTTCATGTGTTTGATTAAATAAAATTAACCTTCGAGCAGGAAGCTGAGTTGGCAAGTAGCTGACAGGAAGTGGTAAGGAGGAACCACGTGTAGCTAGGAGTCTTAAGTAGGGGCTGAGCAGGACCTGGGTTTTTTGGAAGCCTCCAGCAAAGGGAGAAGGTTAGTTACTTGCAATTCAGCCCCTTTGAATCCTGAGTTCTTTAGCGGGATAGAGATCTAGATAGAGTTTCCCTTAATAGCATTGAAAGAGTTGGTGCCTGAGGGAACAGAATTCCCTCAGGCTAGACCTTTGCAGCGGAACCCTGCTGGTAGAGGCAGAGTTGCAGTCCCGATTAGGACAGCAGAAGCCACAGTAAATAATAAAAAACAGTCAACAACATACATACACACACTAGATAGACAGACAGATAGATAGAATGGACCTCTGAGCTGCTTGTGGTCTGTCACAACCCCCTTTCTTTGTCAGGCCTCTAGTCCAGGGAGCTCAACCTGAGTCGAGGTGGGAGGAGCTACCAAGACAGAGCCAGGTGCAGCCTGACTTTGGAAGCAGGGCCACATTCCTGGGATTCCTGCTCTACGACTTGCCTGGTCTGAGGCCCAGACTGTCTTGAGACGCATCCTGTGCTGTGGCTGAGCTCCCAGCACCACCTGGAGGTAGAGCAGGGCGCTATCCCAGGCAGGGACTTTGGCCTGCTGTATGCCAGGAGAGTACAGTCTAGGGTTTGAACCCAGCAGGCAGTGTAAACAGACTTCCCACAGTGGTTTGTTGAGCCCTACTATATCCTCTCAGCCTACCAGGAGGTAGGCAAGCAGATGGACCTTAGATACCTCAGGAATGGTGGGGACATGAGGAGAGCCAGTCCAGGAGAGCAACTGTGTGTGTGGTTTTTCCTGGGACAGGGACTCTCTGAAGCTGGGTGGGTGCTAAGTAGCTGTGGTGTAGCCACCCTAGTGAGGAGTTACCTAGATAGAAGTACAGAGAAGTGCTGTGGGGTGGTGGCGCACACCTTTAATTCAGCACTCGGGAGGCAGAGGCAGGGGGATCTCTGTGAGTTCGAGGCCAGCCTGCTCTACAGAGTGAGTTCCAAGAGAGCCTGGGTTACACAGAGAAACACTGTCTCAGAGAAACAGGCTGCACAGGGAAGGGCTGGGCTTCCAGGAAGAAGGAATCTGTATGCAAAGCCAGAGAGGCTCTGTGCATCCAACTGACTTTCCTGTGCTTGGGCAAAAGGCTGAGGGAAGTAGGACAGAAAGACTGGAAATTACGGGATGTAGGAAGGGAGGGAGCCCATCACCTGGGGATCCAGTTGAAGCCTGTGGCCAGCAGGGAACCAAGAATTTCAGGGAAATCAACAACATCCACAAATAGCAACAGCATGCCCTTGGGTAGGACCCTCATTCCTTTCCCTAAGTGGTTTCTGGGAATCTCAAGCAGGAGTGTTGACTTTGTTTGCAGTGGAAATACTCTATCTCCCTGCATCCCTGTAACCTACAATGATGTGTGTATGTATATATACCAATGATAACATACATACATATATTTAATTGTTTTGGTTTTTTTGAAACAGGGTTTCTGTGTAGCTCTGGCTGTTCTGCTGCCTCCCAAGTATTGGGAGTAAAGGAGAGGGCTACCATGCCTGGCTACTTTTTTTTTTTTTTTTTGAGACTCTATAGCTTTGGCTGGCCCAGAATTCACTATGTAGACCAAGCTGGCCTCAAACTCATATATATCTATCTTCTTTTGACTCCATATTGCTGCTACTGGAGGTGTGTATCACCATACCTGGCTAAAGGTATAGTTTTATTATTTTAATTGTGTGTGTGAGAGAGAGACACATATGTGTGGTGGGGGACAGCCAGGCGTAGCCCTGGAACTGTATGGGCACACAGTACTGGGGAATGGCAAGGCAAAATTGGCAGGGTGGTGCTAATGACAGGAGAAGCTGATATTACAAATCCCCCCCAAACTTGTTAGCTGCCTCCAGAGTTGCCAGGGAAAAGAATTCACACACACACACACACATACACACACACACACACATCAAACAAAACCAAACCACTCTGCCTACCTGGGCTGGTTCTCAGCATCAGGTTCTTCTGGCAAGAGCTGTAGCTCCTGGAATGAGTGGAGCCTGCTGTCCAGTTAGGGAATCTGGGGGTGGGGGCAGCTCCTGGAACCCCCGGGACCTAGGGTCCCTTGATTTCCAGACCTGCCCTCTTCAACTGCCATCCATCGGAATCTACCCTGCCTCAGAGCTCTGGGCTCAGTTAAAGGGCCAGAGTTCCCTGTGTCCCTGTTGCAGGGCACAGCATTCCCACCACTGGGCTGCTCCTCAGCACATCCTCTCTGAGTTTGGGTGGTCCACTGTTGCTGAGAAAATAGTCTTCACTAGGGAACAAAATGAGGTTTCCATAAAAAAAATTAAGGTCTGTAGCAAGTGATGGTTTTCATTTCAGCCCTGTCACAACTAGACTCCCCAGCTCTATGCCTGTTCACCTGGGATGCTCTCTTCCTTGAAGAGCCAAACAGTTTGTTGTCACTTATCCATCCACCCACTCACCTACTTCTTCCCCACCCACCTGCAAGGATCCCTTCAAGTGTCTTGGCAGGCAGGGAAATGAAAACACAAAGAGGTGAGAATAATAACTTGGTTCAGCCTGACTTTGTCAGTCTGGATCAAATTTTAGGAGTCTGATGCCAGGTGGTTTATTGTAGGCATATTTAAACACAGTACAATTTGGAAAAGGGTTTCTAGGCAACAATCATTCCAATTCTAAATTCATAATAAAGCTTAAGGCATGATGACTGTAGGCATATTTAAACACAGTACAATTTGGAAAAGGGTTTCTAGGCAACAATTATTCCAATTCTAAGTCCATAATAAAGCTTAAGGCATGACGACATAGAAACTTCTTTGCAAAGTACATGTGACCTTGAACGTAGGTTCTTCTTCTTCTTTTTTTTTTTTTTGTCAGAGCTGAGGACCGAACCCAGGGCTCTACCACTGAGCTAAATCCCTAACCCCTGAACATAAGGTCTATAGCTTAAAGGCCTGGGATCTGGTATGGTCTCTGACTGAGATAGCATAGAGGTCAGCAGGCTATACAGTACATATGACTGTGGTGATGTGTTGTGTCCCCCAATATACTGTGTCTTCCAAGAAAATAAAACTTGCCTGGAGATCAGAGGAAAAGGCCAGCCACTATATAGAAGTCAGGCAATGGTAACACATGCCTTTAATCCTATTACTTGGCAGGCAGGGATCTGTCTAGATCTCTGTGAGTTCAAGGCTACACTGGGAACAGAGCCAGGCATGGTGGCACATGCCTTAAATTCCAACACTAGTTAACCATGGAGGTCTGAAGGTCTATACAGACAGACAGGAAGTGATAGGGCTGGACAGGAAGAGGAAATGATGTACCTGGGCTGAGAGAGCAAATGAGAGAACAGAACAAAAAGGCATATTGGTGGGTAGACAGGAAGTAGCTCACCTTTGGAAGCTGCGGAGTGGGTGAGGTGAGGTAAGACCCTTTAGAAATTTGTCTACATATGACATATCCCCTAAGGATGGATCCCATTAACTAAGAGCTAAAGATAAAGGTCGAGGAAAGGAGAGTCTGTGATAAACATTCTGGGGATTTGGGTCTGGTACTATAAATAACAAAGGTCACCAGGTCATTAAAAACATCCACTCCCAGCTTTCTGGGTGGAAAGCCAGTATTTTATTTCCTCCATTTGAGGAGACACCCCTGCATGTGTAACATTCTTGGTCACCCTAGTGCTTATCTGTGAGTTAAGAACCCTGTGCCCTCTTACCCATCACTCACCTATCTCTACATATTCACCCAGATGCTCACTTGTCTATCCACTTATCCATCTATCCAAATATCCATTCATCCATCTTCCCATCTGTCCATCTAGGCTCCGATTCGTCCACTAATCCATCTAGACACTTATCTGCCCACCTATCCAGCTACCTGCTACATACCCATACACATAATCATCTGTCTAGATATCCATCATACACTCACCCACCCATTTATAGGAGGGGGTAGAAGCATTCAGTATTTACTAGATGGTACTCCTCCATCTCCTTTTCATTGCCAACTGCCAAGACTGCTGTGTGAGAATTCTGACCCACCACAGCCAGGCCCAGGGAACACTGAGTCAGGACCTGCAGTGAAAGAAGAGGTTACTGGGCAGAAGGAGCTGTGGAGACACAGCTGCAACACTCATTTATCTGGGGATCAAGATGGCAAGTCCAAGTGGATATTGGGAGTTTGCTTGGCTGATAGGAGAGCTTTGAGTGGGAGGGGAGAAGAACTTTCTAGAAATGGTGTATTTATAAGAATTGCTAGGGGGCTAAGGAGGTGGATCAGCAATTAGGAACACTTGCTGCTCTTGTAGAAGAATTGGTTCTATTCCCAGCACCCACATTTCAGGTTGGGAACAATATGCAACTCCCATTCCAGGGGATCCATCACTCTCTTCTGCCCTCTGCTGGCTTGTGTAGACATGTGATAAAACTCATAAAAACTCATGCAGGTACACACACCAGCATATAAAAATAAAACACTGCCAGGCGGTGGTGGCGCATGCCTTTAAATCCCAGCACTTGGGAGGCATAGGCACAAAGGGAGTTCCAGGAAAGGTGCAAAGTTACACAGAGAAACCCTGTCTCGACAAACAAAACAAAACAAAGCAATAATAATAATAATTAAAAAATAATACATAATAAATAAATCTTTAAAAAAAGCATTGCTCCCTGAAGCAGTTTTACCACCTTACCCCTGGTCAAAGCCTAGTTATTGTGAATCAATAGTCTCTAACATTTTCCCTCTTCTGTGGTCCTCATTCTCACTCAGCAAAGCAGAGAGGATGATGATGATGATCCTCATTCTCACTCAGCAAAGCAGAGAGGATGATGATGATGAAGGCAGGATTTCATATAGCCCCAGATTGGTCCTGAACTCTCTGTGTAATCAAGGCTGACCTTGAACTTCTGATCTGCTTGTCTCCACCTCCCTGAGTGCTGGGAGACAGGTATGCACCACTACTCCCACTTACGTGGTGCTAGGGATTGAACAGGGCGATTTTTCAAATGCTAGGCAAGCACTCTACCAGCCGGGTTATCTCCCCAGCCTTAGCTTATAGCACTTTTGCCCTCCCTGTTTTTTAGGTTTTTGAGACAGAGTTTCTCTATGTAGACCTGGCTATGCTGGAACTCACCATGTAGATCAAGCTGACCTCGAACTCACAGAGTTCTGCTTGCCCCTGGCTTCCCAGTGCTGGGATTAAAGTCCACGTGAGCTGTTTCTGTGCTGTCTTTGGAAGGGGATTCTAGGCCAATTGCCACTCTTCTCTCACCCTTTAGCTATGGCAACCACACACATTCTCAGCTTCAGAGGCTCAGTCCCTTTGCACAGGTTCCCATATTATACTTGATATTCCCACATTGAAAGATAAGAGGCTGCACAGGCCATGGACACCTCCAAGATTCTAAGACTATGTGTGTTAGACAGTGAGGTGAGAAGGTGCAGCCTAGCTCTAGGTTCTCCTTATATCCCTGTGTCCTCTCTGGGTCTTTCCTCCATTTGTGACAGGAGTAAAGGTGGCTACAGGAGAGAGGACTGCCTGCCTGCCAGGACCTATCTTGTGAAAATGAGAATTACGGTGAAGACAGTCTTTAAACCGGAGCCAGATTGTAGTGAGTGCCCCGGCTGCCTGGAATGCGAGCTCTGGGCACCTAAGCTAAGGGGCAACCAATGGTGCAGTGGTTCCAGATGCATGCATAGCGAGAGGACGTGGAGGCCTTGTGTTAGGGACACTTGCCTTTCGTGACCACATTCTTGTTTATCTTCTATATCAGGTAGCTCATCTCTTGTCAGCATGTAGGCTTCCCCTTTTCCTGCCTTCCCTGGACACTGCTGCAGAGCTCTCCCCGCCGCGATAGTTTCTAAGACCTTTTTCTGAGTATGGGACTGCTCAGCACAGCCTCCTTGTCACCCAGCTCAGAGGAGAGGTAAGCGTGTCCAACTTGAGCCGTGGCTGGCAGCGGCAGGAATCTCCCGCCCTGCGGTAAGCTGGGGAGGCTGCAGGAGCTACGGACTTCCGGACCTCGTGGACGTCCACCAGTGGCACCGAGAACGTTCCCAAGACCCCAGCGCAGGCACAGGCCGGGACGGCCAAGCTGTAACCATCAGCTTGGCAACGGAGCCTGGGACAACAGGAGAGGCACATAAGCACATTCTCTCCCATCCTTCACTGCAGACACCATGAGTCCGCAGCCACTGAATCCCAGTAGCTGTCAAACAGGAAGCGAGAGCCACAGGCGGCCCCTTTAAGGCACTCCGCCTCCTCTAATTTTTCTGTCCCTCGTCGCCGCCCGTTGCCCTGCCCCCTCGCGCACGCGCACTGCCGCCCGCCTACCGCGCTGCTGCCGCCTAGTCCGGGAGCTCTTCTGCTCGCGCGCGCAGGGCCAGCCGACGCGACGCCAGAGCGCCCGGCCCCGCCGCCGCGGCCCCGGCAGGTAAGAGGGTGACCCGGCCCTGTGGGCGCGAGGCGGGCGGCGGCCACGAGGGACCGCGGGCTCCGGGATCCACAGCGCCGCACGTGTTCCGTGGGCCTCGGGCCGGGCCCGGCGCCGCCTCTGCGTCCGCGCCCCGACCCCACCGCCCCTTGTGGTCGTCACGGCCAGCTCCTCCCACGGCACCCCCCGCCGAGCTCCCTGACCCTTAGTTGTGCGAGCTCCTCGAAGCCCACCTCTGGTTGGCGTCATTGGGCTTGGGATTCACGGTCTCTCGTCGGGGACAACCAGCCAGTATTTCCCAGGTTTCCTTGGCCACTTGGCGCCTCTTCTTGTGTTACCAGCACAACCTTCTTCACCTGAGTGAGTTCCAGTGCAAGTTTCTACCTGACTAGGCCTCGTTCTGGTCAAGGGCTTTGTAAGCATTGTCTGGATCAACCAGGCAGGTGAGCACACAGTGGTGTGAAGCTAGGGCTATTAGGACCAGGGTATCCAGGAACCCAGAGAGGATGGGTTGGAGCTCTTTGTTGGGTTGACCAACTGCAATCACCTGAGTGACTGAAACATTAGGTTTCTCCACATTTGTGCACTCAGTGTCTGGGGTGGCACCCAGGGAATCTGCATTTGATTGGTGGCTTCTGCCTTCCGTGGTTAGGCTCACTCTAGTATAAAGCTGTGCCTGTGTCAGTTGACCACCTCCTTTGTGGGTGTGGGCCGTGGAGGGCAGCCCTGAGCCTCCTGCCTGAGTATCCTGTTTAACATACCTCCCTCTCAGCTGTCCTCCCTCAATCCAGCTTTCCTGCAGGCTTAAAACCTGAACACCTGGACACTCTCTGTCTAGGACTCCACCCAGTGGACTCGGGAATTGGTGATTTCTTTTGAGACAGGCTCATGTAGATGTAGGCTGGCCTCACTTGTAACTGTTTTGAACTCCTGAGACTCTGCCTCCTGAATGCTGTGAGGCTGACTGGCTAAAGTTGATGTGAGGGGTGTGTGTGTGGGCTCCCCCCCTTCCCTAAGGCAGGGTTTCTCTGTGTAACCCTGGCTGTTCTGGAACTCACTCTGTAGACTAGGCTGGCCTTGAACTCAGAGGTCCTCCTGCCTCTGCCTACCAAATGTGAGCTAAAGGGTGCGCCACCATGCCCAGCTTGATGCTTTCATATGTTAATATTTGGCATCTTGAAGGGAAGATCCTGTCCCTGGGGCATCCTGGGGTGGGGAGGGTGGTGCTGATGCACACTAGTTTGCAAGGTCATCCATTCACTGTTAGGTGAATCTCCTTATAAGCTAAAAGAAGCTGCTTATTAGTTCCAGAGCCTTCCCACCCGAGAGACTTGCCCTACACTGTTGCCCTCTCCTTTAACTTGAGTAGGGAGATGTGCTAGTCTTGGAAGGGGACCAGCCTCCTCAGCTCCTCCTGGTACCTGTATGGTCAACAAAAGTGGTGGCTATGGGAACCCATGGTATGGCCAAATTTGCATTAAGAATAAGCTCCAGGCCAGGCCTGATGGTTGATATATGCTTGCTAGACCAGCTGTATTCAGAGGCTAAAACAGGAGGTTTTTGAATATCAGGTACATAGCTAGAGCCCGTGTGCAAAAAGCTAAAAACATCCGGGAGGTGGTGGCGCACACCTTTAATCCCAGCACTCGGGAGGCAGAGGCAGGCGAATCTCTGTGAGTTCGAGGCCAGCCTGGGCTACAGAGTGAGATCCAGGAAAGGCGCAAAGCTACATAGAGAAACCTTGTCTCGAAACAAACAAACAAACAAAAAAGCTAAAAACACCAAGCAGCTGGTATTTCCTGGGCACCAGGGCTTTGTTCCCTGGAGAGGCCTATGGTACCTACTCTCCTACAATTCTTGCACCTGGATTTGAGCTACAGCAGGATATGACCTTGATGGAGCTGGCTGCAGGTAAAACAGCTTGGCTGCACCTGTGCCCTGTGTGGTGGGGTGGTGGTACTGTTCCTTCCTCTAGGATTGAAGACTGAGACTTTTTTTTTTTAATCTTTCATTTGTCTTAGTCTTACATGAGGTCTGTGTGAGGTTTCAGGTTTAATCTCAAAGCTGGAATTTATATCCTGCTTCCTCCTTACATCGGTGACAGAGGAATACACAGCCAATGACATTTGCAGGCATGTGTTAGTAGCTCTCCTTTGAGGAGTACTCATTTCCCAGTCACGTGGTGTGCTTTGTGCGATGCATTCAGGTGATGGGACCTATTGCTGCGATGGAATGAACTGTTGCAGGCGCACACGTTTCAGGCTGAGTGCTGTCAAGCCAACTGGAATAATTACTTTCCTCTGCGCTGCAGCATGCATGTAGTTTGCAGTTTAACTGCTGTTGGTCCTGCCGCTCCTCCTGTGGAGGCAGTGGCCACTCTGGTTTACTCTTGCACCTCTTTTGTAGTACTGTGTGCACCGAGTCCTTGGGCTCTGTCAGCTCTTAGCACTCTAGAAGGCAGTTTTGTACCTGCAGCCTGTGATGAGGTGGGGGCCGCTGGGGGTCAAATTCCTTGGGTGTATTTTAGGATAAGCCCCCAAACTTCTGCACATAAGGTCCACCTCCTGTCACCTGGCCTATCAGTTTCTTTCAGAAAGCCTTTTTAAAACTGTCCAAGGCCAGGCGATGGTGGCACACGCCTTTAATCCCAGCACTTGGGAGGCAGAGCCAGGTGGATCTCTGTGAGTTTGAGGCCAGCCCAAAAAACAACAACAAAAACCTGTCTAAGACACTTTGAAGTAAAGCTTACATGCATCTAGAGCTTGGAGCAGCTAATTTGCTGCAGGGTTCAATGTAGTGCATATGTTTTTCCCTTTTACCCTTTTTCCTGAGAATTACTGCTTTTTGTTAAGGGGGGGAGGCTTTTTTTTTCTCTCGAGACAGGTTTCTCTGTGTAGCCCTGGTTGTCCTGGAACTCACTCTGTAGCCCAGGCTGGCCTCAAACTCAGAGATTCGCCTGCCACTGCCTCCTGAGTGCTGGGATTAAAGGTGTGCGCCACCACCGCCCAGTTTGTGGGGGGTTGTCTTATGCATGTTAGGTGAATGCTCTCTTAATGAGTTATTATAGCTCAGCCTCAACACCTTTTTGTTGTTTTGAGACAGGTTTCTCTGTATATCCCTGGCTGTCCTGGAATTCACTCTGTAGACCAGGCTGGCCTCAAACTCAGAGATCCGCCTGCCTCTACCTCCTGAGTGCTGGAATTAAAGGTGTCCGCCACCATGAGTAGCCAAATTTATTTTATGTGTGTGTATGTTTTGTCTTTTTTTTTTTTTTTAATCTGCGTGTATGTCTGCATACCACATGCATGTAGTCCCTACAGAGGCCAGAAGAGAGTGTCAGATCCTCTGAACTGGTCTTAGAGATGGTTGTAAGCCCACAAGTGAGATTCAAACTCAGGTCCTCTGGAACAGCATCCAGTCCCCTCCCAGGAACCTTTTTTAAAGAAAGGATTTATTTGTAGCCCCAAACTGTAGAGTACGATTTAGCTTGACAGCCTCTTCCACTGTGACTTCCCTTCACGGTGTCCTGCCTGGTGGGCTTCAGAGCCATGGCCACGGAGGAGAAGAAGCCAGAAACAGAGGCTGCAAGAGCACAGCCCACCCCTTCCTCATCAGCCACGCAGAGCAAGGTATGTACCACAGGGACCACTGTGGCAGCAGGCTGGAGAAGTTCTCAGGGATGTTACTTCATTAGTCCAGGCTGCTCTGCCCAGTAAGGTATGCTGCCAGTGTGAGTTCTGATCACACAGCATTAGAGATTCCCAGACTTAAGGTGGTGGGGATGGGGTTTAACAAAAACAACAGTTTGAGGCTGGTGAGGAACTTAACGTGCAGATCAGGCTAGTCTTGAACTTATACAGATATGCCTGCGTCTGCCTCCCTCTCCCCTTCATGTGCTGGGATTAATTTAAAGACATACACCACCACACTTGGCCAGAAAATTACAAGTTCTTGGTGTGCTGAGGTGGGGACTCCAGAGGAAGTCGGGCCTTGAAGAGAGTGATAGGTGCACACTGACAGTTTGAAGGTGACATCAGGTAAGGTAGTAAGTTCTTGTGTGTGAGTTTGGAACCAGCGAATACTTAATTACTCTTTGGGCATCAAGTGAGTTGATTGGGTTAGGGTAGTTACCTCTGGCTAAGTTGTACTGTCTCCCACAGCCCACACCTGTTAAGCCAAACTATGCTCTGAAGTTCACTCTGGCTGGCCACACAAAAGCTGTATCCTCTGTAAAGTTCAGCCCCAATGGGGAGTGGCTGGCAAGTTCATGTGAGTATCCTTCAGTCCTCTGGCTGATGGAAAGGCTGTGAGTTTTAGCTGGGGGGGGGGGGGGGGGACTATTACTTCTTACTGCTCCCATAGGCGTGTAAGTTTGTTAGCATTCAGAATGTAATTGCTTATTCATATGCCATTGCCACTCTACAGTGAGGGGGGGGGAGGGGGTGGGTCCCACACTTCCACACATAGTTCACTGAGTGACCTAGCCCTTGTATTTTAGTGGAATACCTTTTCTAACTCCAGCTCCTTTTCAATTCTTTTAGCTGCTGATAAACTCATTAAAATATGGGGAGCATATGATGGAAAGTTCGAGAAAACCATATCTGGTCACAAGCTGGTAGGTTTCTTGTGAGGTGGACTGGCTGTTGAGCCGGAAGGCTGGTTGACCTATCTGTCCTGAAACTTACTCTGTAGATCAGGCTGGCCTTGAACTCAGAGATTGGCCTGTTTTGGCCTCTTGAGTGCAGGGATTACTGGCGTGCACCACCATGATCCAGCTTGTCAGGCCTGTCTTCAAGGCTGATGGGTACAGGGTCTTACTATGTAGTCCAGGCTGGTCTGGAACTGCAGTCATCCTGCCTCAGAGTCAGGCTTGCACTACCACACCTGGCTGCTTTCTATTTTTAGTGCAAGCACTTTGGGCCTCCATAGGTGAGGGAGTCTAGGAAGCCTGGCAGAGCTGAGAGTAGTGGCTTTTGGCTAATGCTGGCTAGAAGATTTCCTGAGGGCATGGTGCATAGTTAGGTAGGGCTGATCTTTTAATTGGTCATTTGGATTTTGATCTACATGGTGGTAACTAACTTTTTTCTTTCCCAAGGGAATATCTGATGTAGCCTGGTCATCAGATTCTAACCTCCTTGTGTCTGCCTCTGATGATAAAACTTTGAAGATATGGGACGTGAGTTCTGTAAGTGTCACTGGTCTTCCCAGGGGTTACCATAGTTGAGATGAGTTGGTTTGGGGGAGGTCTTCAGACATGCTGGGAAGTCTAGGGCTTCTGTCTGGGGATAGATATAGCCCTGGGAATCTCAGAGCTTGTGCTGTGCTTTCTCCAGGGAAAGTGTCTGAAGACCCTGAAGGGCCACAGTAACTATGTCTTCTGCTGCAACTTCAACCCCCAGTCCAACCTCATCGTCTCAGGGTCTGTAAGTGCGTGGGCCTCTCCTCCGAGGGCGATGGGTGTGCTGTCGCATATTGGAGCCCGGTGTGGGGTAGGCAGGGTGGGGACAGGTTTTGGGTCTCAGGAACTACACTGTTGGTGCTCCTCTGTTCCTGTAGAGTCTCTTTAATGTCCTGTCTCATCTTTAGTTTGATGAAAGTGTGAGGATATGGGATGTGAAGACAGGGAAGTGCCTCAAGACTTTGCCTGCCCATTCGGACCCAGTCTCAGCCGTAAGTCCTCCTGACATGTACCCTACATGAGTGAACTTATTTGCTCACATAAAGCATCCAGATGACCAGAAGCCAAGACATCTCTTGGTCCTGTGTACTGTGGTGGGTGGGTGGGTGGGGTACAGTGGGGAGCACTATAGGACGCTTTGTGGTCTGGAAGGTAGATGGCCAGGGATTTTCAAGGGAATGGGCTTTCACAGGATCAGGGTGGCTAAGTGTAAAGGAGTGTGTTTGGACAACAGAGAGCCATACAATGGGCACTAAACACAGGTCAAGAGAATTTTGAGTAGAGTAGCTTTAATTAGTGGGTGTGGTAGCATCCTAAGGTTTCTGTTGCTATGACAAAACACAGTGACCAAAATCAGCCTGGGAGTGTCTAAGTTTTGGGTTACTATTGCTGTGATGAAACACCATGACCAAAAGCAAGTTGGGGAGTAAAGGGGTTTATTTTGCATACACTTTCACATCATCATCTACCATTGATGGAAATCAGGACAGGAACTCAAGCAGAGCTGGAATCTGGTGGCAGGAGCTGATGCAGAGGCCACAAAAGAGTGAGTGCTGCTTACTGGCTTGCTTTTCATTCATGGCTTGCTCAGCCTGCTTTCTTAGAGAACCCAGGACCACCAGCTCAGGAATGGTTCCTCCTTCATTAGTCACTAATTAAGAAAACGCCCTACAGGCTTGCCTACAGCTCAGTGTTATGAAGGTATTTTCTCATTTGAGGATCTCTCCTCTGACTCTAGCTTGTGTCAAGTTGACAATAAAACTAGGCCAGTACAGGAAGAGAAAGGTTATTTCGTCTTTTCTTTTTTGTTGTTGTTGTTGTTGTTTTTTGTTTTTTTTTTTTTTTTGGAGACAGGGTTTCTCTGTGTAGCTTTGTGCCTTTCCTAGAACTCACTTGGTAGCCCAGGCTGGGCTCGAAACTCACAGAGATTTTCCTGGCTCTGCCTCCTGAGTGCTGGGATTAAAGGCGTGCACCACCACCGCCCGGCTCCAACTCAACTCTTATAAGGAAAACATTTAGTTGAGCCTGGCTGACAGTTTAGAAGTTTGTTATGGCAGGAAGGATGGTGGCATACAGGCAGATGTGCTGGAGAAGGAGCAGAAAAATCTGTATCTGGATGGGCAGGCAGCTGGAAGAGAATGACACCCCCAGTGACACACTTCCTCCAACAAGGCCACACCTGGTAGTGCCCCTCCCTGAGCCTATGGATACCATTTTCATTCAAACCACCACATTTGCCTTCGGAGTGCTGGAATTAAAGGCACATCCTACCCCTGCCCGGGGTGTATTTTATCTCATACTTCTTATCACAGTCCCATCATTGAAGGAAGTTAGAGCAGGAACCTGGATACAGGAACTGTTGCATATAGGTCATGGAGGAACATTGCTTACTATCTTGCTCTTGTGGCTTGGTCATCTTACTTTTTTATACAAGCCAGGTCCACCTGCATAAAGGTGGCATCACTCACACTTAAAGCCCTACAGTCATTAATCAAGAAAACACCCTGAGACTTCTACAGGCCAGTCTTAATGGAGGCATGTTCTCAAAATTAAGATTCCCTCTTTCCAGATATGTCTGGGTTTGTGTCAAGTTGACAAAAACCAGCCAGCACAGGTGGCATAAAACAGCTGTGAGCTGTTGATGCCAGGGCCCTCTAATCTAGTCTCGAGTGTTGTCTGTGCTCTTGTGTTAGCCAGCTGCTGTTCTGGACAGAACAAGTAACAAGTGTCAAACTATACGTTTCATTGATATTGATGATTCCCCCCACCCCCAGCTGGTCTCGTGGAGGCTTGCTGAGGATGACCTTAACCTTGTGTTCCTTGTGCCTCCATCTTCAGAAGGCTGGAATTATAGGTGTGTACCATCACACCTGATTGGATCCTTGGTTTCTATTATTTGTTTGTTTGTTTGTTTACTTTGGTGCTGGGTATTGAACCCAGGACTGGTGCACACTAGGCAAGTGTTCTACCATTGAGCTGTGTCCCCAGCCTAAATTGTGCCAGTTATAGAGATCGCTCTGTTAGATGCCAGCTTGTGTTATAGAGAGACAAAAGCTTCCATTGTAGAATATTCACCTAGGATTCTTGAGGCCCTGGACTTAACTCTCCAGCCCCTAAGAAAGCAAGGGCTCAAAGGGTCCTGTGTCATAGCTGCCTGATGGCAGAATAAGCATGTGTCAGCATTCTGTTGACTGGCCAGACTGACACTTGCTTACTAAAGCCCTGTTAGTTTAGGGTCGTAAGCCTTTTATCCTTTGGCTCAGCAAGACCACCCATAGCAAGCAGTCCTGGTGTGCACATAGCTTCCATGGCTTACAGCCACTGCTACTGTAACTTGGTTGTCACATAGGCCCAGCTTGACTGCTGGCTGGCTGCCCACCCTCTGGGGTTACATAGGGCAAAGTGAGGTTGAACTCATTTCTGTACTGGGGGTTAGCTGAACACTAACTTTGACTGAGGGGTGTGAGTAAAGAGAGCTGCGTGGATATGAGTCAGGAATGGCTATAAGAGACAGGAAGAAGGTTCCCATCTGGTCTCCTATAGGAACTATGTGCAAGTTGAATTCAGGAAGGCAGCAGGTGTAGGAAGCAGACCTGTAACAGCCCCTGGGTCAGCTGGACTCTGCCCCTCTGGGGTCTTCTGGTTTGTTTTTTGTTTTTGAGTGGGGGTAGATTTTTTCATAGGATACTTATGAGTGTTTCCTTCTGCATTTATATGAACCATGTGTGTGCCCGGTGCCCTCAAATGTCAGAGGACATTAGAACTTCTGATCTGGAGCTTTGGGTGGTTGTGAACCGACATGTGGGTATGCTGAACCACACTGGGGTCTTTTGAAAAGGCTGCAACTGTTCTTGTCTACTGAGCCATCTCTGCAGTGCCACCCTCCTCACCCTTTAGAAAATTAGTTAAGTAATTTAGAGACAGAGTCTAAGTATGTAGCTCAGGCTGGGCTGGAACAGGCTGGCCTCAAACTCAGATAGTGTGCCAGCTCCTGCCTTCCCAATACTGGGATTAAAGGTATAGGCCGCCGTACTCAGCTTTGGCCTTCAGTTTAAATACCCACCCTTCGCCAGGCAGTGGTGGCCACACCTTTAATCCCAGCACTCAGGAGGCAGAGGCAGGTGGATCTCTGTGAGTTGGAGGCCAGCCTGGTCTACAGAGTGAGATCCAGGACAGGCACTAAAAGTACACAGAGAAACCTTGTCTCGAAAAACAAAACAAAACAAAACACCCACCCTTCCTCATGCTTTGCTTTTAAGTAAGTGATACTGGGACTGCCTAACTGCTGTCTTATTGTTATCTGGTTCAGAAGAGCCTCTTGGGTATCCATGTACATCTATATTCCTGGGACCCACTTTGGGCTAACACTTGTCTGGGTACCCTCAAAGCATTTTTAGCACTTCTATCAAAGAGAGGGTCTGTTGGCACGGCTTTTCACACTCACAGGATACTTGAGCTGGTGGGTCTGGGAATGGAGATTTAATTAATGCCCCCTTTGGATGCCCCTCAGAGTTCATCACCTTGGTCTAGGCCTAGCCTCAACTTCAGATTCTTCCTATATTCTTCCTAGCTGCAGCCTTGGCCTGTGTGTTGTCATTGTATTGATGGGACCCTTAACTATTTGCGGTGTCTTACTTCTAGCATAGTCCTGTTAATTGGTCCAGGGTGGGTCTGGGTACCATGTGGGCTAACTTGCTTCTCCAAGGTGTTAGCTGCATATTAGCTGTGTGGAAATTAATGTCAGGTGCCCATATCAATTCCTTGTCCCATAATGGGTATGAATGTGGGTAGTTGGATTATCTTGAATTAAGGAAGGAGCTCTAAGTGGCTGACAGTTACGGTTGAATGACTGTTCAGGATCTGGCACATACTTGTCAACAGTAAAAAGTGACCTCTGTGGCTCTTGTGCTGTAGAGGTCTCTTGGTCCACCAGGTCCATGATGGCAAGAGTCCCTGAAATCTGAAGGTGGCTTGTAAGTTTTTGCACATGCCTGTGAGCCTAGCCCTTAGGAAGCTGAGTTGGAGTATTTCTTAAGCTTATCACCACACCCTACATTGAGAGTTCATCTGTAAAAAGGTTTGTCTTTGGCCACACCTGCCAGAGACTCAGTTGAGTTACAGAAATTCCAGAGATAGACTCAACTCCTGACACCAAGATTTAAGCAGGGCTAGAGATGTAGCCCAGTTGGTAGAGTGTTTGCCCAGCCTGCACCACAGTCCTTGGGTTCCATCACCAGTATTGCAAAAGCATAGGTGCGTAGGCATGGTGTTATGCCCATCACCCAGCACTTTGGCAGAGGCAGGAAGAGTAGGGGATAAAAGCTACGGCTAAGCAGTGAATTCAGAGTCAACCACAGCTTACACAAGACTCTGTCTCAGAAAATAAGAAGGAAACACCCAAGTCAGTTACAAGACGGCCTAGAGTCTCCTGAGGGCACCAGGGGCTCACAGTGAAATTTGCATAGTGGCCTGAGTCTCCTGGCTGGTCTGTCCCATTGAGCATCTGGAGTGGCAGTGATCTAGGTACCAGAGACTCAGGCTTAGTGAGTGAGCACCAGAGCACCTGTGGACCATTCCAGAAAACCGGGTGTCTCTCCTGACTTTAAGGTATATTTTGCTGGTGGGAAAGGTGTCGTGGTCCTCCCTCCTGCCCTCAGTTGTATTGGCCTTATTGGGCACCCATAGGGAAGGTCTGTGGTGAGTTCTGTGGGTAGGAGACCACTCGGATCCAGAGCCACATGCTACTGATTAGGAAGTCAGCTTGTTTTCCTCCTCTGATTTGTAGGTTCATTTTAACCGTGATGGATCATTGATCGTTTCCAGTAGCTACGATGGCCTCTGGTAAGTGAGAGTTGTCTTCATGTAGTGAACAATTGTTTATGGCTCATTGTGCTATTGTTCCAGCTCGGTGGTGCAGCAGAAAGGGGGCATGTGCCTCACCTAGAAGTCTGTGCCCTCTGATTGCAGGACATTGACAGACGTGTATTGCATAATCCAAGGGGTAAAAAGCTTTTATAAGGAGGTAGTAGAGATGCCTGAGAGGTGAGACCACCCTGGGCAGAGTGAGAGCTGTGAGCTTTGCATACCCCTCTTGAGTGTGCCATTTCAAAGTTGTAGAAAGGAAGTAAAGTGGCCCTGTCCACAGAGCCCATGATTCTGAGCAGGTGAACCACCAGATCCCATTGTGTGAAAGGAAAAGCCCGAGGTGTGGTCTGCAGAGCTTACAGCAGTGGATGGCAGTGTAGACCTGGCTGCTGGGTAGAAGTGCTCAGGGTTCATTAGGAGTCAAGGGAGAATGTAGGTCATAAGAGGCAGATTTAGGACTAAAGTGCTAGTTACACCCTGAACTTGGAGATCATTGCTCTGTGTTGAGCAGAAGTAGAGGCTGATACAGAACAGAGTGAGTCTTGTGTGGGTGAGTGAAGCATGCTGTTAGTGTATGGAGGGGTTGATGGGCCGGCTGAAATACCCTCACTAAAGGCCATCCATGGCTCTGAGGTTAAAAAGACTTTGGATGCATTTAACTATACCTAAAATTAAAGATGCCTAAAATGAAGTGTTTGAGCGGGGCAGGTGACTGACATCTGTGCAGCCAAGAACTGATGTGAAGATAGGATTGGGCAGTGTGGCCTGGAGTGAACCAAAGGAACTGGAAACCCGTGGGTCCCCAAGCAGTATTGTGACCAAAAAGCAGAGATTAATATCTAGACATAACAGATGAGATTACTTAAGTTTACTTATTTTTTGCGGAGCTGCAGGTGGAACCAAGCCTTGCAATTGCTCAGCCTGAGTTTCATCACGTTGACTGAACAGGGCTGGGCTGGGACTTAGTGAAGTCACTTGGCAATATTATTTGTTTACTGTGCGCATACAGAGTATTGAGTGGTGTAAACTAAACATTTTCTTTCTCGTTGGGGTGGCACAGACTTTAGCAAAAAGACAGTTTTTTCCAAAGAAAGATCAGTTCATTACAACTTGTTTCAGTTTTGCCAGTCCAGTGTGTGTTACTCTGCTGTCACTGTCATTGGCATAGTGGCACCATGAGACCTCAGGTGGAAACACACTTGAAACTTGAATTTTCCAGAATGAGTCCAGAGCACGGGAGGTTGGGGAGATGATAACAGGAGAACCACAGGTCTGTGAGTGTGGATTGGTTGTGGAGCTCCAGGGCTAGTCTGCAACCAGCACGCAGCCTCATCATGGGGCTGGATATGCTAATGGGAGATAAATACCTGAGCCCTGGCTGTTGTCTGGCAGGGTGTACCTTACTCTGCCCAGGTGGTAATAGCATTTGGGGCTGTGGTTACCCAGGTGTGCTATAGCACAAAGTCCCCCGTCTCAGGCCCTGTGCTTGTCACTAGTGGCCAAAGTAAAAACTACAATCCACTTGAGACCATTCTTCTGTTTGCCACAGAGAATAATACCAGGTGGCAGTGATGCTGGAGAGAAGTCTGGGGGCACACAGCCCCTGTACTCCCAAGTGTCCTGCCCTTCTGGCACCTGAGTATGTTGACCAGCCTTTGGTGCTCAACAGTGTGGCCTATAGCCTGGGATAGGCTTCAGACCATGTGTAGACTTGGCTTTAAGAAACTTTCCAAAAAGTTAGAAACAGTTTATTGAAGAAACTGGCAAGAAGGAGCTTGGAAAGTTGAAAGCAGCACACCCTCATCCCAGCACTCTGGGAGCAGAAGCCAGTACAGTTGAGGATTTGAAGACAGTTAGTGCTGCATGGTGAGACCCTGTCAGAAAAGAAGATGGAAAAAGTGGTGTAGTGCAGAGAAGCAGGAACCAGTTGTGAAAGGCATGTTTGATAGGTAAAGAGCTAAAACTTAGGACTCAAAAGTAAAGATGAGCAACATGAGCAATAGGGAGGTGGTGCCCTGAGTTCGGAGAGGACAGGAGCACCAGCAGTGCACTGCGCTTGACCCCTCTTTTCCTAAGTGGACCCTGGAGATGTGTGATGGAGGCAGCCACCCTAAAGAGAGCCAGAGGAAGTGGTTAATAGTCTGAGATTACTCTTGGGGTCCTGGGATCTTAAAATTAATCGATTAGTTAGTTTATTAGAGACAGGGTCTCATTTTGCAGCCCTGGGACTGAAATGCAAATACTTACAAATAAAAGCCACCTATGTGGTCCTTCTTCTCTTGCCATATCAAATTCTTGCCATCCTCATTTGTCACTTGGGAAGTGTAGGTAAGCATAAATACTTGACAGTTGTCCCTCAGCTAGTAATGACAGACCAGGATCCCCCTTCTGAGTCAGCTGCGTTGCCCATCCTCTTCGGAACCTCAGCGCTTGCTGTCTGATGTGTGGGATTATTACATATTTGTCAGGTTTTAAGGTGACTTTTTTTTTTTTTTTTTTGCCTGGAGTTAACCAGGAAGATGATGGAAAAAGAGCTCTGTTGACAACTAAATGCTAGGATATTTAGGAATGCTTTGGTAAGAGAGGGGAGGAGCAATGGAGAATGAGACTGCTTGAGCACACACCCTGGGGAGTTCAGGATGGAGTTACAAGTCACCATCAGTCACTCTGAGCCTGTGTGCCAGTAGGCGGTTGGGTTTCAGTCCCTTAGAATATTTTTGCTATTGTACAAAAGTGAGTTTAAAAGAGGCCAGTGGGTAGTGCATGCCTTTGAGCCTTTAATCCCAGCACTGAAGAGGCAGATCTTTGTGAGTTCAAGGCCAGGTAGAGGTACGTAGTGAGAATATAGCAAAAAAGAAAAGAAATCCACAGAGGATTCCAGTAGTGGCAGCTTATGTCTGTCATCTGGGGATGAGGATCAAAAAATAAAGAAGTGTCTGCAGAGAAGTATCACTGGGCATGTGCTGAGATCAGACCAGGTTGTCCCAAGAGTGGAAACCTTGAGATGTGGAGGGGCTGGATGTGGATGTGTTGGGGATTGCTTCACTTTGGGGAATGGTATATGGGGCCTGGCCTGGGTAAGATTTAGATGCAGTGACAGCATGGGGGATCTGATTGGGAAGAAGCCTGGCAAAGAGCCGGTGTCCCTGCTCAGGGGTCTGCTGAAGAAGTGTGTGGATTGTTAGCAAAAGTCATAGAACTTCGTATCTGGAACCATGTCAGCCTGGCATATCCTCTCTGGGATGGGGATCTCTGAACAAGTTCCTTGTCATAAACCTGTGGGGATATCTAGGAAATGCTACAGTCTTTATTTTGTAGTAACTCAGCCCTCTGTGGGACACACTAGCCATTGGTGGCCCTTAAATTAGAATGTAGAGAGGACGGGCATCTTTTTTTTGTTTGGTTTTGGTTTTTCAAGACAGGGTTTCTTCTCTGTGTAGCCCTGGCTGTCCCAGAATTCATTCTGTAGACCAGGTTAGCCTCAAAGATCTACCTGCCAGCCAGGCGGTGGTGGCACATGCCTTTAATCCCAGCACTCGGGAGGCAGAGCCAGGTGGATTTCTGTGAGTTTGAGGCCAGCCTGGGCTACCAAGTGAGTTCCAGGAAAGGTGCAAAGCTACACAGAGAAACCCTGTCTCAAAAAACTAAATAATAAAAAAAAAAGATCTACCTGGTCTACCTGCCTCTGTTGGGATTAAAGAAGTATACCACTACTGCTTGGCTTTTTTTTGTTGTTGTTTTGTTTTTTGTATTGTTTTTTGTTTTTGAGGCAGGGTTTCTCTGTAATCCTGCCTGGAGGACAGGTGTCCTTTATGCCAGGTTGGGAGACAATCTGGGTCAGGGGAAGCCCACCCATGTGTGCACATGTAGTTTTTACTCAGTCTCTAGAGACAGAGTAATTGTTGTATGCAGTGCAGTGCTGTGGGAACTGGGAGAAGTGCCCTCCCAGAGCTCAGTGTGATTGGTGACAGTACTCACAGCAGTCTGCATGCTCACATATTATATTCTTGCTTGACAGCCGCATCTGGGACACTGCCTCTGGCCAGTGTCTGAAGACGCTCATCGGTGAGTGCTCCGTTCTGTCTAGTGGGGGATGTGGGTGGAAGAGGGTGGGGCAGGCTTTCCCCAGCCTGCCATGTCCTGGTGGTCCTTATAGAGTATCTGTTTTCAAGACGTCATCTTTCCCTTCTGTCCTGGACCTCCTTGTTCTGGAGGACTCATGGTATGTCCACCCTGTCATCCTTACTAACTAATAAAGCTGCCCATGGAACTTGCCTCCCACCACCAAATCTCTCGTGCTCACATGGGATCCTAGGAGTGCTTTACATTGTTGAATAATGTCCTTCATAGCTATTTGGGGCCCTGCACTTTCCACCTGTGCTCATCAGCCTTAGCCTGCCCCTGGCCCCTTCTTCCCTGGAGTTGGGAATACATGCTCACCTACTAGGGTACTGCAGGGTGGGCAGAGTGTTGGGAGCAGGACAGGTCTGAGCTCACAGGTGGGTGGGGTGGGTGGGGTGTTATTTGGCTCGGCTGGAGTTCAGAACTTTAGGTCAGCAATGTGAAGGTTGGGCAGGCCATTCTTTGCCAGTCTGGTTTTAGGGGTAGCTAGGCTGTTGTGATGAGTTGCTACCTCCCTAGGCTGTTAGGAAAACTAATGTGGCCATTCTGGCCTTCTGGATTGCTAGGATAGAATGCCTGAATTGGCAGAGAAGTCAGGAGCTCATTCTCAGTTGGAGTTAGGTGGCCAAGCAACAAGCATTGGCAGGATGGCTTCTCCTGACATCTCTGGCCTGCAGATGCCATGTACACCCTTGTCTTTCTCTGTGCTCAACTTTTTTTTGGTTTTTCGAGACAGGGTTTCTCTGTGTAGATTTGTGTGTTTCCTGGAACTCACTTGGTAGACCAGGTTGGCCTCAAACTCACAGAGATCCACCTAGTGCTGGGATTAAAGGCGTGCACCACCACCGCCCGGCTTCAACTTCTTAATGACATGCTCACGTTTAACACCCCACCACTACTATCACATGTGTGATCTTTCCAAAACAGCCCTTTGCTGTAGCTCTAGGTGGACTTCATGAGTTTGAGGACACAGCTCACCCTGGCATAATGGCTTTTATGCTTTTCTTGCTGTGTGGGAACAACCTTGGCTTCCTGATTTCTCAGAGCAGTCACAGATGTCAGGTAGTAAGGCTGTCCTATCCCTGCCACTCCCAGCCATCTCCCAGGGACCTCTCTGGTTCTAAGTCATGCAGCAGATACTGTAACAAACCTAGTGCTTGTGTAACCGGCTGCTACCCTGTGGGCAAGGGTATCATCCTTAGTTCATAGGGTAACATCTTAGGTACAGAGGTCAGCTAGCTGGAAAGCTGCATAGCAAGCCCAATCGTCCTTTGGTATCTGTGGGAGAGGGACCTTATAGATCCCAAGGTCCTTTATTTGAGATGATGCAGCGTTTGCATGTGACTTGTGTACCTCCTCCTGTGGGTTTTTTTTAAAACCATTCTAGAGCTTTATTGAGAGAGGGAGGGAGGGAGGGAGAGAGAGAGAAAGAAAGAGAGAGAGAGAAAGGGAGAGAAGGACCGCGCCAAGGTGGAGAGAGCGGAAAGAAAAGAAAGAGCCTCCTGTGGTTTAAAACTTGAGGTGGTTTAAAATACTGGGTGTATGAACATGACATACCAGGAGGTGGTTGCTGTACTGAACTGTTGGGATGATGTAGGGTAGGCAGGTACACATCCACTTTCGGTGCAGCCATCATAGGCAGCTTGAAGAAGTTGCCACAGGGTGGAGAATGCTAGAGTTACTGCACTCACTTACCTTCAGCAGTTGCCCTAGGGAACAGTTAAATTCGGTTTGGTTTTGTGGGATTGTGGGCTTGTTTGTTTTGGTTTTGTGACAGGGTCTCAACTGTATACCTCTGGCTGGCCTAGAGCTTGCTTTGTAGACCAAGCTGGTTGTGAACTCATAGAGATCCACCTGCTTCTGGAGTGCTGGGATTAAAGGTGTGCAATACTATGCCCAGCAAATTCTGTGCTTAAAACAAACAAACAAACAAACAAACAAACAAACAAAAACCTGTATTGTGTGCCCGCAACCCATGCACCCCCCAGTACACACCTGCAACACATGTGTGTTTTGTGGCACATATGTGGAGGTCAGGGTACAGCTTTCAGGAGTTCGATCTCTTTTCCTCCTGTGGGGTCTGAACTCAGGTTATCAGGCCTGTGCAGCAAGTTGTTTGAGCTGTATTACCAGCCCTGGGTTTTTGTTTTTGTTTTCCAAGATTTTTTTTTTTTTTTAAAGATTTATTTATTATGTATACAGTGTTCTGTTTGTATGTATGTCTGCACACCAGAAGAGGACACCAGATCTCATTACAGATGGTTGTGAGCCACCATGTGGGTGCTGGGAATTGAACTCAGGACCTCTGGAAGAGCAGTCAGTGCTATTAACCTCTGAGCCATCTCTCCAGCCCCCAAGATTTTTTTGTTTGTTTGTTTGTTTTAAATTTATTTTACATCCTGGCTGCAGCCTTTCCCCTTCCCCTAGTCCTCTCCTCCCAGTCTCTCTCTCCTATTCTCTACCCCACCCTCCCCTTCTGTCCCCATACAGGAAAGGGCAGGTCTCCTATGAGTATCAATAAAACATGGCATATCAAGTTGCAGTAAGACTGAGCACCTCCCCATGTATTAATAGCCCTGGGTTTTGAAACTCGTAGAATGCTTTGTTTTATATTACTTGTTGGCTAAACTTTGGTCTGTGGTGGGCAGCCAGGTATAGGGCCAGGATTTAAATCTGGGTGGTAAGCCCTAGACTGAGATAGGCAGGCCTGTTTGGCCTAAGGTCTGTTTCTTTTCCCCATGTCTCTTCAGGTTTTGAAACTGGTTCTTTTCTTTGGCAGGGGGTGTATTTCAAGACTTTTTCTGTGTAGGCCTGGCTGTCCTGGAACTTATTCTGTAGACCAGGCTGGCCTCAAACTCAGAGATTGCCTGCCTCTACCACCCCAGTGCTGGGATTAAAGGCGTGTGCTATCACCGCTTGGCTAGAGAAAATAAGATTATGAATAGACTTACTCAGCGCAGGTCAGTGATGTTTCTGCAGGGATCTGTTTCAGAGGTGACCTGGGTAAGGAGCACAGGTACTATTCCATGTTGACTGAGACTCAATTAATGGCCTCATCTGGCCTCACTCTCTCGTGTCCCTTTCAGTGTGTGTGACCAGTCCCAAGGAACCAGTCTCCCTGCGAACCCCCTGTGGTAATGCATGTGTCAGGATGCAGAAGTCTTTGTATGCACATCTTAGGGCCTGGTAGGCTTCCTTGGCTGGCCAGGCAGGCACACCCCAGGACACACCCTTCTCACCCTTCTACTGTGAAGGAGGATATGGCATTGTTGTGCCCTGGAAAGCAGCTTTTATTTATGTGGGCAATTCTAGGAGGCCTGGCTCTTCAGCAGTGCAGCAGTCCCCCCACCTCTCCTTACCAAATGCTAAGGCTAAAGTCAGCAGCCTGGTCTTCAGCAGGCAGAGGCGTGACCATCATGAAAGGAGGGCTTGCTTGACTGCAGAATGGGAATGTGTCTCTATAGGACTACCCTAGGCCAGGCAGCTTTCTCCAGGGGGGGTCCTCTGCTGGGGAGCTTTGGGTCTCCTTTCACAAGTGGTGAAGCCTTGTATTGGCAGGGCACTGGGGTGAATCATTAATGTGAATGACCAGGAAGGTGATGGGAGATGGAATGTCAGGCTTTGGAGGGCCTTCAAGGTAATGGTAATAGTATAGGTGGCAGGGGCCTCACAACTGCATGGGTGACAGGGAGCTGTCGTGCCTCTCTACTCTGCCAAGAGTCAGCCTGTCTTTGTTCTGTGTAGATGATGACAATCCTCCAGTGTCCTTCGTGAAGTTCTCTCCAAATGGCAAATACATCCTGGCTGCAACTTTGGACAAGTGAGTGCTTTACCACGGCCTTCATTGGTGGAGTTCCTCTCCTATTGTGTTGTCTTCTTCCAGTAGCCTAGTTAAGGGCTTTTACATTTGTGCATTAGAGCTCGGCCCTGGACTGTGGGCTGAGGGGCTGAAGAAAGGCTGACTGTCCACTCCAGCCTGTTGCGATATGAGAAGGATTTGAGGTCTAGGCTGTTTCTGCAAGGCAGGCCAAAGATTTCCTACACAGGACTGGTGACCTCTGAAGGCCTTCCTGGGTCTCTGAGATCTTGACTTTTGCCTTGTTTGACTTCAGTGCAGGGCTGGAGCCCATGGCTTCACACAGGTGAGGCTGGCTTTAAGGCAGTTCAGTCTCTGAGCACCTTCATGTAGCAGAATCTCACTGTCACACATGCTGACCCCTTTCTAGGTGTTCATTTAAGCTGGCACACTGTATAAAGTCTTAAAGGAACCCTGCCTGGTCACCCTTCTGAGAGCTGCTTGATTGGCATTATCCTGATTAGCCTACCACTTCTCCCCATGGTCAGCATGAACCTCTGTCCCAAGGACAAGCAGGAGATGCTTACCTTGAAGTTTGTCCTGGATGTTTCTGGAGCCAATGAGGTTTTCCACATTCTGCTTGTGGCCAGCCACTGGTTTTGGGAAGATAGCCCACAACCTCTTCAGTCTGTCTCTGAAACTACAAGTACTAGGTTCCTTATGTTTGTCTTGTGTGTCATGGAGTGGCTGAACGTGATGGACTAAAGGATCCTCTATCCTGACACCCATGGTTGTTGGGCATCAGAGGCTGGGAATGGCCAAAGATGGGCTGCCCTCACTCCCCCTCTTTCTCTTTCAGCACGCTGAAGCTGTGGGACTACAGCAAGGGGAAGGTGAGCTTCAGGCACTCGGATGGCCTGGCCTGTGTACCAGCCCAGGTAACAGGTTGAGGGTGGTTGGTGCAGCAGACCCAGAAGTTGAAGCAGGAGAGACTAAGAGCCATCTTCTTTTGATAAGCAAGTTTGGTACAACTGCCTTTAAAGACATGGTGTTGTATGAATGGCTAGTCTGCAGGTCAAAGTTGGGGCCTATGGCTTTGTCATTGTATGTGTCTAGAGTATTTTCAGAATATATTTAGGCAATAGTTGGATATGTGTGCCCAGAACTTGGAATCCTCTGGAATGAAAGAGGACCACAGAGCTAACAATGCACACCCACCTTTTCAGTGCCTGAAGACGTACACTGGCCACAAGAATGAGAAGTACTGCATATTTGCCAACTTCTCCGTAACAGGTGGGAAGGTGAGTCTTCCACTGAGCTGCTCTTACCCTGCCAGCTCTCTCCTGAGAAGCCACCCATCACAGGTGGCTTCATGCCTTTTTAAAGTATACAGCATGTATGACTGCGTGCCAGAAGAGGGCACCTGGTCATTGTAAATGGTTGTGAGCCACCATGTGGGTGCTGGGAATTGAACTCAGGACCTCTGGAAGAGCAGTCATTGCTCTTAACCTGTGAGCCATCTCTCCAGTCCGGCTTCATGTCTTTATGAAGCTTCCCTGAGCCTATGGAGCAAACCCATACATCCCCTCCTGGATGGAACTGTGGTGTCTTGCACTTGAATCGGTTGAAGGTCTAAGAGCAAGTGGTGACTGGATAGGGGTGGCATGGGGGGCATTTGGCATGTCCCCGAGTTGAAGGCACGAGGGGTCAGAGTGGTGCCAGGCAGCTTGCCTGTCGCTGCCTACTCAGCACATAACTTACTGGTGTCTTGCCTGTCCTTGCTGCTGTGCTGCTGCAGTGGATCGTGTCTGGTTCTGAAGACAACCTGGTGTATATCTGGAATCTGCAAACCAAGGAGATTGTGCAGAAGTTGCAGGGTCACACAGGTGGGTGGAGCCACCCAGGGGAGTCTCTCAGTCCTCCGAATGCTTGGTTTGTCTCTGCAATTTAGGGGCACACAGGCAGGCATTGCTACTCTGTTCTGCCTGCCATCCCAGCCCTGCAGGCCTAAGAGGGCATTCGACTAGCTTGGAAGCAGCACGAAGGGCTCTCGTCTGGGGTCCTGGGCCTGGTTGGTTATAGATGTTGACTCAGATCCAGGCCTCCTGGGAATGTAGCTTGTATTCCTCACTGGAGACCAGGCATGTGGAGCCTGACAGCTGCTGGCACTGCGACCCAAAAGTGAATATGAAAAGTGTCTAAGCTACACGGTGAGCTGTGTTTCCTAGAGGGCCCATCACCTTTCAGGGATGCTCAGCTTTGAGTCCAGCACCTGATTCTGAGGTTGAGGTCTAGCTCTGGGGTAACCTCACCTGCTTGTTCTAGCTGTTCCTGCCTGTCCATTATCTGTGTGGGGGCAGGGATAGCATGTGCCCCTCTGCAGCTCTTGTTTCTGACAGAGCAGTTGCCCTCATCTGTGGCTTGGTTACATTTCCTGTGATTCCTGAGCACTCAGGGAAGGCAGAGTTAGTGGCCCTCACATGCCCAGCCCAGGTATATGGTTACCTCTTGCTCAGGGAGAGCAACCTCATGAAGTTTGTGTTGGTGGTAGGAGGCAATGGGAGTAGTCAGCCCTGGGACCAGTGAGGAGGGCAGTAGACAGGAATGAGGACCCCGCTGGATACCCACTAAGTTTCCTGTGCCCAGCAGACGAAGGCTGTGGTGCGTGTTAGTGTTCCTGGCATTCTGAGCACTGCCCCCAAACCCTGGGGTGCTCCCTGTGCTCCTGAGCCAGCAGGCATGTGCTGCTCCTGGAGTAGCACCAGACTCTTTTTCAGATGTTGTGATTTCCACGGCTTGTCACCCGACGGAGAACATCATTGCCTCAGCAGCGCTAGAGAATGACAAAACAATCAAACTGTGGAAGAGTGACTGCTGAGTCCTGGCTCCATAACCGACTTCAGGAAGCCGCCTGGATTGGCAAGAAACACACGTGGGGCAGAGGTGTGGGGCCAGGCTAGGGTGACAGGCCTGGTGCACCTCCTCTCTGAAGATGTCGGGTCAGGGGAGTGCACACTACCGAGTCTTGATAGCCACTGTGACATTTCTTGCCAATTCTGTCCCTGCCTGGGGAATTCCTGGTCTGTTCTGTGCTCAGAGGCAGCAGATTTTTAATTTTTTATTACAAGAGTGAGTTCAACTCGTCATGGGTTGTTGTTTTCCCCAGTAATTGTTCTGTATCATTTTGGTATTGTATCGCCCAGTGCACACTGGAGCAGGACCTGTACCCCACTCCCATCCCTGCCTCCAGCCGTGGCCTGCTTGTTCACTTCCCTTCCTGTAATAGTACCCGTGTGTTTCCAGGGCTTGCTGGAAACAGAAAGGTTTGAAGTTGTATCCGTGTCAAGTCCCTTGTATTTTTGGAGTTCATAGGTCAACGCTGACCTACCTCTCTGTGGTTGCAGTGTCCTCTTGTCTCACTGGTGTCACTCAGTAAGCTACACACACTGTAATAAAAGGTGGGTTTGGATCCTCTGTGGCCTGAGTTCAGATGGGAGTTCATCTGCACCTGGCTTTTAGAAAGTTCCCCCAGGGCAGGGTTTGGAAAGGTCTCTGGGAAGTTGGCTCCTTGCTGTGCCTCTTCTTTCCCCATGATGGGATGAAGACCTTCAGTTGAAAAAGTGGAAATCTTGGACAGGCATCATGTAGGATGGTTCTGGTCCTCTCCATTCTGGGTGAGGCTCAGGGTCACCTCTATAGGAGGGAGGGGTTTATTGTGGTGCTTATCCCAGCAAGTACAGCCTCCTCCCTTGGCTACTAAACCCACCAGCCACACAGTCGCTGCCCCAAATGGATCCTCTATTGCCCTGGCTTCCACGTGACCAAGACTAGGAAGAGGTGATGGCCAGGCTCAGAGCTGCACAGCATTTTAACAACTGCTGGCTATACCCAGGGTGGCCTGCCATGGTAACGGTGCAGAGGCTTTATGGTTATTTCTGGTCCAGATGGGTGGGTGAGGCTGCTAGGCACAGGCATGGGCTCTGGAGAGGTTCTGGGTTTGCTCTGGCTGCTGCAGCCTGCATAACCAACAGGTCTCTATGAACCCAGGTTGTCCTGGTCTGTGGTTACTCTGCTTTGTCTTTGCTGAGGGCCTGTCCTCAGCCCATGGTCCAGACAGCCCTTTGTTGGCCACTCCATCCTGACAAGAATCCTAAAAGATGTTGGAAAAGGTACTTCCTACACACTCCTGTCCCCTGCTTTGGGGAGACGATGTGCACATGGGATTAAAGAGGGTGGCTTGTCACTGACATGGGTCCTGGGGCCCATGGCATCTGTTGGGTAGATGTGCCTGGGTTCTGGTCAGCATTGTGGGCATGTTGCTGTGGGGTTTCTGGAGGGGTGTTGAGGTCCTTCCAACTGTAGCCTGGTGTGCAGCCCCTCCTGAGGGAGGGAGCTTGCTTGCCATGCTGAGCGCAGTATCCCCAAGTATAGTTTATTTTTTCTACAGTTGAACTCTGTTGTAGATTTATGTAAAAATACATTCTCTTTTTGGAAATAAAAGATTTTCATGTCTTGTAGTTTTGTCCCATGTAACTTCTTTTACAGGAGTGTATTTTGTGTAATAGAGATGTTGCATGCTGGGGATGAGGCTCTTCACTAGGCTTGGTGCCAAGTCCTGTTACTTGCTGAGCCACTTTGCTGACACTTCTATCTATAAGAATTCGTTTTCTTTTTTAAATAGGCAAAGTATTTTATTAACCCCTTTCCAAACTTTATTCCTAGCTTAATTTGCTGCAAAGAATGAATTGTGTTTAATAAGCAAAAACTGAAAGAGCTGCGGTGTCCAAGGGGCTAGGGCTTAAAAAATTAGTGATCTAGGTTTTATGAGATCCATAAACAAAAGCATTTTAAAAAGCAGTCATGATATCAAACAGCAGCTCCTGTAACTGCTGCAGGCGTCATCTTCTTCAGAAGTTGCCTCAGTTCAGTTTGCCTCGTTCTTAGATGCCTCATCAAAATTCTCCGCCAGATCTGGGACTTCATCCTCCTCCTCTCCAGTAGCAAGTGGTGCTTTTCCGTCCACGGATTGTTTGGGCAGAGCTTCAGCCAGTCTCCTTAAACTAGTCAGACTGTTCTCTCCAAGCTGGTTTAGGATGCTGGGAAGCATTTCTGTGAGCTGCTTTGTCTCAGCGTGGTGAAGACATGTCTCTGCTGCCAGAGACGCCTGGACTTTAGGGTTGTTAAAACGGATCACTGTTCCTTGGTTTGTAAACATGTTCACCTCTTCAATACCAGAGCTATTGTTCACTCCTAACTTCTTTAAGGAGAACTGCAGTTTTTTACCATCTGCTGTGGCTGTTCTGGGAACCACCTTCTTTCTGCGAGCAGGTCCTTTCCCACCAATGCGCACTTGTGCCTGAAGTTTGGCCAGTTTCTCCTGGTTCATGATCGTTTCTTTCATCTTGTCGGAGTGGAAGTGGGGCCGCGCGGGGGACTAGGGTTTGCGCTGAGGGGGTCTTGGGCAGACCAGCTGAGATAAGGCACACACAGTGGGGCTCTATAAGAATTTCATAGCTGGACAGTGGTGGCACACACCTTTAATCCCAGCACTCGGGAGGCAGAGGCAGGCAGAGTTTGAGATCAGCTTGGTTTGCAGAGCAAGTTCCAGGATAGCCAGAGCCACACAGAGAAACTCTGTCTTGAAAAAAGAATTTCTTAAATTTTTAACCAGGCAAGGTGATGCATGCTTTATTAAGTTAATGAGTTCCAAAGATCACCAAGAGAAGCAGGAAGCTGCTGGGAATGCACAAAGAATGTGGTAAGCATTTAGATAGTGAACTCTGGAAGTCTGAAGTAAGAGTCACCCTGTAATCACAACACCAGATATATTGAAGATCAGCCTGGGATATATAGTGAGACACAGTCTGTATTAGGGATCTCTAGAGTCACAGAATTTAGGGAGTGAATTTCACACATACATATATGGAAGTTTATTGGAATGACAGGCTACAGTCCAACAATGGCTAGTTGTGAAAGGAAAGCCTAAGAATCTAGTAGCTGCTCAGTCCCACGAAGCCGGGTGGTCTTCTATATATGCTGGAGTCCTGAAGAAATAGGTTCCAATGCCAGTGAATGTAACCAGTCTTTTTGTGTCCTACCAGCCAGCTCCCAAATAATGAAACAGACTTATGAAAGCTTGGCCTATAGCTTAGGCTCGTTCCTTACTAGCTCTTATAACTTATCCCATTTATATTAGTCTGTATTCTATCACATGGCTTTACCTCTTCCATCTTGCACCTCCTCTTTCCTCTCTGTCTCCTGCATACCTTGACTCCTCCTCTTCCTTTCTCTCCCTGGAAATCCCACCTATACCTCCTGCCTAGCTATTGGCTGTTCAGCTTTTTATTACAACAATCACAGCAACAACTCCCATGTACAATTGTAGACACATTATATATCTAATCAGGTCATAATTACACCTAACATGATATAACCCTTGTACAACCCAAACACAAATTTAGAATAGTGGTAACGTCCTTGGGGGAGTGTCCTTTTAGTATCTCAAACGTACGTATGATAGCCACTAATATTCTCTTAATTGGTGTTACAACATATGATAAGGAAATTGAAAGAAAACACACATTCTGAACAAAATAGAACAGAGGCACTCACGTCAGTTATACTCCTCATTTCTGTAGCTGGTCACATGGCCTTAGATGGTATTTGGAACTGCCTTCCTCTATTCTCTGTTCTGTAGTCCCTCCACCCTCTGTAAGCACCTCCAAGAGAAGTTGCTCCTGGCACAATGCCTTAAAGGTTTACACCCTCCATTTGGACAAGAGCTGTGTTCTCCCTTTGGTTTCAGCAATACCATTTAGAGCAAATGTGGCCCTGAGTCCAACTTCCCATATGTCTGTCTGGCCGTTCTACCCACAGCAGGTGCCTGAGCAGGCCAAATGAACTACCTTTGCAAGGAGGGCTGCTGATCTGACCACTTTGTGGGTGGGCCAGTCGTCCCCAGGGTGATTCTGCGCTTTGAAACTCCTTTGTGGTTTTTGTTTTTGTCTATCAGACTGCAACCCACAGGTCCAGGGAGGCTGCCTAGCAGGGGGGACCCTAGGATGACTGTGGCTAATAAGAAGTTTTGGTTTTGCCCAATCACTGGGCAAGCTTTAGTGAAACATTTCACTATTAGGATAAGAATTTGTACCATATCAAGCTGATGAAAGAAAATGCTGGCAGTACTTTGAGGAGGGAAGGCTAAAATCTTTTTAGATTATGGATTAGCCTGTAGAAAAATGGCTGCCATAAATCAAACTCTGAAGGGGAAGATGAATAGGAATCACACAACTTAAGTAAACATAGCTCTCTGAATAGGTGAAGATAGGTTTCTTCTGTATCCCAGAATCTAATTAATATTTGTATGTATAATTCAGCTATCATTTGGCTTAAAAGGGCTTATTGGGAAATGTTATCATTTTTACTATTTTCTACAGAGAAAATATTTTCCTGTTTCAAAAAACCCTGGACTTTTGAATTATAACCTGTTTTTATGTTTTAATAAAAAAAGGTTACAATTGCAAATATTATGTTCATTTAAAAAAATAAGGTGGAGGGTTGGGGATTTAGCTTAGTGGTAGAGCGCTTGCCTAGCAAGCTCAAGGCCCTGGGTTCCGTCCTTAGCTCTGGAAAAAAAAAAGGCTGGAGAGGTGGCTCAGAGGTTAAGAGCACTGGCTGTTCTTACAGAGGTCCCGAGTTCAATCCCCAGCAACCACATGGTGGCTCACAACCATCTGTAATGAGATCTGGTGCCCTCTTCTGGCATGTAGACAGAACACTGTATGTGTAATAAATAAATAAATCTTAAAAAAAAAAAAAAGGTGGAATGTAATCACTATACATTATATGTGTGTATGAAATTGAAGACAGCGATGTTCTAAACTAGAAAGTGGTGATGGTGTCATGGGCCTTTGAGAATGCTGGACTAAATAAAGTCTATCAAATTGTGCAAACAAGGCAAATTGTATACTGTGTGAATTATTTGTCAAAGATTTTATAAAATGTAAAACAAGACTATCAAACAAAATAAAATATAAAAATAAAAATTATATTTTAAAAGCTAAAATAACCTTTTTATATAATATATACAATATATAATATGTTATATAATATATAATCTTTTAAAAAATTTAAAAGATTGCATATTTATGTTAATTTCAAAGTAATGGATGCAAAGACAATGCTCTACACTAGCATCTTGAGAAATGTTTTGAAGTATATCCATTACAAACAAGTGAGGGGCAGGTGTGGTGCAGGACTATAATGAACTTACTCCAGTCACTGAGGCAGAAGGGGGTGTAAAGTTTAAGGCCTGCCTAGATCGCAGAGCCAGAGCATCTTAGGAGTGCATATGGAGATTAGTGGTAGACTTTATCTTGATAAGCACTGGTTTTCACACACTTCCCCTACCCCCTTAAAGAAACCAAAAACTTAATCATTGGATGTGGTGGTGTTAAACCTGTAATCCCAGCATTTAGGAATTGGAGGTAGGAGGGTCAGGAGTTCAAGACCACCCTCAGCACCATAAAGTTCAAGATCAGCCTGGGCTACATGTGACCTTGCCTACCAGAGACAAGGCAAGACTATTAGAAGCTTTCAACCGTGTAGAGTGGAGAGAGCAGTATGTTGCACCTTCCTGTCCCTACTTCATAAATGTCACAGGTCTTTCTCAAATTTGTTTTTGAGATCAAGACAAGTATGGGATTTCACTTTTTTTTTTTTTTTGAGACAGGGTTTCTCTGTAGCTTTGGAGTCTGTCCTGGAACTCGCTCTGTAGACCAGGCTGGCCTTGAACCCACAGAGATCCACCTGCCTCTGCCTCCTGAGTGCTGGGATTACAGGCGGGCGCCGCCGCCGGGCTCAGCTGTCTTAATACCTTAAATTTTTTTTTTTTTTTTTAAGCTGAGGATCGAACCCAGAGCCTTGCGCTTGCTAGGCAAGCACTCTACCACTGAGGTAAATTTTGTGCTTTGTGTACACATCATATGAGCATATAGTTCAAATGGGTATGCACCTCAGCACAAACGCAGTACACACATAGACATGTACACACTGTTACTAAATACACAGAATGCGCGAGTTAGGTGCCACAGTCAATTTAAGGAAGCCAGTGTGGATACCACCTCCTGGTACAGCCTGCTTTGGGAGAGCCCACAGGAGCTCCCAGGCACAGCCACCTCCATGTCTGGAGCAGCACTTGGGGTCTATTTGCTGTTTGAGCATTAAGTGCAAGAATTCTACCAGGAAAGCCCCAGTATCTGAAGGTGATGAGCAAAAAGCTCTCAGCAGATGGGAAGTTGAGTTACCAAACCTGGCAGCCCTCTAGGCTTCAGACTGAAACGGCCCCTTTGAAGTAGTCCCACTTGTCCCAGGCATGTACACATACATGGTTCAGAGAGCCAAGGATGATAATCAGAAGTTTCGAGCAAGACTGTAGGATGTACAAAAGTACGTCCTCTGCAGCCTTGAGCTTCTCCAAATCTTACACACGGACAAAACCAAAACAAAACCAAAACCAAAAACCAGACACACACAAAAAAACAGTGGTTAGATGCCACGAAGTAGGTGGCAATGCCTTAACCGTATGTGTGTTGTTAGGCCCAAGGGCCTCTTCCATCCTTGTCAAGGGGAGTGCTAACCTTCTCTCCTTTCATACAACACAAACCTGCTTCTGTGCACAACAGTATTTATAGGCTAATATTCCTAACACTTTTTGATAATGGTGATTTTTCTTTATAGCCCACAAAGAAGTGTTACTGGAGAGGGACTCTAATTCTATTCATCTGCCTGATAATTTAACTTTATTCAATGGTAGGAGAATCCAATGATAGAAAAAAATTATCCATTTTATCCCAACTATGCTTTAATTATTCATAAAACTAGCCAATCAAAGGCCGAAGAGAGTACCGGAAGTTGTGACGTTCTTCAGAAAAACAGATTCCCCCGGAAACAAAACAGGTCTGGCGCCCATCCAACGGGGACACGCTCACCGACGGCAGGAAGTGGAAATGGTCGGAACGAATCAGAGGACGAGCGTCCGATAATCCTCCACGGATTTCCGGATGCCGGGCGATGGGCGCTCTGGCGGCGGGGAAGTGGTGCAACGTGTCTGCGCATGCTCCGCGTTACTCTGCCATCCGCGCATGCATAGTGACCGCTGGCTGCGTGTCTGCCGGCGCCCAGTATATGAGGAAGGGAATGGCTATCCTATGCCATGGTGGCGTTCCCTGCTTTTGTGCCCACGCCCATGAGTCCTTGGTTAAGTCCCGTTCATAGAAGAATCCATGGAGCCAGAACAGCCTGGTGGCACCAGCCCTCTTTCGTAAAAACACCGTGGTACGAATGTACACGTGTCTATACAGGGACAGGCATGTCCACGCGTGCACGAGTGTCATGCACATTTTTACAAACGCATGGCCTAGTGCACACGTGTGCACATAAGTGCACAAACAGTGAAGGACCCTGCTGTATGTATCTGCTATGCTTACTTTGCGTCTTTTGGGCTGTGTGTTCCCAGGAGTGCTTTTTCGTCAACAGCCTTAAGTAGTTAGCTGGGCATGTGCGGTGCATGGCACTCTCAGTAGCTGGGAAGTGCTGGTAGGAAGACTGAGTTCTAGGTCAGCTTAGTCCAGGTAAAGGAGACGGGTCTCAGAAACAAACAGGACGTAATTTGTCAGGGCAGGTTCATGTCCAGGCACTGGAGGAATCAGTTCAGCTAGGTATTGGAGGGGGAAGAAGGGCAGGGAGTGTTGTGTATATCGCATCTGGATTAACTAGCCTTATTTATTTAGAGAGGGTCTCTACACAGCCCTGGCTGTTGTGGAACTTGCTATAAAGACCAGGCTGGCCTTGAACTCTGTCTATGCCTCCCCATTGGTGGGATGAAAGGCTTGCACCACCATGTCCCACAGTCTATCATTTAAGCTCGTTGGTTACAGATGGAAAACTGATCACAGAAGGGAAGAGCAAGTCATACTGCAGATTGCCTGTATGAGAGAGCATGGCCCAGGATCTGGGAGAAGACTGGGTTAACTTCCCGGAGGTGGGATCTGAGGCAGAAGTGGCATCTTGGGTGATCTTGGCTGAGTTTTCGGGGCATTGGAAGGCCTAGTATTGCCTGGAGCTGGGAGAATGAATTGGCAAGTTTGGTTTGGCACTAGCAAGGCTCCATCCACCTTGTGGGTTTTCAAGTTCATTGAGCATGGTAGGAGGAAGGGGCATCTGGCTCCACAGGAACACTAGACCAGGCCTCTTAAACTTTAAAAACAAAGCAAAAACAAAGACATTTACTTTGTGTGTGTGCATGCATGTGTGTTCATGTGCCATGGCACACCTGTAGAGAGGTCAGGGGACACCTTTTCAGAGCTAGTTCTATCATGGGGTCACCAGATGCCTCTACCCACTGATTTCCTCTTGCCAGCCCTCTGTGCTTCCTTCCACTGTGACTTGACTCTGCCTCTGGTGCAGGTGGATGTCATTTCCCCATCTGGGGACAAAGCTAAAGTGCCTCAGGGTAAGGGAAGATGGCTAGAGGGGCTTCACAGGGTCGAGACCAAGCTGGGAGGGCCGACTAGGCCACAGTTCTTTCTTGGACAACCTGCAGAACCTGAGAGAAACAGGGAGGCTCTTGGTTGGCTTCATTAACAGAGGGTACTTTGCTGGAACCTCTGGGCCTTGGGCTGTGAGAAAACTCCTCTGTCCTGTTGTCTACCATACTGCAGGGCTAAACCTAGCACCTACTCACAGGAAGGCCCAAAGGGCTTGTTTAATATATGTCTGGCTAGCATAGGACTTCCTTCACGGAGGTCCTTGCCATGAACTATGCCATGACAAATCTTCACTGATTCCTAGGGCATTAGAAACAATGAGAAAGTGCTTGATGCCAGCAGGCTGGGCTGGGATACAGGTTGAGTTGGCTTTTTTTTCCCCCATGTGCCTAGAGTCTGGGGCAGGAAGATGGACAATTAGAAAGATCACTTCTGGATCGGTGGCTCCTGAGTATGTCAGGGACTACATACAGAGAAAGTTCTAGAAGCCAAAAATGTTCAGGTCATCTCACTGACCAGAAACTGAAGGAGGGGGGAACTTGTCATATGGGATTCAGGCACCTGGAAAATTGTCATTAAAGCGGTTTGATGGGACTAAGCTAACCCACTCCCAGGTACTGGGGACAGAGGAGTTGGTGTGGGTTCCCTTCTAGCTGTGGTGCTGATCCAGGCCTGAGTTCTTTCCTACTTGGAATCATGGTGCAATTGCTAGATGGAATACAACATACACAACTAAACTGGAATGTCAGATGTAGATAGATTTTTCTTTAGGCCTCCAGCTCACAAATAATGACATGGAGATTTCTTATTAATTATGAAAACTTGGCCTTAGCTTAAGCGTGTCCCACTAGCTCTTATAACTTAACCCATTTATATTAACCTACATTTTGCCTCATGGCTTTTTTCTTTTGGTTTTTTGAGACAGGGTTTCTCTGTAGCTTTGGAGCCTGTCCTGGACTAGCTCTGTAGACCAGGCTGGCCTCGAACTCACAGAGATCCACCTGCCTCTGCCTCCCGAGTGCTGGGATTACAGGTGTGCGCCACTACCACCCTGCTGCCTCATGGCCTTTTACCTTTCTTTCATTCTCTATGTCCAACTTCTTCCATGTCTTTTTGGTGTCTACCTGTGCCTCGAATACTTCCTACTTCCTCTTTCTGTGCCTGGAAGTTCTGCCCATATCTCCTGCCTAGCTGTTGGCCATTCAGCTTTTTATTACACCAATCACAGCAATACATTTTCACACAGTGTACAAATATCCCACAACAGTAAGACAAGTGTGTGCCCTAAACATTTCACAGGACACATTTCACTAAAACTAAACTGTTTACCTGAGATTCACAGTTAATAGAATGTCCTGTATTTTCAGATTTTACTATTACATGTAATTTAAAGGGAGGTTTATTTTATGGGTTAACTTACAAATGAAGGGATAGGCTACAGGGTCTGGGAAAGGTGTAGCGCAGTCCGGTGGTGTTCTCTGGAGAACTCTGCTCCGTCTACCTCTAGCATCCAGGGTCCAGGAACCAAGAGAACTGGCACATCTGGATCTTGGGTCTTCAGGGTCCTCTCTTGGCCCTGCCTTGTAGGTGTGACTGTTACCAAAGCCTCAATGGGAGTTGGAACTTCCAGATCAAAGCTGGAACGGCTACCCACTACACAAGTGTATGTCCTAAATATTTCACAGGACACATTTCACTAAAACTAAACTGTTTACCTGAGATTCACAGTTAGTGGAATGTCCTGTATTTTCAAATTTTTCTATTATTTTTTAATTTTATGTGTATGAGTGTTTTGCCTTCGTGTATATATATGTACAGCACACATGCAGAGACCAGAAGAGAGTGTCTGATCCCTTGGAACTAGAGTTAAAATACTTCTGAGGTGCCATGTGGATGCTAGGTATTGAACCAGGCTCCTTTGCAGGAGTAGCAAGCACATGCAAACACACACACACACACTCACCCACCCACACACCCACACACACACACCCACAAACTGTATATAAATGAAGAAAGCTAGCTGGGTATGAGCAGCAAGCAGGCAGCATGGGTACATTCATTTATTCAAATTCATGTATGGATGTGATGTGATTTCCTCTTGATGATGGACTGTAACCTGGAACCACTGGCTGAAGTAAACCCTTTCTCCCCTAAGTTGCTTTTGGTCAGGGTGTGTTATCACAGCAACAGAAAGCAAACCAGGGCACCATCTAAGTTCAGCTTGTGCATGAGGGGAAGAGAATGGAAATTACATCTGTGCTACAGAGCCCCTCCTAGGATCCAAGACTTGGACTCCTGGGAAGAACAAGGTGGGCCTGAGTGTGGTGCAATGCCCTGTTCACCAGCCCAGTTGTGAAGGAAGTGAATTCATCAGGAACCTTGGTATTAGTGTTATGCTTTTGTGGCTTTGCTGAGCCTCTGGTGGTCATGATCGTTATAAGATAGAAGAGGCTCTTATGGACCTAAGTGACATCAGTCAGTATACAAATTGAGTTTGTAAAGTGCTAAAGCAATCAAGATCTGGTGAGAAAAAGAAAAACAGATAAAGAGAGTCACTCAGAAGCAAACTGGAGATGCTCAGTGGTAAGATACTGTGCAAACATGAGGAACAGGTTTGGATCCCTAGCACCCACATAAAAGCCAGGTCTTGTGGCACATATGTAACCCCAGAGCTGGAGACAGTGGAGGTGGGGTTGTAGTAGAGACAGGCAGGTCCCTGTACCTCATTGACCAGATACCCTAGCTGAAATAGTGATCACCAGGTTCAGTAAGAGACCCTGTCTCAAAAAATGAAAGTGTAGGGCTTTTATAGTCCCCATAGTCTTTCAGTCTCAAGAGTCTCTTCTGAGACTAAAGGAAATCCCTTAACTGTAACCCCCTGTAAAATCAAAATAAAAAGGAAGATCACATGCTTCTAACACACAATGGTACAGAATATACATCGCCATTCCAAAAGGGAGGAAATGGAGCATAGTGAGGAAATGCTGGACCAAAGCAAGACTGAAAACCAGTTGGGCAAACTCCAAATTTTGCATCCCCATGTCTGATGTCAAAGTGCTCTTCAGATCTCTCTTTTCAGCTTTATTAACCTCAGAACACTTTTTTCTCTTGGCCTGGTTCCACACCCAGTCTGCAGCTCTCCTCAGAAGATATCCCATGACTCTGATGACTAACATTTTGGGGTCTCTAATGAATCCAGGCTTCACCTCCACAGTTTCATTCAGCAATCTCTCTGGTCTTCCTTGTAGGGAATGCCCTGACACACAGCAGCTTTCCTTAGCTATAGAGGGAGATTCCACAACCCCTTTCTTGTATTCTTGACTCTAAAGCCAGAACTATGTGGCTGAAGCCTCCAAATTCTGCTGCTTGCTGGGGCCGGAACTTGGCCCCCTCATTCAATGACATGTGCATAAGCTTTCTGTCTGTTTTCAATGTTTTCCTCTACTGCTTAAGCTTTTCTTTCTTTCTTTCTTTTTATTTATTTTTATTTTTTTGAGACAGGGTTTCTCTGTGTAACAGTTCTGGCTGCTCTGGAACTCCCTTTGTATACCAGGCTGGCCTCAAATTCACAGAGATCTGCCTGCCTCTGCCTCCAAGTGCTGGGATTAAAGGTGTGCGCCACCACTGCCTGGCACTTAAGCTTTTCTTGAACTCCTTTACACCGGTTGGGAGCTTAGCTAGGTAGAGTCTTACTCTGAGGTCACCACTCCCTTAGTCCATTTAGCATCAGACTTTTCTTTACACTCTTTATCTCCTTGAACACTGGACTTAGCTCTACTTTATTTCCTAGTATTCCTTTTCTCCTTAAATTGTACATTTTGTGTTTTTCCTTACTCAGTTTGCCCCTTTCGTTATAGATCTGCATCAGACCATTAATAATCAAGTGGTACAGTCAAATACTTGGCTGTCTCGAAATCTCCACTGCCCACACCATTAATCCAAAACTCTTCTAACTTCAGTCAGATTTTTTTTTTTTTTTAATTTTTAGCTGAGGATCAAACTTAGGGCCTTGTGCTTGCTAGGCAAGTGCTCTACCACTGAGCTAAACTCCCAACCCTTCAGTCAGATTTTTAAGGACAAGGGCAAAAAAGCAGCTACATTCTTTGCCAAAATATCACAAGAATGGTCTCTATGCCACTAAATAATATTATTCTTCTCTGAAACATCTTGAGATGGGCCACTATAGTTTACATTGCTCCCAGCACCACTGTCTTCCATGCTCCTAGTAGCATGGCTCATTAGGCTCCGCTTAAAGCATTCATCTACTTTCCTAATCCAAAGTCTCAAAGTCCACAACATTCCACCAACAAGCAGCATGGCCTGTCACAGCAATATCTCACCCCTTGGTACCAGCTTCAGTGTTAGTGTTCTATTGCTGTGAAGAGACTCCATGACCATAGCAACTCTTATAAAGGAAAACATTTAATGGGGCTTGCATACAGTTTCAGAAGTTTATTCCATTATTATCATTGTGAGGAGCATGGCAGCATGCAGGCAGACATGGTGCTGGAGCAGTTGAGAGTTCCACATCTGGATCTGAAGGCATCAGAAAGAGAAAGAAAGCCAGTGGGCCTGGTTTGGGGCTTTTGAAACCTCAAAGTCCACCCCCCATGTGACACATTTCCTCTAACAAGGCCACAACTCCCAGTCCTTTCAAATAGTGCCACTCCCTATGAGCCTGTTGGGGCCATTTTTATTCAAACCACCACACCCAGCAAGATGACTCTGGGTAAAGGTTCTTGCCTCTGAACCTGATGACCTGAGCTGGATCCTTGGGCCCAGCATGTTGGGAAGAAAGAAATGACTCCCACAGGTTGTTGTCTGACTTCCACATGAATGCAGGCCACAGCAGATGTATGCCCCAAAAAAAGTAAATGTGAAAAATGTTTTTAAAGATTTTTTTAAAAAGATCAAAAGGAATTTAAGACATTAGTGCCATCAAGACCTCTGGGCTTATAGATCGGTTCAAATTAGGCAATTAGTTGAGAAGTTACAACTCTCTTACCTAACTGAGTTAGACTTCTGTTCACTTGACTTTGAAGCTTTTTCTCAATCAAATAACATGTAGACTGCCCATCTATTTCTCCTCTCAGGACACGTCTGTCAATTAACCCCAAATCTCCCAGAGTCAGATCATTTTTACTACTGTCTGATTTTGCTGTCCTTATTGTCACCACACCCATGTTATATTGTTATTGATCCTTATGCCCATCCAATTATCCGTATTGCAGCTATGGGCCCCAGCATGGCAATGGTTCCACATTGTGATTTTGACATATGGGGAAAGAACACAGTGTTCCCCACTGATGCTAGAGATCCCCTGGAAAAATGACTTCTCACAGTCATGGTAAGAGCAGTGTCCTCTGGACCACCCAGCATGGGTGAACAGATAAATCTAGTGTAACATTCCAATATCACTGAGCCCCTGGACACTTTCCTCTGTGTCTTAGAGTTTCTATTGCTGTGACGAGACACCATGATTGTGGCAACTCTTTTTTTTTTTTTTGGCTTTTCAAGACGGTTTCTCTGTAGTTTTGGTGCCTGTCCTGAATCTTACTCTGAAGACCAGGCTGGCCTCCAACTCACAGAGATCCACCTGCTTCTGCCTCCCGAGTGCTGGGATTAAAGGTGTGTGCCACCACTGCCCGGCATATGGCAACTCTTATAAAAGAAAATATTTAATTGGGTGGCTTACAGTTTCAGAGGTTTAGTCTATTATCATGGTGGGACATGGCAGCATGCAGGCAGAAATGGTGCTGGTGAAGGAGCGGAGAGTGGAGAAGGATCTACATCTTGATCTCACAGGCAACAGGAAGTTATCTGGGACATTGGGTATGGCTTGAGCATATGTGAGACCTCAAAGTCTACTTCCACAGTGACACACTTCCTCCGACAAGGCCATACCTACTCCAGCAAAGCCACACCTCCCAAGAGTGCCATTCTCTATGAGTCTATGGGGACAGTTACATTCAAACTGCTACACTTTGTCACCAGAGCAGTCCTGGGCTTCAACTTTAGCGTCACTCACCTTCTGGGCCACGTTTCAGGAAACCAGTCAAACTGTTGGATCATCTTTAACAACTCTATGGCCCCTGAGCTACGAAGATGAGTCTATAATCTCTGCTTATTTTTATCAACCAACCAATCCAATCTATCCAGTTTGATTCCTCTGACAGTTATCCCACATGTTTATGGTGCTTTGGATTCAAGGTATAGATGGGATGTCTTAGGGTTTCTATTGCTGTGAAGAGGCATCATGACCACAACAACTCGTATAAAGGAAAACATTTAATTGAGGCTGACTTACAGTTTCAGAGGTTAGTTCATTATCATCCTGGTGGGATGTGGCAGCGTGCAGGTAGACATGGTGCTGGATCCACAAGCAACAGGAAGTAAACTGAGACACTGGGCGTGGCTTGAGTTTATATGAAACCTCAAAGCCCACCCCACAGTAACACACTTCCTCCAACAAGGCCACACTTATTCCAACAAAGAAGCCACATCTAATAGTGCCACTCCCCTTGGGGGCCATTTTCTTTCAAATCAGCACACGGGGCCTGGATCATTCAGACGAGAAAGCTCTTCCAGCCTATTACAACACTTACCTCCATACTTTAGAGAGTCTGAATTTCTCAGATCTCAAATGCAATTTCTGTTCTTGATCTGGAGGAAGGTCAGTGAATCAGGACTCAGGTAACTGGAGGGAAATTTGAGGGCAATGTGGGCTTGGAGGGAGGTAGTTGGGGCCACCTCCCTCTCCAGGCTGTGCAGATGGCCTGGCTGTACCTGCTCCTCCTAACTTGAAGCTCTCTGCACCTGCCAAGGAGGCTGGGTCCCCAGGCTGGAGCAGTGGGAATCATCCTCCTCAAGGAGAGGCTGCTGGTGTAGTTAAGCTCAGAGGATTTCTCCAGGAGACGAGATTCCTGGCAGTGTCTGTGGTTTGCACAGGTGAAGCAGAGAGAGGAGAGCCCAGCCTCCACCTCACAGCCCTCTACCACCAGCCAACCTCGGGACTTTGCAGAGCTCCTGAGAGGCTCAAGCCAGGGTGACATTCCTAGGAGCAGGGCAGACCCTAAGGAGCCACTCACACCCTCTCCAAATGGAGGCCTTGATGATCTGATTCCTTCCTTGTGCTGTCACAGCCCTTCAGGACGGCCACTGGAGCCCAGAGGGTCAGCTTCAAGGCCACTGCAAGGCTGTCACACTGAACAGTGGCTTTTAGAATCGGGTCGCCCCTGTCTGGTGGTGGCTTGTGGGCTGCTGTACCCTTCTATTGGTCTCCAGAAATTCCATCAGTCTCCACTTGGGGGCGGGCTTGCACCACTCAGGGTGCAGAGACTCTGGAAAAGCCAACCTGGTCCTGGGTCCTGCCTGCGTCCTGGGCAAAGGAACTTTTGCTCCCAGCCTCCAAGCCTCAGTCTGGCCTTGGGCAGAACTGCATTTGTTGACTCTCTCTTCTCTCTGCCTGGGACAAGTTGCCTACTCAGACTATGCTTCAGTTTCTTTCCCAAGGGGACTTGATCAGAGAGCTACATAAGCTACATAATGTGGACCTTAGGGCTTGGCTCTAGGGCAGGCTCAGGAGGGCCAGCTATGGCTGTCCTATTTTCTAGATGGAGAAATCAAGGCTTGGAATGCTCACAGGGTGGAGGGGAGGTGACACCAGCTACTTTCGGAGTCTTCTGATCCTTTTCTAGCACTTTGGTTGACATGCATGACCCAAACTGGGGTCTACATCCCTAGAGGTCCCTGAGATGTTAGGAGATGCCCTGGACTTGTGGCTTGGGTTCCCAGTAAGTGCTGTCACCCAGTAAGACCAGTCACATCCCATTGCATCTGTGTTGTGCACGCATGCAGTTCCCATGGATGATGACTGACTGTCAGCTTGACAGGATCTAGTGTCATCTATGACACAAACCTCTAGGCATGTCAGTGAGGAATCTTCTAGATGATGTTAATCCAGGTAGGAAGACCCACCCTGAAAGTGGTCAGCACTGTCTCATGGGCTGTGGTCTGAGACTGAATAAAAAGGGGAAAGTGAGCTGAGCACCATCATCTGTCTCTCTCTCTGCTTTCTCAGTATGGATGCCACGTGACCAGCTGCCTCACGCTCCTGTTGCCGCGTTGTCCCCACTGTGATGGATTGCACCCTCAAACTGTGAGCCCCCCAAATACTTCCTTATATTGCATTTGTCAGGTGTTTAGTTATATAGCAACAAGGAAAATAACGGGTACACCGTATGTTTTTCATGCCACCCAGGAGACAGATGGAAACCAAAGAGATGTGAACCAAAGAGCCCAGTCCAGTCACCAGATTTTCTGAGGGACACAGTTTGTATCTCTGTAAACATGGTTGTCTGTTTCTTGTGAGTGGCTCTGGAAAGATACAACCAACCAGTGGTTTTGAAGGCTCAGCTGAGTCCCTGCAGGGGACAAAGGGCTAGGCTAGAGATTTTTGTGTGAATGACCAGTTGAGGTGGCTTAACAGGACCTTGTCTGTGGACACCTGTGACTATGCCAGTGTCTTGTAGATAGACCATTGCCCAGGCTATGCTGACTTTGTGTTACTATGTGACTCTGCAGGCTATGTGTTGTTTGTCCTGTGTCTCAGTGAGACTGGTGTCTATTTAGGGGTAGCTGCTGTCTGAGGGAGCCAGAGATCTGGCAAATTACCTTTTTGTTTCTCACAGCAGAGAGTGACCGAGGCTAGGCTCTCTCTGGGAGATGCCCCCGATAGGGAGCAAGCCTGTGCTCCCTCCAGGGGATGCCCCTGTGTCTTTGGTCCAGCCTGCCCTGGATGCTTTTCTGCTTCTACAGGGAGGTGAATGACCATCCAGCGGGGTGAGGCTTCTCCTTGGGGCCCTCTATTAATAAAACAACCACTGACCCCCGGACGTGCAGGCAGATGAGGGGCACAGCATTCCCAGGGTCGCCGTTTGTCCAGAGACCTTTCGTGCCTGACCCAGCCGCCTCTGGAGTGCTCCCATCCTGCTCTGGCCCCTTGGCTGGAGGACCGGAAGTTCTGCATGGACCAAGCTGGGGCTGCCCTTCCTCCAATATATAAATATCCCACTACCAGCTCCCTGGGAGAGTCCTAAGGGCCTGAAGGAGGGAGGGACAGAGCCCCAGGCCCTTGAGACCAGGCATGACTCAGATGCAAGTCATCTGCCCTCCAGGCTCTTCCAGAACCTTCTTGGGCTACCCTGGTGTCCTGTTCTGTTTGTGGAACCCAGAGGCAGCCTGGATGAGGATGAGGGGGCTCGCTCTGTTTCTCTCTCATTCAGCTGTTTTTGTGGAGTTAGTGGCTATTGGCTGGGGACAGAAAGGGAGATAACTTCTTTCTAGCTCTGGCGACCTAGCTGTGCTGGAGAGGCAGGAAGGCTGAGATCCAGGGGCAGGATCAGATTTCTATCATCTGTTTAGACCAGTGGTTCTCAACCTTCCTAATGCTGCGACCCTTCAATACAGTTCCTCATGTGGTGACCCCCCACCATAAAATTATTTTCGTTGTTATTTCATAACTGTAATTTTGCTACTGTTATGAATTGTAATGCAAATATCGGTGTTTTCCAATGGTCTTGGGGGACCCCTGTGAAAGGGTCAGTCAACCCCAAAGGAGTCCTGACCCACATGTTGAGAACCACTGCTCTAGAGTCACATGCAGTTCTCGACTGAAGCTCTCCAAGAAGGCCCCTTAGCCACCCTGTTCCTTTTGGGTTTTCCCAAGCACCCCAATCCTTGTCAGCTAGGTTCTCCCAAGGTGACAGTGACTTTGTCCTGTGGTCCCTGGTAGCCTCTGCTATGTCCCATTCTGTTGAAGTGGGGCCTGCCTGTTTATGTCTGCTTCCTGCTAGCTCCACACTCACTGAGCCACAGGGGAAGAGCCAGCAACAGACTATATGTGCTGCAAGCTACATGAGGTTCCAGGACACCTACTGGAACAGTTGGACACTTGGGTGCTCAGAAACCTGAACTGAAGGTACCTGGCTTTGCTCACCTAAACTACCCATTTTTTTGCGGGGGAGGTCAGCAGATAGTGATACCTGGAGCTCGGGGCCCAGGCCCTGAGTTTGGAACACCACATCTAGGTTGGGTTCCTGTTTTTTTTTTCCCTTTTTTTAAAAAAAAATTTCTAATTTAATTTAATTTTACATATCAGTCATGGATTCCCCTGTCCTCCCAGGGTTCCTGTTTTACCTGGAGCAGATACAGGTCTCTGAGCATCCTGCCTGATACTGCATCATTGAAGGTCCACAAACTGCAGCTGAGCAGCTCACTACAAATGTATTCTCTTCCTGTTCTGAAAGTCAGAGTTCAATATCAAGGCTTGGGGGTGGGGGGGTCTGGCCCTCCCCAAGGCTCCTGGAAAGATGGTCTTTCCTGTCTCTCCTGTACTCCTGGGGTTGAGAATGTGTCAATAAATTTTGTTTTCCTCCTCTTACGGCATCTTCTTGCTTCCCTGCATGCTGGGTGTCTCCTATAATGGCACTTGTCCTTTGAGTTAGGGCCTTCAATCCACACTGATCTCTTTTCATGATCCTGGACCCATTCACATTTGCAAAGTCCCATGAACTGCAGGGTTGCCCCATGAGGAGCCATGCCCACTAGAGCATGGATTGAGGGATGCAGAGGACAAGCACCATTTCCAGGCCATCCCTTTGCAGTCCCACTGTATATTGGTCTCTAGGGAGGTTGAAATGGTCTAACTTCCTTAGCCAAAAGCCATGCCTCAAGTGGGGATGAATATGACCGCTTGTTCCCCCACTTCTCCTTGCAGCTGAGCATCAGGGGACTCATTTTATGACAGACAATGTCTTAAAGAGGCAAAGCCACCACCCCATGATCCACTAGAAGGACTTGGTCTCAGGCTCCTCTGTAGTGTAGAGAGTCCAGGCTGGTCTGGGACAGTAGAGACTGTCCTCTGGAACACCTGAGCCCAGATGTTCTTTCTGTGAGCTCTCTTCTCTTCAGGACAGGGCCAGCATCTGTCCTAGGCGCTGCCAAGGCTCCTAGCAGGGTCAGCCAGTGTGGCTGACAGAGACTCTGTTTCCTTTGTCCTTCTGTGTGAGCTCTCAGTCTTCCAGGAACAGTCCTTGCAGCTGCCTCTATTTGGTGGGAGACCACACTGGCCATGGCCTTGGGACTCTGGAATCTCTATGTGGGATGAGACCGAGGGGCTCATTCCCTAGCCCTGAGCCTGATCATCTGCTGTAGGCCCCAACCGTGAGAAAAGCAAGCAATACAGAAACATGGACAGGGAAGTGTGGCTCACAGGTTTTCAATGGGAAAAGAGGATGCTATTGGGAATTGGACTGGAGGCCATTTTATGTTACATTTTGGTAAAGAATCTGGCCAAGTCATAAGCATTTGAGGGGAATTCAACTCTAAAGTAATGAGGTGGGCTGGAGAGATGACTCAGTGGTTAAGAGCACTTGTTGCTCTTGCAGAAGACCTGGGTTCAACTTCCAGCACCCTCATGGTGGTGCATAACCATCTATAACTCCAATTCCAGGGGATTCAATACCCTCTTCTGACTTTCTTATGCACATGATGCATGTACACATATGAAGGCAAAACAGTCATACACATAAAAATGAATAACTATAAAATAAAAAAAATAAATCGCTGGGCAGTGGTGGCACACACCTTTAATCCCAGCACTCAGGAGGCAGAGGCAGGTGGATCTTTGTGAGTTTGAGGCCAGCCTGGTCTCCAAAGTGAGTTCCAGGAAAGGCGCAAAGCTACACAGAGAAACCCTGAGTTGATGTCCATGGCCCCTGTTACCTCCAAGGGCTGTGCAGATACCTGGGTCTAGTCTGCCACCTGAGAACACACTGCTGTCAGAGGGCCATGATGCTACCAGGGCCACACTGATCTGGTTGGCCTGTGCTGCTACCTGGACCATGGTGACACTCGGGCCTGGGCTACTGCTGAGGGCCACATCTGGGTCCATGGTCCTGCTGTGGTTGGGGTCTGTGTTGATATCCATGGCATGTGTTACCACAGGGGGTCATAGGAACCAAGTGTGTTGAAATCCAAGGGCCATGCTGAGCTGGTCCCTCCCCTCACTTGTCATGGGATAGCTGTTCTTGCCCCTTGATAGATACTGCAGCAGAAGAACTGCCCCCCCCATCAGGAAAGATGGTCACACTCCTCATCATGGTGTGCATCTCAGCTGGGGAGCACACTAGAGCTGAGCTTGTTGTCGGGATGCAGATGAGCAATCCCCAAGGACATGAGAACAGCAGAGCTGACCCTGTGCCTTCCTCATCTACCATGTAGTGGCATGGGTGAAGGAAAGATGCCCTCTCTCTCCCACCCCTTGCTACCTGAGGTAGGCAAGAGAGTTTGCCCTAGGATCGTGAGAGATGGAGAACTAGCCTTGTCCCTCACCCACTGAAGCACATGGAAGAGTGGGCCCTGCATCCCACCTGGACAGCACACTAGAGCTGACCCTGTTATTCGGGGCGCAGGTGAGATGGCACTGAGGACATGAGGGGGGGAGAGCTGACTCTCCCTCCCAGCCCCAGCCCGAGAGAGAGAGAGAGAGAGAGAGAGAGAGAGAGAGAGAGAGAGAGAGAGAGAGGCAATAGAGGGGAGGGTGCTGAACCTTGCCTGTGCAAGACAGTGGAGCTGGCTCTGCTGGTGTGAGTGTGGATAAGCCAGATGCCAGGACCTGAGAGCAGGAGAACTGGCCCTGCTCCTTGCTGCAGGCTGCGTTGGGTTGGCTGAGGCAGTGCTGGAGAGCTCACCTGGTTGGTGACAACGGGGGAAAGCTGGCAGGCTGACCAGCCCAGCTACCACCCAGGCCCAGAACAAGGCCTATGAGTTGACCCACCCCAACCTCCATCTCATCTATGAACTGTTGGAACACATGAAGGGGACAGACCTACAGATCCAAAACTGCAGGATCCCCATGACACAGGACAACAGGATATCCAAGAGGAGCCCCAGTGAGAGCCCACTATGGATGGTGTAGAAGCCAGAGGCCTCGAGCCAGACCAATGACTCATGGCAATGAACACTTGCAAGTAAAGATGAATGGACTGAAGGGTTGACTGTGTGACTCAACGGGTCATACCACAGCTCCCACAATGAGATCCTTCTCCTTTTGTGTTTGTTGTTGTTTTATTTGGCTTGGTTGTTTTGTTTGGTTTTTGGTTTTATTTTTAAATTTTGTTTTGAGGGGCAAGTTGCAAGGGCAGAGGGCAGGTGGGGGTTGACAGTGGGGAGATGGGTGGGATCAGGATGCATAATGTGAAATCTGAAAACAATCAATAAAAAGTTAAAAACAAATCAACAAATAAAACCAGAACTCATTTTTCAAAAATTTAATTTAGGGCTGTAGAGTACTTGTTATTTCTGCACCCACATGGTGCCTCACAACTATCTGATCCAGGGAATCAGATGCCCTCTTCTGACCTTCATGGACACCAGGCATGTACACATACATACATGAAGGTAAAACACTCAAAACTACAAGATAAAAATCAATAAGTTGGGCTGCAGATATGGCTCAGTGGTTAAGAGCACTGGCAGCTCATGCAGAGGACCCAGGTTCAATTCCTAGCACTGATGTGATGTCTCATAACCAACTGTAACTCTATTGTATGCTGTACCTCCAGTTCCAGAAAATATGGTGCCTTCCTTCTCTGGCTTCCAAAGGTACCAGACATGTATGAAGTGCACAGACATGTATGCAGACAAAACATTCATACATATTTAAAAAATTAAAAAATTATTTAATTTGAGTTCTTAGTTAAGAATTTGAGTACCAGAGGAAACTGCACTTTTAAGCAAATTGGCACCCTCAAAGACTATAGGGACTTTTGAAGTTGGACTGAACATGTTTTGTGTGGGAACCAAAATTGGACTGTTATTGTTTAAGAGTAATACGATTGGGTATCAACAAGGGGTGGACTTGTGATGACTAACTTCATTGTCAGCTTGACGGGGTTTGGAATCACCTAGGAGACACACCTCTGCATGTGTCTGGGATGTGTTTCTAGAGCGGCTTAACAGAGGAAGGAAGACCAACTGTGAATGTGGGTGGTACCATCCATGGGGCTAGAGGTCCAGACTGAATTAAAAGGGAGAAGGGAAAAACCAACTTAGTGCTAGCATGTCCTTCCTATGCCTCCTGATCTACCAAGGCGCGAGCAAGCAGCACCCCCCCCACACACACACACCGTGCCCTCACCATCATGAGGCACTGCTGACCATCATGAGGCACTGCTGACCGACTCTAGTCAAAATGTGTCTTTCCTCCCTCAAGTTGCTTCTTGTCAGTGTTTGGTAATAGCAGTAACGACTACAGTTCTTTCCCCAGACACAACACTGGATACCATTTCCTGCTGATTTTATAGATTGACTAAAGGCATTGCCAACTGGGTGGGGGTAAAGAGGTATCAGCCACTTTTTTGTTTTTGTTTTCACTGTGCTGCCAAGACTGGGCTCAAACTCACAGATCTTCCCGCCTCAGCCTACTGAGTGCTGGGACCATAGGCACGCACTCCCCTGCCCTGCCCTTCCCCCCCAGGCTTTGTCCTCTCATTTTTTACATTTTGCACTTTGAGACGATAAATATTACAAACACGCTGTGGGCAGCTATGCCTGTGATGGGCTTTCCCTCCAGCAGGAGAGCCTCCTCCTGTGTGTGTTTGTTGGAATTCCGGGTATGTCAATAAAATCTCTTTCTGTTGTCTCTTGTGAAAGCTTTGTTTTCCTTTCCTCCAGTTTGCTTTTCCTTTGTTGGCTTAGCTTCTTGATTTATATTTTTTGTTTTTCATGTCATTTTTTTTTTTATGTGAGGTATCATTCTTTAGCAGTTGCCCACCTTGATCTTTGAGACAGGGTCTCTCACTGGGGCCTGGGAGCTCACTCACTCATTGGGCTGGCCTTGCTGGCCACCAGGCTCCTAGGGTCCCTCTCTTTCCAGCTCCCTAGTCCCAGGTCTGCAGCGTGCACCATCATGCCTTCCTGTGCACCATCCGTTCTTTATGTGGGCACTGGAGGTCCTTATACTTGCACAGTGGGTACTTTTACAACTGACCTATCTTTCCAGCCCATGGCAACTTTTATTAAATATTTTATTTTACATTTTAAAATTTACTTAAAAAATTTTGTGTACATTTGTAAGTATGTACACATGCCTGTAGGTGCCAGAAAATGTGTTGAATTCCCCAGGGCAGGAGTTGCAGGTGGTTGTCAGCTGTCTGACCCAAACATGGGTCCTCTGGAAGAGCAGTTTATTATTAACTGCTGAACTATCTCTCCAGCACCCTCATATTAAAATAAAAAAGATTTATTTTATTTTATACATTTGAGTATTTTGCCTTTATGTATGTATGTGAACCACATGCATGCCTGGTGCCTGGAGAAGTCAGAAGAAGGTGTTGAATTTCCTGAACTGGAGTTACAGATAGTTGTGAGCCACCATGTGAATGCTGGGAATGGAACCTAGGTCCTCTGCAAGAACAAGTGTTCTTAACTATTGAGCCATCTCTCCAGCCCCACATGTCAAACTTTTTTTCTTTTAGATTTGTTTTCAATTATGTGTATGCTGTGTGTGTGTGTGTGTGTGTATGTGTGTGTGTGTGTGTGTGTGTGTGTGTGTCCTTGAGTGCAGGTGCCTGTGGAGTCCATAAGAATGTGTTGGGTCCCCTAGAGTTACAGGCAGTAGTGAAGCCACCTAATGTGGGTCCTGGGAACTTAACTTGGGTCCTGGACAAGAGCAGTCCTCATTCTTTTTAATTTTTTCATTTGTTTGTTTCTGTCTTTTTTTTTTTTTTTTTTTTTGAGCTGAGGATCTAACCCAGAGCCTTGCGCTTGCTAGGCAAACGCTCTACCTCTAAGCTAAATCCCCAACCCTGTTTCTGTCTTTTGAAGACAAGGTGTCACTATGGTGCAGCCCTGGCTGTCTTGGAACTTACTATGTAGACCAGGCTGGCCTGGAACTCACTTGCCTCTGCCTTCCGAGTGTCAGGATTACAGGTGTGTCCTCTCATGACCTTCATGAGCAATGCTGGTGCCTACTCAACCCATCTTTCCAGCTCCATAGGTCAATCTTTATATTTACACAGTCAGGGCTTCTTTCTTGCCTGGTGGTTGTGTTGTGTGTGGCCTAGGTTGGAGGCGGAGGCCTGGGCAAGGCACAGTGGTTGCGCTGCAGTGAATGCAGCTGCTCTTTGAGACAGCGCTGTGCTTTGGGGCTTCCGCCGGCTCTAGTGACCTCTTCCTGGAAGTGAGTCCTGTGGTGAATGGTTCAGGGTCACCCCTTTGGCTCCTGTGGACCTAAACAGGACATTCTGTTACAGAATCAGAAATCGTGTTTGTTTGTTGGAAAATCAACAAGATATGACAGTGTGTATATGTCTGTGTGTGAGGAAATGGGGCAAAAGTCACCCAATTAGCAGGCTCAATGTAGCCTTTGACCATTGCTAAGAATCTAGTTCCTCTAGTGTCTGCTGAGTGGTGGAGTACCTTTGCTGAGTGCTCAGAACACAGGCATCGTGAGGGGCCTCCGGGAGGGGCCACAGTAAGTGTGAAGGTGCCTCTCCTGCCTGGGGTGCCTCACAGGCCTGCAAAAGTGTTCTAGGGATGCTGTAAGATCTCTGGGGACAGGGTCCTCAAGAGGGACTCAGCTTCCCACTGAGGAGACACGGCCATTCTGGTCTCCAGCTTTTGGCCTGTGAGATTGGACATTGCTCCTGGGACATGGTCCTTGTTTTCTATATTATATTAGCTACTGAGAACTCAGTCCTTGGCACACAGTGGGTGTTTAGTCAGTGGTGACCAAGGTATGGTGGGCATGAGCCTCATTTGTGTTCTGTGATTGTCGCAGTGTTATGATGGTGGGCGGGGGCGGCGCAGAGCAGATGCTCTAGCTAGGGGAGGACTGCTTGTAAGCTCTGGACACTGGCCTTCCCCACCCCTGCAAGGTGTAATGCTCCAGCTGTCTGTCTGACAAGTGGTCAGACTGCTGGCCTCTTAAGCACCCTGAAGTCAGTTCACCTGCTCAGGGCCAAGGCTTGTGCCAAGGCACCAACCCAGTTTTTGGAAACAGATGGGTTAGCCCTGCGTTCTGAGCCCTGGTTTTAGGCCCTGGATCTGCCCTTCTGTAGGTGAGTGGCCACTTATGGGAGCTCTGGGTTCCTCTCCCTACCATGGGTCTAGGGAACACAGTGGGGTCCCCTCATAAGTCAGAGACCATCATGGATTACAGCTAGATTTTGTGGTCACTCATAGTGTATACCACCCCCCTCTACACTCCTGTGCGTGCACGCGCGGGGCACACACACACACACACACACACACACACACACACACACACACACACACAATGCTGAGTATTTGGCACGGGAGCATGGGTGCATGGAGCATGGGTGCATGGAACATTGGTGCATGGATGCATGGAGCATGGGTGCATGGGTGCATGGTCTAGCCTTTCTGTGTCACTGTCAACTCTCCCCTGCCCTCCTTGTCCCCCCTTTGCTTTTCCCAGGACCCAGGCAGGAGTCATTAAAAACTCCTAAAGCCAACCATGGAGTCCCAGTCTAGGCCCCCTGCTGCAAGGGACCAGGTCTCTGGGTTTGCTGCCAGTACAGAGGTGACCAAGCTGGCTTCATTGCCTGTGTGCCACCCCCCCACTTGCAGCAGAGCCAGCAGGCAGACTCTAGGACAGTGCCCAGGGACTTTCCATGGTGGAGGAGCCCAACCAAGGCCCCACAGCTGTTCTGTCCACAGCTCAATCACCAGATGCCTGGGAGCAGGATCTTTTCAGGACTGAGCTTGGAACGTCAGGAGGCCATAGACCCACCCAGATGGGCAGCAGGATTATGACACAAGGTAGGGCTGTCCCCGGGCCTCTTAGATGGGAAACAGGTGACATAGAGACCTACCTTTGGAGTCAGGAATCCTGTCAGCCAACCTGCCCCAACTTTGAGTGAGGAGAAACTATGGGGCCCCCAGAGTGTGGCTGAGCTCTCAGGGTACTCTGACCCAGCTCTCCAGCTTTCAGGCTCTGGGAGCGTTGATTTCTCCCCACCCCTCCCTACTTGGGCTCCAATCAATCAATAGAGGAAATCTTTCGTGTGGCACCTCTCTGAGCCCTGCAGGCTCCTACAAGATTGATTAACACAAACATCAATTTCTTGGGCCGCACGCCTCTGAAAACACGGTGCTTTTTCAGATTGAATTGCTACTGTGCGCCCGGTGTAAATAAAGGAGAGGGAATAGCATGGAAGATTTGTGACCGTGTGCTGTGGCTGCCCTCTCAGCTGCTGCTGTTAGACTGGTGACAGGGAGACAGAGGGCAGAGGAAAAGAGGGGAGCTTATGTGGCATCCCCTGACCCCCTGCCAAGACTGACAGGCGGACAGAGAGGTGGAGGAGAGTCAGGGGGTGTGAAAAGTCACAACTATGGCACAGCAGATCTGTAGCAGGATCTCTGGAAGATGCGTGCTAATTGGCTCTTTATTTTTCCTGGCTGTCAGGAGGGTGTCCGTAGAGGGGCAGGTGTCACTACTGGCCCTGCAGCAGCTGTGGGATAGCTTGGCTTCTGGCCCTGAGGCTGCATGAGGCTCTTTGGCTTTGCCCCTCCCTCCCTCTCCAGCACAAAGCAAGGCATGATCAAGCAGGCTCAGACCAGGCACTTCATGGGCACGGGGCCCAGGAGAACCCGAGCAGGAGAGTTTGTCAAGATAGAGATGCACACAGGGACTGACCATGGTCCTGAGGACCTTCCCTGAGGTCACACCCTTTCATCCTTGGCTTTGTGCCTTCAATATGTGTCCCTGAATCCTGCTGCCTGTCTCCTTATCCTGAAGCCCAGCTACCTCCATACCCCTAAACATTTCACCTGGGCCATGGGGACCCTGAAAAAAAAATTTTTTTTTCTGTTACTGTATTAAAACGCTCTGACAAAAGCAATTTAAAGGAGAACGGGTTTATTTGAGATCACAGTTCAAGGTACAGTCCATTGCAGTGAGGAAGCCAAGGCTGTAGGAACTTATTGCAGCTGGTCATGTTGAATCCACAATCAGGAAGCAGACAGTGATGAATGCATGCTGCTGCTCTGAGCCCTTTCTTTGAACCCTAGCCTAGGGAATGACACCACCTATGTGAAGATGGGTCCTTCCACATCAATTAATGTATTCAAGAGAATCCCCGCAAGCATGCTCAGAAGCCCATCTCCCTGGTGATTCTAGATTCCTTCCATCTGACAGGCAACAGTCATCTTCACAGGCCCCAGCCTAGAACATGTGAACAGCTGATGCATCTCACAACAAACAAGAGATGGGTGAGCCTCGTGTCAGTAATAGAGTCCAAACGTCTTGAATTCTCCACTGTGGCCACCCAGCCTGAGATGATAAGGAACCACCTTCTCCTCCTCCTCCTCCTCCTCCTCCTCCTCCTCCTCCTCCTTCTTCTTCTAATAAAGATTTATTTATTTATTATGTATACAGCATGTGAGACCAACCAGAAGAGGGCACCAGACCTTTATTACAGATGGTTGTGAGCCTCTATGTGGTTGCTGGGAATTGAACTCAGGACCTCTGGAAGAGCAATCAGTGCTCTTAACCTCTAAGCCATCTCTCTAGCCCCGAGGAACCACCTTCTGCAGGGGGTTCCCATCAGGTCTGTGACCACAGCTTCTGGGGTTCCCGTCAGGTCTGTGACCGTAGTTTCTGGGGTTCCTGTCAGGTCTGTGACCGCAGCTTCTGGGGTTCCTGCCAGGTCTGTGACTACAGCTTCTGGAGTTCCTGCCAGGTCTGTGACTACAGCTTCTGCACATGACTGGCCCCTGCTGGTGCTTGAGGATGATCATCAGCAGGTGATGTGGCTCTGCTACCATGCTTTGTCTCTGCAGTAAAGGTCCAGGTCTCTCCAGGCTCAGCCTTTGTTCAGATCTGATGGCACATCTGTGACATTGGGAAAGTTCTTATTTACAGGTCAGGAGCTAGCACAGCTGGGACTGGAGGTGACTTCAAGAAGAGGAAGAACTCACAATTCTAATGAGTTCTAAGCTTCATTTTTTTTTTCCTGTACCCCAACTGGAGAGGTCAGCAGACTCCAAGGAACTGACTTTGGACCTGGGCAACCAGACAATGGGAAATTGTCATCATCTTAGTCACCAGCTCAGCTCTGGGCAGAATCCTGGGTCCCTCTGTTGACTCGTATTGGGCAGCCTGAGTGGAGCTGGGTCCTGGAGGGATAGGACAGTTATAAACGTGGTATGGTCTTGCCCAGTTCTTGGAATGTCTAGAATCAGAATCACTGCTGCTCCTGAAGCCACCTGTCGGTTCAATTGGAGCTGGACTGTCCAGGTGAGGGTATCCTTGTATTGGGGATTTATAGGTGGTGGGAAGTGGGTTTGCAGAAGCTATCTGACTTGCTCTTTACCTCCCATGCCTCAAGTCTTCCATTGCTCTCCAGTACTCTCAAACTCAAGCTACAAGAGCCTCACTTGGTCTCCCGGAAACTCCAGCACGCTCCCTTCATGATCTCACATCTGAACCTGGTGATTCCTTCAGGGCTTCTCTGGTACCCTTCCCAAGGCTGATTCCAGTCCCTCAGGATGTGATGTGGTTTCTGACAGGGCAAGTGCTTACCGAGAACCTAGTGTGTGTTGGATGCCAGGCATGCCCAGCAGGATTGTGACTCTCAAGCTTGTAGTTCAGGGTCTCACTATTCTTCTAGAGGCAGGGCTTTTCCTGCACTCAGGGGTGTGTAAGCCTAGCATACATCAGGAGAGGTGCCTCACCCTGGAGTACCCTTCAGAACATATGGCTGAGCCCTAGCTCCTTCCCAGCTTGTGTCCTGTGTACCAGATGCTTCCACATCCCTGGGCTCTTCAGCAGGGTTGTGAGGCTCAGCTGTCCAAGAATGGGCGATGTGGGGAGTGGGAAGCTGTGTTGTAACACACTCACTGATCAGCCGTGTCCTGAGTCAGGGAGGACAGGCATGTTCCCTGCCAGAGAGATGAGAAAACCAACAAAGCTAAGACTGAATGGGAGAGGCATTGCAGAGCTGATGAAGGATACAGACATGCCTCCTGTTATCGGTAGGCACTATCCAGTCTTGCTTCCAGGGGAGGTAGCCCTGCAGATGGAGAGGGTATAGATGCCAATGCAGAGACTCAAAGGTTCACAGGAGGAGTGGGAACCAGAGGGTTTTGGTCAGACAGGTTTTGGAGAGATTCCCAGGGTTCTCTGGGTGGAGAGCCATGGAGATCAGAGCCTGAATAATAAATCTAGAGGCAGGAGGCAGGTGAGTTGCAGAGATGCGAGGAGGCAAAGGGATGGCCAAAGGAAGGAGTGAGGATGGTGCTCTCCTTTTCTGAACATCCTTGGAGAGATTCCCCTGTCCTTCTCCTTCAGCATGTCACCATGTCACCAGAAACAAGTTTCGGAGAAAGTGAGCTGTAGAAGCCGGAGTAGCCCCTCCCTGTTTTCCCCTGTTCTTTACAGCCCCATTCTCATCAGACAGAGTTTGAGTGCCTACCCCTTCCTTGGGACTCTGCTTTATTTATTTATTTATTTATTTATTTATTTATTTATTTATTTATTTATTTATTTATTTATTTATGGTACCTGGCATTTAAGAGACTAGAGGTGGAGATCCCAGAGCCCCGCCTATGTGTTTAGACTCCCTTAATTTGAACTGCTTTCCCTGTGAGACATTGCAGAGCTTGGGGCTCGGGATGATGGGCCAGGGATGAGCCAGGGCAGAGCCAAGACAAGATGCTGCTGCCTGGGGTTTCAAGTGGAATCGAGTGAGTCAGCTTCTGCAGTGCGTTCAGGCGTGCCCAGACTCGCAGTAGCTGCCGGTGGCAGGCACTTGAGTTAAGTGTGGCTAATTTGGTACAAGAACACGATGCCACCAGTAATTTTGCATTTTGGAGACAATAAGAGACAGTACAAGGCCCGTTTCAAATGTAGCAGGAAGGGGGGCAGGAGAGAGCAGTGGACAAAGGGCTTGGCACGGGCGTGGAAGGGATTGGAATCTGTCAGCCACTTCCTGAAGCCAGGACCCTGGCATGGCACCTGCAGCTCCCAGGTTTGTTTTTCTCAAGACAGGGTTTCTTTGTGTAGTTTTGGTGCCTGTCCTGGATCTCGCTCTGTAGACCAGGCTGGCCTTGAACTCACAGAGGTCTGCCTGGCTCTGCCTCCTGAGTGCTGGGATTAAAGAAGTGTGCCACCACTGCCTGGCACCCTGGGGGTTTGTGGGAAAGGCAAACCCGGTCCTAGCTTGTTGAAGCAATGGGCCTGGGTAGATGCTGAGGGTAGTGACTGTGTCTATGGTCATCGTGAGCTCTAAGTCCCCTCTATTTGCTCATCCTTTGGTACTTTCATCCCATGCACCAGGAAGAGCAGGAGGCCCTGGGGTGAGCTTGGCACAGAAGCCAGCCCCCATGGCCAGGCCACAGCAGGTGGTAGGGTGAAACTGGGAGTCAGGACTTGACATTCCTCTATAAAAGCCTCTTTGCATCTTGGTTCAGTAGCACAAAGCCAACCTTCATTCTAGGTGGAAGGAACTGGGTAGGGAATCTGCAGGGAGAAGGTTCTGAGCTATGCCCCAGAGCCACAGATCACCCCCACCAGGTCCCCTCATTTCACTTCATCCTTCAACAAGCATTTTCTGAGCTCTGGGCACCCCTGTGAGTCAACCAGTAACATGAGACCTGCACATCCACTTTCACCTACGACCTTTATGGCTGGGTGATCTTGGCTAATGCGGTCTGGTGGTGACTAGCAGGTCCCAGCCCCTGGTCACTGATGGACGTTGGAAGCTTCTACCATTTTCACCATTGTTTTCTTGGGCCATTGGACACAGCCTCAGAGGTGAAAGTTCCTTTCTTTGGGCTCTTGGTCACTAAGAAGAAGGTTCAGAAGCAGGAAGGTTGGGGTCCTAATACCATGCTTGGTAGGACATTGCGAGAAGGGCTGAGCTGAAGAGGATATCAGGGTGGTCTGATGAAGTGGAATTCAGCTTTCCTCTGAGCTGACTGGCCCAGGGCAGTGTGTATCCTCAGTCAGCTTGAAGCTCCAGACACCCCTCCATCTTATTTGCCTAAGACCACACAGCTTGTAGAGGGAAATGGTTAAGACCAAGAGATTGACAAAACACTCCACGCTAATGAAAACTAAGGTCTAATAATGTGTGATGTTGTGGTGGCACTTAAAAAAAAATGAAGGGAAGTTCATAGAAGAAAATAATTGTATTAAAAGGAGACAAGTGATCTATCTATCTATCTATCTATCTATCATCTATCTATCCATCTATCATCTATCTATCTATCTATCTATCTATCTATCTATCTATCTATCTATCTATCCATCCATCCATCCATCCATCCATCCATCCATCCATCCACCCACCCACCCACCCACTCACTCACTCACTCACTCACTCACTCACTCACTCACTCACTCACTCACTTATCTATCCATCCATCCATCCATCCACCCACCCACCCACCCACTCACTCACTCACTCACTAATTTATCTATCTATCTATCTATTTACTGAGACCAGTGATCTTAATGGCCACCTTAAGAAGTGGGGAGAAGGGAGCTAATTGGGGCTGTAGCTAAGTGGGCAGAGCAGCTGCTGTGCATGCTCAAAGTCCTCCATTCTTTTCCCAGCACCTTGTAAAACGGGTCTAGTGGTGCATGCCTGTAATGCCAGTGCCTGAGAGGTGAAGGTAGGAGAGTCAGAAGTTCAAGGCTGGGCCAACAATGTGGCTTAGCAGGCTAAGGTTTGCTCTCCGGAGCCCACTGTGGAAGGAGAACCTATTCCCAAAAGCTGTCCTCTGACCTCCACAGAGTAGTATTCATGCCTCCCTTCACCTCATAATAAAATAAAGAAGTTCAGGGTCATCTTTGGCCACATAGTGATTTTGAGGCCAGCTTGGGCTATATAAGCCCTTGTCTAAAAAATGGGGGGGGGGGTGGGGCACTGGAGAGATGGCTCAGGTGTTAAAAGCACTGGCTGCTCTTCCAAAGGATCTTGGTTTGACTCTCAGCACCCACATGGAGGCTCATAATTGTAACTCTAGTTCCAGGAAATCTGATGCCCTCTCTTTTGGCCTTCTTGGGCACCAGGCATGCATATCGTGCACAGACATACATGCAGGCAAAAAACTATGCACATGAAATAATAATGAAAAAAAGAAAAACCTTAGAAAAAACATGTGCATGGTATTGAACCTCCTGCAGTGTGAGTATGACACACGTTCCCCATTCACTCATGTGTTCATTGGCACTGATTAATAAAGTTCCAAACCTTTTCCTGAGTCTTCAATCAGATTTACTTCTAGGAAGCTGAGCTATCTTGATATTGTGCTAAGTTGTATCATTTTAATATATATTTTCATGTCGAGGATCGAATCCAAGGCTCCAAGCCCGCTAACAATCATTTCTCCACTGACATCCCTAGCCCTAACCTTGAAAAAAAAAGGTCTATTTGCTTAGTTCTGTATTTTAAAGACTTACTTTATTTTTTATTTTATGAATGTTTGTCTGTGTGAGTGTGTGCTGCATGTATGTAGGCACTCTGGAAGCCAGAAAAGGGCATCAGATCCCCTGGAGTTGGTGTTACAGGTGGTTGTGAGCCACCCAACATGGGTGCTAGGAACCAAACTTCAATCACCTGAAGGAACAGTAAGCACTCTGGACTACCGAACCCTCTCTCCAGCTCACTGTTGAGTCCTGTTACGTACAAATATGACATTGTGCATTGATTTTGCATTCAACATTCTGCTATACTCAGCATTTCTGATGATTGATCAGTAGGTTATTTCAGGTCTATGTATACAATCCTGCCACCTGTGAAAATGACAGTTTTGTCCCTGCTTTTTTGGGAGTCTTTCCACCTTTTATTTGTTTTTCTTATCTTATTGCACTGGCCACAGCTGCTCCTGCAGTGCTGAAGGGACACAGTACGAGGTGAAATACTTCCTTTCTGGGGTCAGAGGGGAAGCTTTCAAATCCTCCCACCAAAGATGGCTTCTTCAGATCTTTCTTTTTAAATAGAGTATCTTTTATTGATTCTTTAAAGATATAAAAAATTATTTATGTGCCTATATATCTTGCCTGCATTTATGTAAGTGTACTGCCTGAGTGCCTGGTTCCTGCCGAGGCCAGATGTGGGTACTAGACCACCTGGAACCAGAGTGAGGGATGGATGTCAGCTGCCCTGAGGGTGCTGAGAACAGAACCCAGGTCCTCTGAAAGAATAGCAAGTGCTCTTACCACTCAGCCATCTCTCCAGCCCTGAGAATTTTATACATGTAAACAGTGGATATTAATTAGTCCCACCCCTTTCTCCCTTTACTCCTCCTAAACAACCAACCAGACGTCCCCCCAACAGGCTCCCTCCCCTCTTCAAGCCCTCTCCTTGTTCTTGTTTTCCCTCCCAGAATGCAGCCAGTGCTGCCTGTTGGCATGTTGACCGATCCTGTTGGCATTATCTTGGGTAGGTTTGGTGGAGGTAAGTACAGCCTCAGTGAGTTCATGACCAGAAGACTGCGCTTGGCAACATCCTCCTCATCCTCTAGATCTTACTTAAAACCAGCCACAGCATCATCATCATCATCAACAACAACAGGCTGTCATTATGTAGACCAGGCTGGCCTTGAACTCACAGAGATCCGACTGCCTCTGCCTGCTGGGTGCTGGGCTCAAAGGTGTGTGCCCCAGCAATTTTGAGATAAGATTCTTGCTCCCTTCCTGCGTTGTTTACACCAATCTCTTTTTTAATAAAATCTGTGCCTCTAATGTAAAACCAGCTCTCCATGGCCGCTCTTCTCACTGTTGAATCCCACTCTCATCTTTTGATCAGTGTGTTCACGTCTCTATACGTAGGTACTCTTTTTTCTAGGGCTGCGAACACAAAGTCCCTGGGGCACAAAGTATATGTTGTCTCTGCTCTGTTCCTGACTGCATTACTAAATGTTGAGTCGTTGGCCCCTTGCTTACCTTCTGGCTTTAACAGTCTCATTTATTTTTAGTTTAATTTTAAAACTATGTCATTCTCACAATACAATCAAAGAGTGTGTCTGATCTGTGTTCTGGAAAAGTCAGGGCAAGATTAGAATTGTGGCCAGCCTTCCACAAGTAGAATTTACAGGTGAGTGATATAGCCCTCAGGTCTTGTGTTAAGGATTCTCTCTCTCTCTCTCTCTCTCTCTCTCTCTCTCTCTCTCTCTCTCTTATGTCTATGTATGTACCATATATGTGCAGTGTCTTAGGAGGTCAGAAGAGGGTGTCTGATTCCCTCAAACTGGAGTTATAAATGTTTGCAAGTTGCCATGTGGGTGCTGGGAGTTGAACTTGAGTCCTCTGGAAGAGAAGCCAGTGCTCTTAACTACTGAGCCATCTTTCCAGTCTCTTTATTTTATTTTTTAAAAAAGATTTATTTTTTTTGAAGATTCTATATGCATGTGTGTGTGTGTGCACGACGTATATTCCAGTGCTCACAGAGGCCAGAAGATGTTTGGATCCCTTGGAACTGGAGTTAAGGTGGTTTAGAGCCTCCTCGTGGGAATTGAACTGGGTCCTCTATAAAAGAGCTGTTAGTGCCCTTAACTGCTGAGCTCTCTGCAACCCTTTCCACCTTATTTTTTAAGAGCTCATCAATTTGGCTAGGCTGGCTGGTCAATGAGCTGCAGGAATCTGCCTGTCTCTATGCCCCAGAACTGGATCTATGGACACACACCATCATACCCAACTTTTTACACAGATGTAGGGGATCCGGACTCAGGTCCTCATGCTTATGTGGCAGTCACTTTACCAAGCCATCTTCCCAGATCCTGGTGTTTCTTCTCCTGTTTTAAAATCTTTCTTTCTCTTTTTGGTTTGGAGGAGTTGTCTCCACCTGCTTTATGTGTCCTGCCCTGCCTAGCCCTATCGAGTTCGGTGTTCCCTGACTGTTATTAATTGGCTTTCAGGTCATGTGACAGAAACCCTTGCTAGAAACAACCAAAGGGAGGATGGTTTATTTGGACTGACAGTTTCAAGTGTTTGCTCCCTGGTCACCTGGCCCCCGTGCTGTTGAGCAGGACATTGTGGCAGTGGGAACATGTGGAGCAGAGTTGTTCAGCTGAGCAACTCAGTGGAGAGACAGAGAGGCACCAGAGACATGATACCCATTAGTAACCTCCTTTCTCCAGCAAGGCCCTACCTGCGAAAGTTTTCAAATCTCCCTAAACACTGCCACCGTCTGAGGATCAAGAGTTCAACACATGGGCCTGTGGGGGACATTTATTCAGTAACACCAGCCTAGTTCCTGGGCCCCTCATCTGGCGTCAACAGCTACTGCGTTCTGCAGTGCTGTGATACTGGGCACAGAGTGGACCTGTCCCGTGGGCACAGGCCTCTTGCTTGGAAGTGGTATTAGTCTTCTTCTGAGTGGCTACCCACTCAGGCTGCAGTGTCCCCAGATGTCACATGCAGAACCAGGGCTGCTGGCTTTTCTGTTCTCTTCTTTCATAAGCCTGTGTTGTATGTCTCCCTAGTCACAGTCCCCACCGATCATAAGGCATGTCCTAGGTCCAGGCTCACTTTCGTCTTAACCTGAAGCCTGTAGGCTGATGTGCCTACCACGCTAGCGAGGTTTGTGGGGAGGATGGTACTGCTGTAAGTACCCTTGTAACCTCTGGCGTGTCACGGATCTGTGCGTGCACAATGCCTTGTGCAGGGACCGTGAGGTGAGAATTGTGCACAGACCCCCTTTGCAATGGAGTGACTTTCACGTCTTTCTGGTCCTCTGTCACCTCAGTTCTGGCAGATGGGCCCTCACTCGGAGAGCTAAGGACCTTAGTGTGCTTCGTAGAGACAGGACCTTCCCTCCATGACCTCTACACTGCAATCCTGGGAAGCAGCAGGGCTGTGGTGGAGTTTGCACACTCCGTGTGGCAGGACACCTGGTCATCGCCCCCACCCCACCCCACACACAGAGGCCCATTCCTCTAGGTCTCTTCTGTTCTTTAGCCGCCCTCACCCTCCCTGTTCCAGCTTAAGCAGGGTTCCTCAGAGAGGCCTGTACCCGGTCTTTGCCTTCAAGGTATCCTTTTGCCTAGGCCTCTAGGCCAGCCTTGAAGGTGGCCCCAGGGACAGGCCCATTGGAAGAAACCTAAGGACTCCAAAGACTCCGAGCTTTGGACTAAACTGCCATGCTCAGACCCCATTTCTGTGTCTTGACTTCATTGTCTCCTCACCAGGGCCCCCGGCTGATGTCCCCACTCTCCCCCCCATCCCCTGTGAAGGGATCAGCGTTCAGACTTGGAATGTGCGTGCTTCTCTGAGAGGTCCAGTGTGACTTCCTGTTTGAAGATCTTCTAAGTTTATGGAATTTCAGAAACGCTCTGTTAATAAAGGCAGGGTGACCTTTGACCTTTCCTCCCCAACATCCTGTAACAGGAAGCCAGAGATTCGCTTCTGCCCCACCTACCCGAGGGGAGCAAGGAAACATCGCTGGGAGGAAGGCCATTGCCTTTTGCCCTCCACCCTCATTCTGGAAAGTTCCATGCCCTCCCTTGGGGGTGACTGAGATACCCTTGCGGGTTGGCTGAGGATAGTTAATGAGGACCAGAGCTCTGCATGGACAGCGGAGGCGGGTTTCCTCTTGTGGAGAGGTGGTACAGAGCCTGGAGGAAGGGAACATTACCTCCTGCTAAAACTGTGAGGACCCTTGGGGACCCTCAGAGCCTAGTTCTCCCACCCAGGGAGGGGTGGCAGCGAGGCCATCAATTTAAGAGTTTTATTTACCTTGAACTACTCAGCCAAGCAGACACATTATTTAGGGACTAGAATAAAAAGCCATTCACTTTACTTCAATTGACCATTTAGTTCAATTTGCGTGTTAGTGCAGGTAATTACTGCAGTAATGACACGTGGTAATCGGGCTGATTGGGAGCCTGCCGGCTCTGTATTAATACCTCCCGTCATATACACTAATTACCCATGTGTTGCCATGGTTATCTGCATGGACGCCGTGTTAACGACACCCTGGAAACATAGAGCAATAGCGGGTGTTGAATTAAATCTTTGTGTTCTCTTAGAGCTAAAAGCGCGTTTCACATAAAATAATCATGAATAAAATGAGATCATCCTGGCGGAGTTGCCGGGAAGCTGATTAACTGAACTGTGTAAATGTGACTTTACCCCACTCAAGAATCAGAGTCTCCCAAACGTTGTTGGGGTTGCTAGGCAACGCCCCAAGATTACATCACTCACACAAGCGGAGCTGCCCGCAATGTCATCTCTGCACGGTTACAGCACTTCTGTGGAGAGGGTGAGTGTTATAGAAATGACATTATTTCCCCCTGAGTGATGGGTATAAACGGCTGGCAGGCCTCTGAGGGCCGAGGAGGAAAGGTTTGGGAATACCTGTGTGACGCACTGGGGGTGCGACAGATGCTCCATGGGTGATGCTGATGTGTGCACATGGGAAGGTATGTGCCTAGATGAGGGGCTCTGAGAACCTGCTCAGACGAACCCACCCTCTCCCTGCCTGTGAATGGGCCACTGGCAAAGGAGCTACATAACCAGAGCTGGGGAAAGTCTCCTGTCCCACGCCAGGGTCTGACTCCTGTTTCGCCTGGAATGTCAGGGATGAAACATCAAAGCAAAGGACCAGGAATGGTGCTGAGTTGTGTTATGGAAGGCAACCAAAGGGCTGTACGGCCAGAGCAGAGAGCAAAGGAGGGTGGGAGGCTAGAGGTTTGCCTGACTGACCTGTCTTGGGTCATCTGCCCCTTCTTTGGCCCACCACTCACCACTGGCCCTGCTGATCCTGTGATACCATCCTGGGTGCTGTGTGACCCTCCTCTCTGGGCCTATAGTCTTTGCACCTACCCTATAGTCTTTGCACCTACCACCCAGTCGAATCCTCCCCAGATGTTCTCTAGCCCTCCAGCTCACTCTCTGATTTTCTGGGCTCTCAGTTTCTGGTGTCCATCCTCAGGGTCTGGCCTTCCCCAGCTCCATCCACTCCTAGCTTGATTCGCTGTGTGACACATGTATCAGAAACCCAGTTCTCTGCTTATGAGTGTGTTGAGTTCCGTCATGAACTCAGAGTCCATGAAAGCAGTGGAAAGTTCCATCTCCTTGTCCATGTTCAGCATGAAATTGTCAGTTTAGTAACACAATGGAGCTGATGACAGGTAGACACTCAGATGGCTTCAGGACATGCAGGGAATGGACACCTCCCCAGCACTGTCCTCAGCTCAAAGCAAGACAATGGCTCTCTGTCTCCAGTCCCTGGGAGGTAGCCCAAGGCCATGTGTGACTCAGTGGTACTCTTTCCTTGGTGTAGTGTCACAAGGGAACCAGAGAGGGAAGAACACAGGCATACTAGAAGCTGCCACTTGTCTTGAGAAACGTGTGATACTGGCCACTGTGTAGAAAGCTTTCTGGGCATAGCTGGAAGGAGAGAGCCACTCCAGGGCTGCCTGAGGGTCCCCAGAGAATACTGATTTGGAGATGTCCTTCAGGGAAAAGACAACTATGGCTTCAGGCTGAGAGTTCAACGTGGAGATTGAGGATTGTCTGAGTGTATATTCTTTCTGTGGGGTGAGACACATGGTTGGCTTGTGGGGTTGGGGCTGGTCCAAAGTTGCAGGCTTGGGATGGGGAGTAGAGGGTTCCTAGGATCCCTCAGAGAGTGGCTTAGCAGGGGTGAGTTTTGAGGTAAATAATGGAAGGGCCTCTGGGCCATGCTAATGGAAGCTCTGCCCCCCCCCCCCCCAATGATAGGCCACCTTGCACGAGTATCCAGGGCTCTTGGTCATAATTTAGGACCACACTTATATTTGGTTGTTTCTGCATGCTAGCCATGCAGACCAGGCCCAGCTTCTGCAGGCAGGTGCTCCACCACTAAATGCTCACTCTCTCTGTCTCCGCCCCCCTCTTTCTCTCCCAATTAGGATCTCTTTAAGTTGTCTAGATTGGTCTCTTATTCCTGGGCTCGAGCAATCCTCCTGTCTTAGCCTCCTGAGTAGACAGGGCTGCCCAGCAGCTGTGCACCCAGCTCAGAGTCATACCTTCAGATGAAGTGCTTTACACAGTAAGGGTAAGGTGGGGACAAGGCCAGGTGTGGGGATAGCCTGGCCTGGGGCGTGTGTGTGTGTGTGTGTGTGTGTGTGTGTGTGTACACTATGCAGTGACTTTAGATGATGGCCATCACTGACACCAAAGGCAGTGGGCTCATGGGCTCCCCATGTGGAGAGAGTGTTCTGTCCCCCACTTCCTTGGTGAGTCCGAGTTCCCAACAGTCCAAGTGAGTCCTCAGCACTCAGGCCAGAGAGAATGGAGAGTGCCACGGGCTGTCATGAGCTGCATATTTCTCATACACATCAGCCCATGGTCTACTGCCATTTACTAGTACCAGGATCTCACCAGACATGTCATTCATGCACCAAGAACAACAACAGTGAGGACTCAACTAGAATCCTGTCAACAACTTCACTCAGACAAGGGATGGGGGATCACGAGGCCCTGGCAGGGACTCTGGGAGCTACTAGGCCCCAGGCTGACCCATGACAAGGGCCTGAGGGCTAGGCACGGCCAGCTTCATATTTCCTATGGGTTGTGTGTGATGACATTCTGCCAGCTCTCCTTTCTGCCAGATCTAGCATACCTGCTAGATTTGGAAACTGAGGCCCAGTTTTTCATCATGTTACCTGTGAGTGCTTTCCAGTTCCGTTCACAGAGATGAAATGCGCGACAGGGGTTAAGAGCAAAGCCTGGGAAGGGAAAGCTGACTTCCCACTTGCCTTTCTCTCCCTCTTGTGAAGCCTGAACAGTGCCAGCATGCTCCCAGAACCTGCTTGGGAAATGCTCTGGCAGGGAGAATTTGGCACATGCTGGCTGTAAGCAGGGCAAAGATCTTCTCAGCCTCAGCTCCCAGATCGCAGCCACAGCCTGTGCTCCTCAGCCCAGACACTCTGACACACATGCTTTTGCTTCCAGCAGCTAGGGGTCCCCGCCAAGCCCATACTCAACACATCTGAGCCATTCCATGCTATTTTTTGGAGGGTTTCAGGTCCACCCTGTGATCTGAACCCTCCTCCTTTCTGCCACAAGCCAGCCCAACCCTGTAGCCAATGTGTGGCCAAGTCGGCCACAGCCCATGGAGGCTGACTTACGGTGTGCTATGCTGGGTACAGCTCAGTATTGACAAGGCTGGGACCTCCATAGTTGGATGATTACAACTTGCTGGAGCCGGTACTTAGCAGACCTCCAGGGCCAAGGGAGGCAATGAAACTCGAATTGGGAGACAGAGAGAAACCCAGAAAGTTCTGGAATTCTAACCAGGCATGGTAGCACAGACCTACACTCCCAACTCCCAAGAGACAGAGGTGAGCGGATGAGGAGTTCGAGTCAGCTCTGGACACATAGTGAGTCTGAGGCTAGCCTGGGCTATAGGAAATTTTCTGAAAAAACCAAAGTTCTAATGGGGTTGGGAAAATGACTCAGTGGGTAAGAGTGCCTGCTCTGTAAGCTTAAGGACCTGCATTTGAATCCTTGGCACCCATGTAAAAAGCTGGGCATGGTTGTGCACGCTTACAACCCCGCTATTGAGGAGGAGGAGATAGGTAGACCCTGACAGCTCGGTGGCCAGTCAGCCTAGCAGAGGAGGTGAACTTCCAGTTTAATGAGAGACCCTGACTTAGGACAATGAGGCAGCAAGCAATAGAGGCTGATACCCAGTGTCCTGCTCTGTTCTCCACACATGTGCACATGCACTGACATGTATGAACCACACACAACCTCCTGCTACACACACTTGTTCAAAGAGAGTGCTCCATGGTCAGTGGCCAGAGGGCTGAAGAAGGAAATAGCCAGTCAAGGTTGGGGCCCTGAGTGGGCATGGCTACTGGCACATGTCAGTTAGATACAACTCCTTTTGGGGTGTCTGCTGGCTTGTTCGAACCTGTTGCTCTGCCTGCCTCTCTTTGCAAGTCACAGCACACCCTGCGGCACAGGCAGATACTGTAGAGAAGATGATGCTGATGTTGAGGCTTGGATAGATGACATCACCCGAGAGCCGGCCATTAGCAGAGTTGGCCTCTGGGTCCACTCCTCACGTGGACAGAGGAAGTGGACAGAGCTCCTGTCCCTGTCCTCTGGGCCTGGAATTGGAAGTATCTGCTCACAATGGGGGAACTATTGCCTCACATAGGCTCATTCTTCCTTTCTCAGCCTCCTTGGCTTCCTACCCAGGAGCTGCTGGTAGGTTGTGTTGGCGGAGGTGGTGGCTAGTGCCTAGGGACAGCTGTCCTAATCAGCAGAAACAGCTGGCCTTTCTTTCTGTCCTGAAGACCTTGGCCCCACTGCTCTCAGGCTCTGATGTGGTTCAAGTTTCTCCAGGGAGGGTGTGGCATCTCATCCTGTAAAGGTGATAGGTAGCTGCCACTGTGGTGGCTGTGGGTGCCCAGTGGCAAGAAGCATGGAGGCTGATTCATCTGGCACTCATCACAGCCCAGTGATGCTGCCAATATCCTAAGCTGATTTGCTTAGTGGAGGGAAACATCAACATCCAGAGACCCATTTTATAAACCATGCCCGAGATGCTCACTAGTATGGGGCTATTAAGAGCCCCAGTGGGCTTCACGTCATCATCTGTAGTGGAGAGTGAGAAAGTTCCTGGTAGGTTGGTAGAGGGCATGGCATATGGGCAGTGAGAATAGTCTAAATGGCTTTGGGGTGTTTGCTAAGGGCTTCAGCCCAGGGAAGCTGGGTGGAAACTGAGTGGAGGTAGGACTCCAGAGACCCCCATAGCTCACCCTCCCCATCCCAAGCCCTGTGCCTCATTTCACCAGTAATGCCTATCACACCCTGGAGAAATGGGAGGTGTGAGGAGACCTCATCCCAAGCCTGTAGTGTGGTGTGCATCTGACTTGCACCTGTCAGGTTATGGTGGGGAAGAGATGGTCAGGTACCTGGTTGAAGGCTGAGGTCAGCCTAAGGCTGCTGACTTTTCATGTGTGTGAGGGAGGTCTGCATGGTGGACCTTTCTCCAGGCTACAGAACCCCACTTGTGCAGTGGTATTGTGTGCCCCAAAATATTGTGTACCCTAGTAAACTTATCTGGGGTCAGAGTATAGAACAGCCACAATATTAAACAGGATAGGCAGTGGTAGCACACACCTTTAATCCTAGCATTCTAGAGGCAAAAACCCCTCTGGATCTCTGTGAGTTCAAGGCCACATTAGAAACAGCCAGGCATGGTGACACACGCCTTTAATCCTAAGAAGTGAGCTTTAATCCCAGGGAGTGACGGCAGAAAGTAGAAAGCTATATAAGGCGTGAAGACTAGAAACTAGAAGCTTTTGGCTGGTTAAGGTTTTAGGCTTTTGAGCAGCAGTTCAGCTGAGATTGATTCTGGGTGAGGACTAAGAAGCTTCCAGTCTGAGGAAACAGGATCAGCTGAGGTAACTGTGTCTTGTTCTGCTTCTCTGATCTTCCAGCATTCACCCCAATACCTGGCTCAGGTTTGTTTTTATTAATTAAGACTCTTTAAGATTCATGCTATACACTTGGCCTTCCTGCCATGAGCCTCCTTCCCTTCAGTTGTTACCTATATCTCTTTTCCCCTGAGGTCTTTTACCTCCTCTCATTACAGTTTAAAGCTGGGGGTGTCTCCTCAGGGGTCCCCAGACCCTACTGCAAGGGGCCTGTGGTATGGCAAATGGTCTGTAGCCCATGTTGATAGAGAGGGGGATGCAGGGCTCTCTGCACCTTCAGTAGCCAGCCCTACCCTCTTTCACCAGGGCCATTTCCCTGACTCCTGATTTTTCATTACAGCAGCACACAGGCTCTGAGCTGCCCAAGGTCACAGAGCTGCGAGAGGAGCAGAATGAGGCCATTACACCAGCCTCTTGTGTCCCTGCGGCCTCAGCTCGCTAGCTGTCTCCATCAAGCACCCGGGACACTCCAATTTCCGCCTGTCCTGAGGTGATCGTATCAGGGCCTGAGTGATCTCCTTGCCGGCGGGCAGTGGAGATGCTGTGGCAGCAAGCTGGCTGTCCCCCTACTCGGCCACCTTCTGAGTCCACCCATCCTCTCCCTTGGGAACAAAGGGAGGCACCAGCTGAGACCATTGGCTGAGAAATGGCTGGTGGGCTGTCTCCCTGCGCCTCACCCTTGCCCTGTAAGAGTTCAGGCTCAGTTCAGCTGCTAGCTGGCCAGGAGCACCAGCCACTGCCTATCAGTCTGGCTGGCTGGAAGGGCTGGAATGCTAGGCTCTAGCTGGGCTGCACGGGATGTGTGGGGTAAGGAGTTCTACTGGCTGTGTAGTGAGGAGGATAATGGCTACCCTGAGGAAGTCTCAGGCCCCAGACCTCTGTCACCATGATTCCATTGTGAAAGGCCTGTGGTCAGGGGATAGTGGCTGCTGCTGAGCCCTATGTTGACCCTCACCCCCCTGCCTGCCAAGGGCAGGATCTGGGGTGAGACGGACCAGGGTAGAGAATGAGTTGGTAACTCTGGATCTCTGATCCTCATCATTTAGAAGTTTTTGTGATGGTCCACTTGCTACACACAGCCCAAGGATGTGGTGGCTGTGACGCTTGCTCTGGGCTGGGAAACTTTTTACTAGAATCTGTCTCAACAAAAAAATGGCAAAAATGCAAGTGTCTGTGCTGGGGGAGGAAGAGACAGGCTGTGGCCATCCCTAGACAGAGTCACCAGCAACGGACAGAGGAGAATGTAGTGTGGGGCCCCTTAGCTGCCTGGCGCTGACTTGGAAGTGGCTGTGGCTATACTCCTCCGGACCATAGCGTTGAAATAGAGCCTAGGTAGACAGTGCTCACAGGGTGAGCTGCTGGCCTCAGAGGCAACAGGGGATGGGGTGAGTGTGCTTATCTCGAGTATACGTTTACAAACTCTGACCCATACGTGACAAAGGGCATGTTCTGCTTGGGACAATTCCACAGGGCTGCTTCTTGGGCAGTGGGCACAGATGACAATCAGGTGGCCACTGGCTGAGATGCTGCCAAAAAGGCAGAATGGGACCTCAGGCCACCTGTCCCCAGGTCTCTTTGCCCTTTGCTAGACCTGGACTTGCTACTGGTCCTGAAGCCCAGGCAGGGACCTTGGGGCAGGAATCTCCTTCCACAAGTTTGGCTGCCAGCGTGCAACGCGGGGTCCTCATTACCCTAGGCCACCTTCCGATTCTCTCTGGCTTGGGAGAGCAGCCTGTGGGGGTTGGCTTTCTGCTCCAGCTGGAAGGCAGGGTTCTGTTAGGAGTGTGCTGCCCTTGCCACATGTTCCCTTGTGATTTCCGCTACGCTGTAAACAACCAACACCAAGATTAAACCCATAGGGGATGGTGGTGGGGGACCCAGCACTTGGACTGGACCTGGGACCACAGAGCCCTGCAGCATGGCGTTCTTTCTTATAGGCCAGCAGATGCTCAAAGAAGGGGGCAGATGAAGACCAGGATCTCCAGGAGCAGGGTCTCAAGCCCCACCACAGCTGTGCTGGAGTCCTCAGGAAAGCTGGGAGGCAGGCATGCCCCCTACATTCCCCACCTTCTCACCACTGGAATCCCTCTATAGTGACATGTGCAGTGAGATAGATTTTTTTTTTTTTTTCTGAGACAGGGTTCTCTGTGCAGGTTTGGAGCCTTTCCTGGATCTCACTCTGTAGACCAGGCTGGCCTTGAACTCACAGAGATCTTCCAGGCTCTGCTGGCATTAAAGGTGTGTCCCACCGACGCCCAGAGATAGATTTTTTTTTTAATGAGTAGCTCTTCCTCTTTCCAATGAACCCAGAGCCGCCTTGCAGTATCTAAAATATACAACTGCATAGACTACGTGTCCTCAAAGTGTCTCATCCAATCACCTACATTAGATTGGTTGCCTTGGGGTCCTGGGCTCTCCAAGGGAATGCTTTTATTTTCCTGCTGAGGAAACTGAGGAATGACCTCATTTCTACAGCTAACCTAGTCAGGCTTGGTTGTGTCCTGGTAGAGTTTGTTTTGACCCTGACACTTGACCCACTTCACCCACACAGGTAATCTGAATCAGGAACACCAGCATCCTGGGTGTAGCCTGGCACTGGAATGTTGTGACCCTGTGGTGATTTGGCGGCAGGGGGTGGGGGTGGGTGGGGTGTGGGGGAGGGGGTGAGGTCTTTCTGGTTGAGCCGAGGTTCTCACCTCTTAGGCTGGTGATCCCTCAGTGTCTGGGATGGAAGCTACAGACCATCCTCCAAGGTCGTAAGACTCTGAAGACAATCAGTACAGCCTCCCGGTTTTAACAGGAAGGAGGAATTAAAGAGGATCCCTGGTGATAAACTCACGTGGATCTCTGTATGCAGATGCCCGACCTGCTTCCTGCAGAATCCCAGAACCTTCTAAGTATGGCCAGGCCTTGGATCCCTGCAATCCCCAATGGTGGGTCAATCTGAAAGAAGCTTCCTGGAGATGGATTGCTGGAGACATGGCTCAGTGCTTAATGGTGCTTACTGCTCCTGCAGAGGCCCTGAGTTCTGTTCCAGGACCCTTGCTGGTTTCATAACAGCCTGTAACTCCAGCTCCCTGAGATCTGGCTCCCTCTTTTGGCCTCCAAGGGCTCTGCACTCATGTGTACATACTCCCTACACACATGTACATATTCCCAACACACACACACACACACACACACACACACACACACACACAACACACACACACACACACACACACACACACACACACACAGAGAGAGAGAGAGAGAGAGAGAGAGAGAGAGAGAGAGAGAGAGAGAGAAAATGTTAAAAGATAAAAAATAAAAATTAAAAAATAAAAATGAAGCCCAGGGTTGTTCTGTAATGACCTAGCTCAAGCAGTGAGAGCATCTTACACTTCCCTGCGTGGGGCTGTGTGGTGTTGCTAACGGGGCTGCTTCATCATCATGAAAACCCACAACTACCTTTGTTGATTTCCAAAATGTCCCTTGGAGAGAAGACACTAAGGGTGGAACCATCCTGGTGTTTCTTGGTGTTAGGTAATAATACACACTCTAGGGGACACACAGCCTGCAAGGAGACTATCTGCTTGGGGCCTGACAGGCTATCATGTAAAGCTGTGGCTAGCCATGCCTAGAGGACTGGGGAATGGACAAGGTTGAAGGTACATCCATGAAAAAGCCCTGGCTGGGCCAAGATGTCCCAGATCCAAAAGGGTCTACAGTCAAGAGTGATGATATTTGAGTTATTTGAATATGATCCCTTTAATAAGCAAAGTTAAGTTGAAGTGAATGCAAGCTAGATGCCTACTCACAGTTCTCAGGCTCTTTGGGCTGGGTAGGGTCACTCTGAAGTCCCTGTGTGATGGCTATTCTTGGTTGTCAACTTGACTACATCTGGAATTAACTAAAACCCAAGCGGCTGATTACATCTGTGAGGGATTGTTTTAATTAAATCATCTGAAGTGGGAAGACCCACCTTTAATCTGGATCTTTTGAGGTGGGAAGAGTCACCTTTAATCTGGGCCATAATGCTGGCAGCAGTCTATATAAGGACATGAAAGAAGGAAGCTTTTGCTCTTTGCTGCTTTCTCTGGCTGGCAAGTCCATTCTTTCATTGGATTCCAGCATATACTGAAGACAAGCTGAGCCATCCAGACTCATGAACTGAACAACTACTGGATTCTTAGACTTTCTATTGGTAGATAGACAGTCATTGTTGAACTAGCTGGACCACTAGTTTAAAGCTACCCTAATAAATCACTCTCTCTCTCTCTCTCTCTCTCTCTCTCTCTCTCTCTCTCTCTCACACACACACACACACACACACACACACACACACACGGGGGGGGGGGGAGCAAGAGAGCTCTGTTCCTGTAGAGAACCCTGACTAATTCACCTGGCAACCACAGAGCTCTCTTCTGGTGGAAGGATGGATGCTGAGTATCAGACACTCCAGGCCTGTCACGACTCCTAGTATCCTGGTTAAGGTGTGGCTCTTCCAGGCTATCTGTGGTATCAGTGTCTGGCAGACCCAGAGCCCAGACACCTTGTTAAAGGCCGTGCTTAGTTGGGGAAAGACAGACTAACCTGACCTTACACATAGGAAGTGTGTGTGTGTGTGTGTGTGTGTGTGTGTGTGTGTCAGTAGGGAGGGTCATGACTCCTTAAAAACAGCTGTCTGGCTCTGGCTTTGGGCCCCTCTTGAGGTACCAGTGGCTGATTTTCTTGGCTCCTTTGTAGCTTCAAGTCCTCCAAGGGGTCCTGGAAGTCAGGAACCCAGCTGGGATGCATGATAATGTATAAGCCTCAGGTGTCCTATGGATTGGTCTCAGCTAGCTGGACTTCCCAGAGCTGCTTAGAGTCCCCTATCCAAGTTCAGTGCAGACTGGGAAGCCCAAGTGTCTGGAGGAAGGTGGGGCCTGGGTACCCTGATTCTTCTGTGCAGCAGGATCGGGAGCCACTGGGCTTACCTGGCCCTGCCCACTTCTGTTTCCATGTGATGTCACTCCCCCCCCCCCCCCACAGGGTTTCTGTGTAGCTTTGCACCTTTCCTGGATCTTGCTCTGTAGCCCAGGCTGGCCTCAAACTCACAAAGATCCGCCTGGCTCTGCCTCCCGAGTGCTGGGGTTAAAGGCTAAAGGCATGTGCCACTACTGCCTGGCTCAAATTAATTCCCCCCCCCCAGCTGAAGTCCGAACCCAGGGCCTTGTGCTTGCTAGGCAAGCGCTCTACCACTGATGGTATACCTACCATCATCCCCAACGTGATGTCACCTTTGAGGTCCCTGTGCTCCTACCCCATACCCCACACCTTCCTCACCTCTATGATTCTCCCCAAAGCCTGACATTCAAGAGTGGCAGACAAATGCATATTGCAGGAAATAGGGGATCATGTGAATGTGTTCGGCCTGCACCTTTTGCCAGGCTTCATGGTTCCCTGGCTTCACAGACCCCAGATCCCAGCCCTTGCCAGGATTGGAGGACTGGGTAGCTGCAGCCCAGTCCCCAGCACTTACTCCAGCCCCAACATGGCTCACTTGGTGACTGACAGGGTGAGGGAGCCCTTCCAGTGTCCTTTCCTAGTCACACAGGGCCACTGAAACTGGCCTAATCTATCTGGCCGAAACTGGCAGCCCAGCCGTGGTTATTGTGTCTCGTGCTGAGATGCTTGGATTTACTGGGTTATTGGGTCATTTTTCACTCTGCATCTCTGGTAACCAGACTTGGAAATGAAAAGTCTTGTGGTGCCTAACCATGATGGAAGAGGGTTGGGCGGGTGTGAGTGCCTGCCAACCTGCAGGGGCTAAGGGACTGCGACAGAGAAGAACAGAGCTTGTGGCCTTGTGGCCAGAATGCTGTGGCAGGATTCCACAGCTAAGCCTGCTGCTGGGAGAGGGAGCCTGCCTTACAGAGTTCTCTGCACACCGGAGCCGTTCCATGCCTGTGTCATTTAGCTATGGCATGCTATAGCTGGAATGTCTATGGGACAGAAAAATAATAGACCTCTTTATTTTGGGGATCTCTTAGAACACAAAAAGGAGGAAGAAGGATGAAATGGCTGTCTTGAAGAAAGCTCCCTCTGGCATTCAGTCATATCCCTGTGGTGGCCAGGCAGCATCCCCAAGGGCAGAACTGCAGCAGGGGTGGTGCAGGACCCACCCTCTTCTTCCTCCCCCTTTCTCCTCCGCTGAAATTGGATTATTTCGGAGCCTACAATGCACTTGTGCAACACCGGAGCCTCTCCCAAGAGAGCCCAGGAGCATCCTAGGCCTCGCTTTCTATGGGGTAGGGAGGGCTGGGGTTGGGGAGGGAGGCAGCATTTGGGTTAGCCTGCAGGATCACAAGCAACCCAGGAGCAGGATTGAGACTCACACTCAGATCTGAGCTTCAGTGTGTTTACAGTCCAACATCTGGTCACCATCCACAGACACTTGCGGCACATGGATCTAGCAGGCAACAAGAAATTGGGGCCTGGAGCAGAGTTCTGGTGGGGAGAGACCAAAAGAGAAAGAAAACAAAGTCAAAGACCACACCACTTAAATGCTACTAAGGAAAGAGGTCTGGGGACCCTGCTGTGGGCAGTTGAGGGCATTGAGGAGGATGGTGAGGGACCTCTGCTGTGTAGATGAGAACAAACTTAGCCATTGACATCTCTAGAGTTTTCTCAAGGACAGCACAACTTGGGTGGAGGCAGAGGGATGGATAGGCTCACTTTTGTATTCTGTATTCTAAAGGCACAGCTAAATTCTGTTTTGGAGGAAGAGTTTGATTCCCAGCTTAGCCATACACACTGGTAATGATTAGCTGGTTCTGAGTTAATCCTTTCAGTCCAGATATCCTGGAGGAGTTCAAGGGTCATTGGTATCAGCACACGCCTTTAATCCCAGCACTGGGGAGGCAGAGGCAAGTCATCTCTGCCAGTTTGTGGCCAGCCTGGTCTACATAGTGAGTTCCAAGCAGACTTGGTCTGTCTAATGAGTTCTAGGCCAGCCTGAGCTACATAGTGAGACCCTGCCTCAGAGCTGTACCTGAGCCTAAATAACCACAGGATAAGTGGAGAGAGCAGGGGATGATCATGAGAGAGGAAAAGACATCAAGGGTCTTAGAAATGTGGCTGGCCACCTGATCAGAGAGGCTAGGGTGAATGCTGGACTGATAGACTGGTCCCACGTAACCTTTGCTTGCTGTCTGAAGATAGAAGACAGATTTTTTTTTAAAAAAACATTTTTTTGATTGATTGATTGATTGATTGATTGAGCACAGCTGCATCTGCCACAATGCATCTGTGTAGAGACCGGAAGACAACTTGTGGAAGACAGTTGTCTCCTGCTGCTCTGTGAGTTCCAAGCACTGAAGTCAGGTAGGTAGTCAAGCTTGGGTGCAAGCTTCTACCTGCGGAGCCGTCTAGCTGTCTTCTCAGATCACCAGCTCCCAGAATAAAGAACAGTTTAAAGAGTTGATTTCTGGGGTTGGGGATTTAGCTCAGTGGTAGAGCGCTTGCCTAGAAAGCACAAGGCCCTGGGTTCGGTCTTTGGCTCTGGAAAAATAAAAATAATAATAAAAAAAAGAGTTGATTTCCATCTCTGCTCATTGGCTTCTGAAATGACAGGCAGCAGGAAACAAATTCCTGCTTCACGCTTTGAGCTGTGGCTTGGCACTGGCTGCCAGGAGCTGGAATGTGGCTCTGATGGCCCTGTGAGGCGTCCCCTTTTCAGCACCTGTCCTTCATCAACCAGATTCCTGTCCAGGATTCATCCTCAGGAATGCTTGCCCCTTGCAGAACATGGGTGTCTCCCTCTCAGGGTTGCTGTGGACCAAGAAACAGATCAAAAGAAAGAAAAAAAAAAAAAACAAAAAACAAAAAAACAACCCAAAACAAAACAAAACAAAACAAAACCTTCCTAAACTTTCCCTGGGGAAATGGGAGGAGGGCGCTCGGCAGACCCCTGCTCTGATCCTGAGTGCAGTGGGGTGACATCACTACTGGGATGTGCACCCTCACATTTCCACGTTGGCTGCACTATGATGTGTCTGAACCTCAGACTCCAGGGAGCCATGCTTCTTGCCAGGCAAGTGTGGGTTCTAACCTCTGCAGGTCCTAAAGACCTAGGAGTTCTGAGACACAGGCACAGGAGCCCAGCATGGTAGGGCTCCTCTGAGCCCAGAACCCCCGAGGCCTGGCTGCCCATCAGTCTCGGGGTCAGGGCCCCACTGTCTGACTAACTGACTTCCCTCTTGCTTTACTCCCTGGTGTCTGAGGCTGAGGTTGGCATCCAGCCTCACTGTGCAGGCATGGGTGCGTCCATGTAGCAAGAGATGGAGGTTCTGCAGCTTTGAAAACAATCTTTCCCCTGATGGACAAAAGCCCAGGAGGCTAGGCCAGCACGTGACTGGTCAGCAGAAACTTGGGAGTGGGTATGAGAGATGCTGAGAAAGCAAGCTAGGGACCACACTCCTGTGTGGCAGTCGTCTCCATGGTGGCCACTGGCTGTGCAGGCCTTCCCTTTAGGCAGGTAGCAATACACCCTGAGTACCCCCTCTCTAGGTGGGGATGAGGGATTGGAAGTCTGGGGGTGTCTAGGAAAGGCAGGGGAATGGCTGGAGGGAAGGGGCTCTACCCTCTTCCCGTGGGTTGGATTACCTGGAGAAGTCACTGTCTGATACCCAAAGCCAGCATGCCCGAGAGCTTAAAGTTCAAGCTGACTTAGCCTTCTAGAACTTGTTCTCCTGAAAACAAGTGACCTTAATTTGACTGAATTTTACCCATAGCCTAGGAGGGAGGATCCACCAGCCACTGCCCAGAGTACCAAGCTGCCACCTGCCCCCCTCCTCACTTGCTGTACCTGCTTACCCTGGAGCCTCAAGTTCAGACTCAATCATGCCTTGGCTAGCATGCAGTGAGCTTAAGAAGGCCAAGGCCTGCTGAGAGCTTCTCCTGGATCATGTTTGTCTGAATGTACTTTCCTCATTAAAGTCTCTTCTGATGGAGATGGAATCTGTGCCACCCAAAATGAGCTCTGATCAAGTGTGCCGTTTGGTGGGATTCAGCAGCACACAGCAGTAGGTGCACAGGGTGGTGTGGCCAGCACCTATGTGTAGTTCTAGTGCATTTCCAACACTAGGGAAGAAAGTCCTACCTGGGATATGACTAACTTAGCAGATTGCTTCCTAGACTGCATAAAGCCCTGGGTTCCACACCCAGTATCCTATCAGTTGAGCACATGACTGTAACCCCAGCATTCCAGAAGCAGAGGTAGGAGGATCAGAAGAGGTCATCTTAGGCTATACAGGAAGTTTGAGGCTAGCTTAGGCTATAAGACACCCTGTCAAAAAAGGAACAAACACAAAAACAAAAGCAAAAAAAAGAATGAAAGAAAACCATGCGTGGGAATCCAGTCACTCCTGTGTGTGTCATCTCTTAGTGCCTGGAATCCCCCACCATGCTGTATTTGTGGACTAGCTTATTCTGTTTTTCCCATTTACATGGAACCATTTACTAGGTGGCCTCTTGTGTCTGGCTCATATCACTAAGCATAGTATTTTTAAGGTTTATCTATGCTGTGGTAGAAGATAGAGTATCACTATCTGTCTTAGTCAGTGTTCTAATGCTGTGAAGAGACACCATGGCCATGGCAGCTTTTATTTAAAAGAAAGCATTTAATTGGGGCTTGCTTACAGTTTTAGAGGTTTAGTCCATTATCATTATGGCAGGGAGATGGTGACATACAGGTAGACATGGTGCTCCAACTGGATCAGCAGGCAACAGGAAGAGAGAGTACCACTGGGCCTGGTGTGGGCTTCAACCTCAAAGCCCACCCCCAGTGACATACTTCAACAAGGCCACACCTCCTAACCCTTTCAAATAGGTCACTCTGGTGACCAAGCATTCAAATCTATGAGTCTGTGGGGGCCACTATTATTCAAACCACCACACTACTTTTTGTGGATAAGTAATAGTCCAGTGTGTGGGTAGACCACACTGTTTTTCATCTGTTAATGAGTGCTCTACTACATTTTATCCACACAGTGACCCCATGATGCTGATGTTGATGTGGTTTCTGTTTGAAAGTTGGAGAAACTGAGGCCAGGTAGCATGCTGGTGATTGTTCTCTCCAGGACACGGGATTTTCCTCACTTACATTTTACACTAATCCTGTTTGTCCTTGAAGCCCTAGAACCTGCTCCTTTCCTTCCAGAAATCTTCAGAAGGGCCATTTTCTGGGCACAGAACTCTAACCTGGTGTGCTAGCTCCTGGAAGACACTGGGCCTAAGCCAGATGTGGCGGTATAGGCCCAGAATCCCAGGATTTACAAGGCTGGGATTGAACTCATAGAGCTCTGCTTGCTTTACCTCCCCAGTGTGCTGCGTTCAAAGGCATGTGCTGCAACACCCAACTTCTTCTTCTTCTTTTATAAACGTAAACAAAACCACATCATGTACATGTATGAAAACGTTATGGAGCTGGAGCAATGTCTCGGTGGCTAAGAACACTTAAACTGCTTTTGCAGAGTACTCAGATTCAGTTTCCAGCACCCACATGATGACTAACAGACATCCTTAATGCCAGCTCCAGCCCTCTTCCAGGCACCAGGCACACATGTGGTACACATACACATAAAAATAAGTATTATTTTAAAAGAAAAATGCTGTAATGAAACCCATTATTTTTGTTTGTTTGTTTGTTGTTGCTGTTGTTGGAGACAAAGCCTCACTATGTGGTCCTGGCTCTCTATGTTGACCAGACCCGCCTCCAGCTTTCAGAGATCCACCTGCCTTTACTTTCTGAGTGCTGGGATTAGAGGCGTGCGCCACCACATCTGCCTGAAACCTGGTACTATGTATAATTAATGTATACTAATAAAACATTAAATTAAAAACACCTGGCTTGGCATGTGTCCTCATTCCCTGTGACTCCAACAGGGTACACAGTAGGTACTGTATGAATGAGCACATCTTGATGTTTATGGTGCTCATTCATTCACCAGGTTCTAGTGGATCCCAAGATTCAGCTGTGACTTGGAGGGAGGTGGATCCACAGCTGGGGCTGGGGCATTGTGCCCACGGTACAGCTAGGTGAACTGCATGTCTGCTTGGGAGTGGAAAAGGAGCATGTGTGTGGAGGAGAGTGCACGGCCGAGACCCTTTCTTGAAAGATGGATCATTTCTCTTTTTTCCAGCCCCCCTGTAGAGAAAATGTGCACTTTTCAATAAATGGGGTAGGGTGTTGGGGGAGGGGATAGCCACTGTGCAGGCCAGTTATCACTGGTTTCAGCTGGGACTATAAAATTTTATGAGCTATTAAATGGTCCTAAACCTCCTTTAACATATAAACCTGAGTGTCTGTGATTACCCATTAAGAAAAGCAGGTTCCGTGGGAGAAGGCTCACATTCCACCCCAACGTGTTCAGTCAATGAAACTTTGAACCTGCTTTGGTGGCCGATGGGGGTGGGAGAGTGGGGACATACACACACACACACACACACACACACACACACACACACACACACACACACACATTGCCTTGGCCATAGCCTTGGGTTTGGCTGTGGCTGAACAGGCTCATCTCTGAAACTTGCAGAAGCACGTGCTTCCTGTCATGGTTTGGTGGCAGTGAGGTGAATGTGGAACCTAGGCCAGTGCTGCCTAGCAGCACCACAGCTAGAGGGCCACATGTCCCTGAGGGCCAGGGAAGCTGGAGTGTATGTGGGAAAACCAGGGCTGGCTCTGAGAGGTGGGTTGAGTAGACCTTGAGCTGGAGGGGGTTGCATCCTCTCCATAGCTGAGCTTGGCTGCCCATGAAGTGGGTAAAATACTCACCAGTGTTCACAGACAGGGCCCAGGCTTGAGAGAGTTTGGCCTCCAGGCTGGGCTCTCCTGTCCCATCTGGGCCAGGTGGGTGCTTGGCTAACTTGCACTGTTTTGAGTTGAAGTGTTCTGAGACACGGGGCCAAGGGATCCCAGGGTGGGAGACAGGGGCCTTTAGGAGTCCTGCTCCGAGGCAGACCCCAGCCAGAGGACTGATAATGGAAAGTCCTCCTTTTGAGGGCGGTTCCCTGATATTTTGACAATCCCAGTTTTCCCAGGGTCTTCTGCTCTGAAGAGGCTGGGGAGGTCCTGGCAGCTGTGGCTGTCCCTAGGGCTCTGGGGCTGGGCCTGATCCATGTCGCAGTGGAGCGGGGTGACTTGGGCCAGGCAGGTCAGAACACATCTGAGGTAGGGGAGAGGTACCCTGTTGGGCTGTGGGGAACATGGGGGAGTAGTCTGGCTTTTGTCCAGACCAAGGAGGATGGACTTGAGAAGGAACACATCTGAGGCTTGGGGTGTGGGCCTCTGCATCCTCACCCTGAGTTTTCTCAAGTGTAAAGTGAGTAACAGGACCTATTTCTAGGCAGGATCCAGGGCATGGGTGTGCTGAGGCCCTCTGGAAGTTTGTGTTCAACAAGAAGTGTGTGATGAAAAAAAATCACAGAGGACCCTTAGTGGGGAGGTGTGGCAACTGACAGCTAGTGGCCAGCCCTGCTTTTGCCTTTGGGGGGCGTGGGGAGAGAAAGCAGGGAGAGAGGCCAGGACATCCAAGGCCACTTGGGCTTGGAGCAAAGGGAAGGTCCTTAGACTAGATATGCACGTGAGGGGTAGGTCAGACCCTCCTGCCCCAGGACCAGTTTCCACATAAAGAAAATGGGGAGTCAAACTGCCCACAGGAGCCTGGGAGTGAAGAGTAGTACAGGTTTGGGGCTCTCCCCTTTCCTGGGGACAAGCCAGTAACACCCTGGTTCTGTCTTGGAGTGATGACAGATTCAGCTTGGAGCCAATCCTGAATACAAATCTCCCTCCTGTTAGACTCTGCTCTACAACTGTCCTGTGCCCAAACCCCAGGAGCTCTGGCTTGTAGCTGGGGCATCCAGGGTGGAGAGGGACCAGGAGGCCTGGATCTGACAGCCATGTATCTGCAGCCTGGCGCCGGAATTTAAAACCATTGCAACAGACCCATTGGGCAATTCCTGTGGGGACGCTGTCTGCCGAGAGCGCTGTAGTGGAGACACTTCCTGGTTGTGTTTATGTGGCTGGCTTTAATCTCCCAAGCTCCTGGAGCGTGTATGTCCCCCTGGCTGGCTTCCCCATAACACTGGGCCCTATTTCCCCTGGGCATGTGGCTCCAGGCTGCCTAGTGCCTAACAGGGTAGGGGCAGGTCAGTTTGGATTTGGGGGGCACTTGGGGTGTCATCCTGCTGTGTGGAGCCTGGTCTGTCAGACGCCAGTTAGCCTGTGTGACACAAGCTTCTGTCTGCTTGGCTGTAGGCTGTGTGATCCACCCCCAGGCCCCTCTTTGCCCCAGAGTCGGATAACCCAGGGGCACTTCAGGGTGTTGGTGGCCCTTTCTCAACGTCAGCCTTTGGGAAGGGGAGGGTCTGGCCTTCTTTCTAGATTCCTGACTTCCACTCTAGCCCTGTCTCTTGGTAACCCATGTACTCTTTTTTTAAAAAAAAATATTTATTTATTGATTATATACACAGAAGAGGGTGCCAGATTTCATTACAGATAGTTGTGAGCCATCATGTAGGTGCTGGGAATTGAACTCAGGACCTCTGGAAGAGTAGTTGGTGCTCTTAACCTCTGAGCCATCTCTCCAGCCCCAGCCCATGTACTCTTGAGTCACTGCCCCCTTCGGAGAAGGGAGGGGGAAACTGAGTATCCTAATTAGCTTTAACCGTCAACTTGACATAGCCCAGATCCACCTGAGAAGGGAGTCAGTCCCAAGTGAAGGATTAGCCTTTGGGCATGTTTGTGGGGAACCATCTTGATTGTTAACTGATGTAAGAGGGCCTGGTCCACTGTGGGCAGCACTGTTCCTTAGACAGGTAGGCCTAGGCTGTATAAGAAAGCTAGCTGAACATGGGTCTGTGAGCAATCCATGCTTTCCTTCATGGTTTCTGCTTTACAGATCTACCCCGCTTCCCTCAAGGATGAGCTATCGGAAGTTTAAATAAACGCTTTCCTCCCCTAGGCCGCTTTTGGTCCTGGTATTTGTCATAGTAACAGAAGGGAAATTGGAATACTGAGTTAGGAACTGAATTCCAAGGCTGAGTTTAGCTCAGTCCCCTCTCAAGGGTGTGTATGTGTCTATGCTCTGAGGCTTCACGCCTGTGGCTGCAGGGGCTGCCTCAAAACTCCATTTAAATTGGGGTGCAAGTCCAGAGAAAAATCACCCAGGCTTTCTTGCACATGGGGTGTGGAGGGGCAGAGCTAGGATGAGCTGTTTAGGGGTGCATGGGCTGCATAGCTGGGATCCCTGGGAAGGTGGGCCTGGAGAGGAGGTATGGCCTCAGTGTGGGGAGCTATGTTGGGAAAGGGTGGCAGGGTGGGTGACAGAATCTGTGAAGGAAGAGTGATGAAAGCAGCCTCAGAACCTCCATTCCTGGGTAAGGCGGAGCTCAGCAACCTTCCAGAGATCCTGGGTGATAGTTCTGTGGAGTGCTGATCCTCGGAGGTTCCTGTGGAAAAAACACTGGGAGCCAAGTTCTCCCCATCTTTACTGAGGGACCTCTCAACTTGGCAGTGCCCAGTGCCCACCAAGCCTGCTGAATGAGGTTTTCTAGAGAGAAGGATGACCCAGGACTCTACTGGGGCTAGGACCTCATGTAGGCTTCCTTGGGGTAGCCCGCCTACACTTACAAAGTGGGCAGCAGAGGAGCAGCTACCCTCATCGTCTCTGGGTCTTTGTTTGTTTGTTTGTTTTTTGAGACAGGGTTTCTCTGTAGCTTTGCGCCTTTCCTGGAACTCACTCTATAGTCCAGCCTGGCCTCGAACTCACAGAGATCCGCCTGCCTCTACCTCCTGAGTGCTGGGATTAAAGGTGTGCGCCACCACGGCCCAGCCTCCCTGGGTCTTAAAGGGATGCTGGTTAGTTGGAGAAACATGGGGTTCCTTTAGGTGGAATGCCCATGTATATTCTCATGGTGACCTTGTGAGGTGGGCCAGGAGCTTCCTTATCCCACAGAGCACAGGGCGCAGACTCAGGGTGTGGCCTTGGCCCAAAGCAGCTGGTCTCTTCCAGATTACTGTAGCCCTTTCTACACCTGTCCCCTTCTGCTCTTGTGGCCTGGGAATCCCTGGACACTTCTGGTCTAGAGGGAAGGGAGAACCCTTCTGATGTCACTGCCACATCCCTGGCACCTCTCTCTTGGTGGACTCTCTCCTTTCTTTCTCCCCAAAGCCCCCTGGAGGGTCCCTGTGCACTGTATGGTACAGCTCCTGCTGTCTGAGCACCTATATGGTCCAGCCCAGCATATAGCAGGGGACAAGGGACTTCTCTGGTGATACTATGGAAACTGAGGGTCTCTCTTGGGGTTATTAGTCTCACTAGTAAAGGAACTCAAGAATGGATTCAAACAGAAGCTCCAGGAATAATTTTGTTGGAGTTTATAAGAAAAACCCCAGGGTAGACCAGCAGCAAATCTCAGTGGCTGCCCAGAGGAGACGGGAGGAGAGGAGGAAAAGTACAAGCTGTGTGAGTTAAGCAGGCATCGAGCTCAGCCAGCCACACGGCAGACAACAAGCACATGGTGGGGAGGAGAGCTTTAGGAAAAGAGTAGGGAAGCCTCGAGAATAAGACGAGTCATGTTTGGAACAAAGAAATTTAAACAGGAAACTTTACGTTTTTCTGAGCGATTCAGAAAAGCAGATAGACTTAGGACTCATGGCTGTGTCCCTGTAAGCCACCATGCTCCAGGGTAGGACCCTGAGAAGGAAAAGTACAGTCTCCCATTAAAGGGATAATTATTCCACCTATCTCTGTAGCATGGCTGAAGGGGAGCCTGACTTCCTGAGGTGGGGAGTCCCTTAGCCAGACTAGTCTGGAATGTTAGGTCTCCACCCAGGTCAGAGATTCCATCATCCTCTTGACCACATGAAATAGTTTTTCCTTAATGGGCCTTTACTGCTGCTGTGTCCCTGGGGTCTATGGGAGACAATGATGTAATCTCATGGGGGACATTCCTGTCTTTCTGGTCTTGGAAGGCAGAGGATCCACCTATTGGAGAGCAGATAGGCATGGTTCTCTTGGCTTTCCTGAAGGACTAACCCAGACTTCCCCTTACAACCTGCCCTTGCATCCCTGGGCCTCGACTTGTGGCAGAAGGGACTGGAGGCGGAAATGGCCACCTTTTCTCTCCCTCCTCCTGTCCTGTGCCAGTTCCACTGGCTGCCATGACTCTGGCCCACTGGGAAGGAGGGCCCTGCCTCCCTAGGCAGTCTCTCTGTTCTCCATGGCTCTGCCCACCTGCCCAGCTCCACCCTCCAGGCTGGACTCCTGTCCCAGTCCTCCCATCTTCCTAGGACCTAGAGGGTTTGGCAGCCCAGTCTGTTTTCAGTCCTTGTACAGGATTCTGGGTTGAAGCCTTATTTTTCTCTGACCATGTGACCTTGGAATCTTCTGTCTGACCCTCTTCAACATGGTGGTGTATCTACAGGGGTTCCAGCACTGCCATGGGAGGATACACAGGCCTGATCTCAGATGGCACCCCTCAGCTGTTATAGTGGCCTCCGGGGCCCTTCCCTTACTCCTACTGGCCTTGGGGCCTCTCTGCTTTCCTGGGAAGGGCATCAGACTTTAGTAGGCTTTATAGGACCAGTGCCAGCTTAGGCCATTCAGAAGAGTCCTCATTGTGTGTTTGCCTGGCTGAGGATATGGGGGGACAGCTCAAGACATGACATCCCTACTCCCTGCTGATCCCCGTATCATGACTTGCTAGTTGAGAGCTGCTGGGTCCCCACCTTGCTCCCTCCTATGGGATACCTCAGGAGAGGAGTGATAGCCTGTGTGTTTTGAGTGGCTTTGGCTCACAGGTAACCGGAGGCTCAGCCTCGTCAGGAGACCCCCTCCCTATGCTCACAGTGAGAGCTGAAGGGGTGGACACCCTGGCTGTCCTGGCATTGGCTGGCTCTGTTGCAAACTCTGCTGATACGCATTTCCCAAATGGTTCTCCTGGCTATGCTGCCTCCTGCAGTAGCCAAGAGGTGGATGTACCTCCCAAGGCCACCCCCAATGGGCTGGGCAGGTGGCCAGGGACTTGACTATTCCATCCTGCCCGGCTCGCCAGCCACTATAAGGACAGAGTCCGCCGCTGCGTTGTATGAGGAGAAGTGGGCCATTGTGAGCACCAACCTTCTCTCTGCCAGGGCCAGGTGGGGTTGAGCTCAGGTCAGTTTGGCACCAGGATGGCAGGGCTCTGCCACTTTTATGTCCTGTCTGCATTTTAGGGTTCTGTCTCACTGGGGTCAGCCACCCGCTGGGCAAGCATTGACTGAGTAACTACTGTAGACCCAGTAAGTCCTCTTCTAATCTTAATTCTCATGGGCCCAGCCTTCCTCCTTCAGACCTTTCTCACACTTCCACTCTACAGAACCTTCCCTGTCCTTACACCCTAGACTGATTCGATGCCTCCCTGTGCTCCTATTACTGTGTGCGTCTCTCGCCTAACCTGGCACACAGGCTGTCCTGTGCTGATATCACAGCGCCTCACCCTACCCTTAAGTTTTTGCATAAAGAAACTTGAGGGATATCTGCAGGCTCCATGTGGGATGACTCAGAAAACCCTGCCTCCTCTGCAGGATGGCCAAAGCCAGAGGACAAGCTGTGGACCTGGCCAGCTCCTGTCACTGACACAGACGTGGACCATGAGGATTGATTCCTAGTGCCAGGCACCTTGTTTGGCTTTAATCCAATTGCACACTGCTGTCTGCTCATTCCACATAGCAAGGCGGCCTTGGAGGTCATGCTCTGACATGCCCAGGATTGACATGGTCCAGGTAGCTGAGCTGGTGTGGGGTTAGATCTTTGAAGCTAAGGCCAGCCTCTGGTATCTGCTAGCACTGGGCAAGTCCCCAGTGGGGTGCCAAAGCCCTTGGCACCATCATTACAGCCAAGATCAGTCCCGGATGAGTTGAGTCTGGCCTTCTGACAAGTACTTGCCCCTGAGGGCTGCTCACCTGGCTTCTTTGGCTTTATGGCTCTTCAGATTCCTTGTCTTCAGTCACCAGGTCACCATGCTCCTGACCCTAATTAGCTGTCAGGGGAACAAGGCTCCTGGCACCCTTCCCATGCTAGGCTAGGGACCCTGAAGCCTGGGCAAAGGACAACCATAGGGCTGGTATCCTGCCTAGTCTTTTTTTTTCCTCCTTGGTTTTTCCAGACAGGCTTTCTGTGTAGCTCTGGCTGTCCTGGAACTCACTCTATAGACTCAGATATCCACCTGCCTCAGCTGGCTAGTCTGTCAACTTGACACAAGCTAGAGTCATCTGAAAGGAGGGAACCTCAGTTGAGAAAATGCCTCCATGAGATCCAGTTGAAAGGCATTTTCTTAATTAGTGATTGATGGGGGAGGGTCCAGCCCATTGTGGGTGTTGCCATCCCTGCGCTGGTGGTCCTGGGTTTTATAAAAAAGCAGGCTGAGCAAGCCATGAGGAGCAAGCCAGTGAGCAGTGCCTCTCCATGGTCTCTGCATCAGCTCCTGCCTCCAGGTTCCTGCCCTGCTTGAGCTCCTGTCCTGACTTCCTTCAGTGATGAAGAGTGCTGGGGATGTGTGAGTCAAATAAACCCTTTCCTCCCCGACTTGCTTTGGTCATGGTGTTTATCACAGCAATAGAAACCCTGACTAAGACAGCTGGGTTCCAGGGAGAGCTGTGTGGAGCTATGCTTACATGTATGAGCTCATGTTCACATGCTCCTGACCACCCCTTGGCTCATGTATGGCCACGGGTTTTCACCTACTGTATGTGTGTAGGTGGTTGCATACCTCCCTGCCAGCTAACATATCAACATGTACACATACCCCTTCATCCACACAGGTAGCTCCAACAGTTGTACACAGGTGTGCACACACCCCTCCCCCATGCAGGCAGAGGCCACAGCTGTCTGGCGTGCACGTACATGCACACCCAGGGCAGTTCTGTCGCAGCACAGCCCCCTCCTGCAGCCCAGAGTTGTCTTTTGCAACTCTTGCATTTCCAGCATAGTCCTTTGTATAGGCAGAAGCTTTCAAAACACTCCAGGCTTGTTTACCAAGCTGTGCAAGAACATTTTGTCTCTTCTCCAGCTAGGCCTTCCACAAGGAGCAGGAACGTGCCCGGCCCAGTGCTGGGCCAGCTGTGCATTTGCCAACAGCACCCCTGGCCTCTTAAAGGGCCAGCTGGGCGCACCTCAGAAGAGGACAGTGGGGCCTGGACAGAGGCCAGCTGGCCAGCTCTTGCCCTGTCAATGGCTATTGGCTCCTCATGCCAGGTCCCTTGTGAGATGAAACATTAAAGGGCCTGAGCCCGGGAACCAGCCTGAGAGCCGTTCATGAGGGTGGGCTGAGGAGGGGATTGCTGGCCAGTTATTTCAGTGAGGCAAGAGTCACACTCCTGTCCGGGTGAGGTATGGATTGTGCCAGAGGCATAGTATGCCAGTTATGCCCTCCAGGCTCTAGAGTTGGTGGTAGACAGAGTATCCTAGAGGACAGCCTGGTCATGCCAGCCTGGCAGTAGGGTCCAGGCATTTGCTGGGAAGGCCAGCCACCCTCTAGAGTCAGGGTGCTGCCAGAAGTTCCCCTTGACTGGTGTTCTTGGGCAGTGATCTTTGCCTTGCTTCTCTTCTGACCTCTTCCCAAGCCTCTCCCTCTGCCCAGCTGCCCCTCCAGGTCCCAGCCATTATAAGCACTATTCTTAGATATGCAATGCCCTCTGTGGCAAGGCTGATGAGTGTCCCTAACCTTTTCTGTCCACTCCATTCCCTGTTCTTGCCCAGTCTGCCATTTGCCTAGCTCCTGGCCTCAGCCTGCCTGGACGGGATATGAAGTAAGCAAAGAGTGGGAGCACCCCACTCCTCCCAGCTTGGGGTATGCTAGGGACACAGATGGGAGACAGAGAAGCAAAGCTAGGCCTGGAGGTCAAGGTCAAGTGGGAAAGCATGCACAGTGACTCTGTGCTTGGCTCCCAATGTAGTGTTGAGTAGCCTGGTGGCCAGGACAGTAATGGATATGTGACTAAAGAGAGATTCTTCCTGTTGAGAAAAGAAGTTTTTTATGCTATGTGTGGGAGGGTCCTTGAGCCCAGGCTCTCAGGGGCAGGGTAAAATGCAGCTAAGACTCCTGTTAGAACTCTTGCCTAAAGTATCCATGTGAGGGGCCTGCTGAGGACCTGCTATTCTGAGCAGAAGACTGTGGGGCACTTCTGTGGCAGAGTAAGGATTGGAGGCTGTGACAGACTTGAGGCAGATGGCACCAAGGTTCCTGAAGCCCCAGAGCCTTGGACCTGGATGTTTGAGCTGTTTGAAGGTGTCCCCATGGCTTTGTGGAGGATGACAGGTACCTCAAATCCCCAGCCCTTCAAGAAGTGCACTCTGAAGGTGGGTGGTGCCTGCTCATAGGCCATGGAGTTTGTGCCAGAGTCCTGTAGGCCAGTGGCTCTTCAGGGGGAAGGGTGCTCAGTGGCCCTTTCTCAACCTCAGCCTCTGGGAAGGGGGAGGGTCTTGCCTTCATTCTAGACCCCTGGGTCCTACCCAGCCCTGCTTCCAGGTTAGGGAGGTGCTTCTAAGCCTCTGTCCCCTTCTGAAAAGGAAGGGGATAAAGTGTGAGCTTTTGAGTTATGCAGTGAGTTAGGAGGTAGAGACTGGTTCAGGCCCTTTCTCAAAGTCAGTTGGGATGGGGTTGGTATCTGGGCTCTACAGTTTCATGTCTGTAGTTGTGGGAGATGCTTCAGTACCCCACTTAAATAAGAGCGCATGTGCTGTGGATATCACTCTGTATAAATAAAATACTGATTGGCCAGTAGCCAGGCAGGAAGTATAGGCGGGGCAAGAGAGAAGAGAATTCTGGGAGGTGGAAGGCTGGGGCAGAGAGACACTGCCAGCTGCCGCCATGACAAGTGAGATGTAAGGTACTGGTAAGCCACGAGCCACATGGCAACTTATAGACTAACAGAATGGGTTAATTTAAGATAGAAACAAGAAGCTTGCCACAGCCATACAGTTTGTAAACAATATAAGTCTCTGTGTGCTTACTTGGTTGGGTCTGAGCAACTGTGGGACTGGTGGGTAAGAGAGATTTGTCCTGACTGTGGGCCAGGCAGGAAAACTCTAGCTACATGCATGGGACTTGAGAATGGGGCCTAGCCTGTCCAAGAGCCTCCCTCTATTCCTTTCCCACTGCCACAGCCTCTCCACAGGCTGACTGGCCTGATGGGTTGTCGAGAGACTTGGTCCTGTGACAGAAATGCAAAGCAACTGGTGGGTGCTGGTGCCCTAGCCACCTCCTGCTCAGTTTCTACTGGGGGGCAAGGCCTAGACACCAGACTGGGCTGTGGCCAAACTTGGGAGCAGGAAGGCCATGCCCACCAAACAGAAGGCCCCAGTGAGGTGAGAGGGAGGTTTCAGAGCACCAAGACTGACAAAGTATAGAAAAAGCCAGTGCTCTAAAAAACAGGAAACACCTCACTATTGTTGGTTTTTTGTTTTTTAACTCTTTAGGGGCCTGCCACCCAGCTCCCAAATAAATACATGGAAACTTATTCTTAATTATGAATGCTCAGCCTTAGCTTGGCTTGTTTCTATCCAGCTTTTCTAACTTAAATTATCCTGTTTCTCTTTAACTACATTCTGCCTCTGGGCTTTTTACATTTCTTTATCCTATATATCTTTCTTTCCTTCTTACTCTGTGGCTGGCTGTGTGACTGTGTGGCTGGCTCCTCATGTCCTCCTCTCCTCCTTTTCTCACTCCTTGCTCTTCTCTCAAGCCTAGATCTCTCCTCCTATTTATTCTCTCTGCCTGATAGCCCTACCTATTTCTCTCTCCTGTCTAGCTATTGGCCATTCAGCTCTTTATTAGACCAATCAGGTGTTTTAGACAGGCAAAGTAACACAAGCTAAACAGAGTTAAACATATGCAACAGAAAACAATGCAACACATCTTTGCATCATCAAACAAATATTCCACAGCATAAACAAATGTAATACATCTTCAACTAATATTTCACAGCATCTCACCGGGGCTGAATGCAATGGACAGAACATGTTCGAGAATGGCTTGCACTCTTCAAACGCTGGGGGAGGTGGGTGCCACAAAGGACCTGTGAAGGGTCAGGGCTCTTGTGGTTGGGGGCTTTTGAGCCTCAGACCTCATCCAGCTCTTCAGCTCACCTTTATTCTTAAAAACACCTTTCTCTTTTGTAATAAACCATCTCTGCCACTATCCATTATATCCCTGGTCCAATTCTTTGTTCTGAGACAAAAGATCCTGGAAATCTTGGTGGAGGCTCAGCAGATACCCTCTGGATTCTAATCCAAGCCTATCACACAGCAGCCCACCCTGGCAGTTGAATCATGGGCTTTGCCCTGATGGGTCCTGCCTGTAACCCTCAGCCTGGTGGCCTCCCTGTGTCATATAGATGCTGGCCATGGCCTTAGGGACAAAGGCCCTACTCTTTCCACCAGGGCCTCAGAAAGGTACTCCAAACAGCAGTGTTTCTTGCCTACTTTGTCCCCTAGTTCTTCCAGCCCCGATGCTGTGAGTCTCTCATCTGGCCAGCTGGCCTTGACCCCATATCATCTGCCTCCCCTTCAGACACAGAGCACCATCACCATGTCTTCTCTTCATCCCATGGCTCCTCCAAGGACGGCTGCAGCTGTCAGGTACCCAATAGGCTAGAAAAGCACAGGACATCCAAGCCTTTCCTTTTGCCCCAGGTTCAGGCCAAGGTCTGGGCTGAATGGAGCCTCTTGATTCCTGGGTTGTAGTCTCTGGTCTTAGGTGACCTTGGCAGAGCTCTATCTCCATTCACTGGCCTAGCCCCAATCTTCAGCATGGGCCAGTTTTCTCTGGCCTCCCTACCTTGCTTGACCAGCCTGAGAACAGGCCAGTCACTGGACCTCTGTCTTGAAGCCTTCAAGTGCTCATTTGTCTCAGTAGAAGCTGGGGATGTGGTAGGAGGTAGAGTACTTAACTAGTATGCTCAAAACTCTGGGCTTTGATGTCCAGCACCACACAAAACTGAGTGGCGGCATGTCTGTAATCCCAGCACAGGGGAGGTGGAAACAGGATGATAGGATGTTCACCATCATTCCTGGTTACATAGATTTGAGGTCAGCCTGGGCTTCATGAGACCCTGTCTCAAAAAAAAAAAAAAAAAAAATTCAAGTTTGACTTCATGGTGGAATGCTGTCATGAGGGGCCAAGGTCTTTGGGGATACCCTTCTCTCCTGCCCACATTGTTCCTGCTGCTGCTGGGGCTGCTGCTCTGGCTTTGGCCATGGATACAGCATAGTGTGGACACAGATCAGCCATGAACTTTGGGTCAGTTGCTATGTGAAGTTATACCTATGGCCTCTTTCTTGAACCATAAAAATGGAGACAGAGGCTCCCAGGGTGATGGTCATATATGTAAACATTGACAACTGCCATCATGGTTCTTATTCAGGGATGGAGAAACTGGTAACTATCTCTGTCCACAGGAGGGAGTGAGAGATGGACAGGCAAAGTGCACCTGAGAGGGTAGTGTCTGCCTCTGTTTCCCCAAGGGAACAGCCTGGCTCCCGACACCAGGGGAGGGACAGGAGCAGCTGCACCAGGGGCCCCTGATGGGACAGTGCTGACCCACACAGACCACTCCCCCTTTACAGTCTTTGCTCCTGCACAGCTTAGAGGCACGTTTGCTGCTACTTGACCCGGGCTTTTCTCTAGAGCTATCTGGGCACCTTCCGAGGACACAGGGTTCTGGATAGAGGAAAAAGCTTCAGAGCTGGTAAGTGGGGTTCTTGTGGAGCCTGGAGGACAACAGAGAAGGAAGAGGCTCCCACTCTGCTCTACCGGCCCTGTAGGGAATGGGGTAACGTCCAAGGCAAGGGCTGTTTAGAGTCGTCTCTGGTCTGGCCTGCCCTGTTAGAGTGCCCAGGGGCCACAGGGCAAGGTGGCGGCTCCCTGAAGGATGGACAGGAAGACAGTGGTTGGACACTGACTCCTTCACAGAGCCCATGTACCTTCCTCATCCTTCTTGGCTTTCTTGCATGACCCATCTCTGGCTGTCCCTTTTCTAGTCTCCCTGCTCCTGACCTCACAGCATCAGGGGACAGGTCCTGGGCAGTCTTCCTCACCTTCCCACACTCTTAGAGAATGTGAGGCTCCTGTACTACACAGGCCCCCTCATCCCTCTTCTCTTGCACACTTGCTTCAGATGGGCCCTGGAAGCTTGGTTACCAAGGCCTTGAGCCCTGTAACTAATGCCTACCCTGCCCCTGGGCTCCTGTTCCCTGCCTGCTCAGCCCACTCTGCCTTTAGTACCAGGTCCAGCTTGGGTATCATGGTCCTAGAATCCCCCAGTCCCATCCTCAGAGGAGTGGTCTTCCTTCCTCCAGGCACAGACTTGGGATACCAGCTTTGGCTGGATCCAGCTCCTTTGTGCTGTGACCTCTTAAGTCTGGGCCTTAGCAGGTCTGTGGTCACAGGACTCTTGGGGCTGGTCGTCATGCCTGGCACTGTGACTGTGCTGTGGCCAGGATGGATGCCCATCTTTCCAGTGTCTGGGGATTACACAGGGCCTGCTCAATGGCCTTTTCAGGCCTGTTTGTTTCTGTTCCTATGGCAGTGCCATGGGTGGGGTGCTCCCTGGCAGCCTTGGCTCCACACTCCTGAGTTGTAACTTTCCTCTCTTGGGCCCTCTTCTCATTGCCCCACCACCCTCTTTTGTGCATGGGCTTAGGCTGGAGTCAGGGGCTGCCCAAGTTCCCCAAGAAAACAGTGCAAGCATTGTTCTTTCCTCTATCTCCACAACCTGGCTGACAGCCCAACTCTCCCTAACACCAAACTGCCCTTGCTTGGTTTCTGAACACCCCCTGCAAGCACTTGACTATAGCTCTGAGCCCCCACATCACGGCTCTGGAATTTGCCCCTTGCCCAGCACTTGACTAGGGTGTTAGAAGTGCTCCCTCCCCAAGATAGTTTTGTCAACTTGATAGAATCTAGAATCAACCGGGAAACAAATCTCAGTGAGGGATTTTCCAGATCAGATTGGCTTGTTGCATCTGTTGGGGATTGTCTTAAATACACTGAAATTGGAAGGCCTGCCTACTTTGGGCAGCAACATTCCCTAGGTTAACTGTATGAATGTGGAGGAAGTGAGCTGAGAACAGCATGCATGCTTTACTCACAGCTTGCTGCTCTTGATCATTCTGGGTGGAATGTGACCAACCAGTTCTCTCAAGCTCCTGAGGCTGTGACTTCCTTGCTATGATGGACTGTAACCTGGAATTGTGTGCTAAAGCAAACCCCCTCTCCCTTAAGCTGCTTTTGCTGGGGTATTTTTTTTTATCACAGTAATAGAAATGAATGAAGCTGAGATATCCCCTCAACCTCACCCACCTTGTGCCTTGTCTGGAGCTCTGGAAGCCTCCCATGAAGTCTGCATAGCAGTGTAGTGGGACCAGTGACTCTGATCTAGAAGGTGGGCAGCAGTCTTAGCCTGTCTCAAGGAGGCTGTGAGCCTTATAGCTGGCTTTGGCTCTCCCCAGGGGTGCAGTGGATGTGAGAACAGGTATCAGAAGGCCTGAGGGGCATCTTTGTGGTGCCAGCAGAGACAGCTGCCAGTTTATTTGGCCTCTGAGACACCAGGTCTCTGTGATGGGGCAATTGGGGTGTATGGTGATCGGGTTGAGGCTATCAAGGACAAAGGATCCTTGTGACCTTTCTAATAGTCTGATGTATGCCCACTTCAAGGCCGGTCTCACATTTAGACCTTAGGTAACAAGGTTATTGTGGCCATTGGATAGATGGGTAAACCAAGACCAGGCAGGCAGGACAGACGCAAAATCAAATACCCTGCTGACTCCAGAGAGGGCGCAGGCTCTGGGGCTGAGTCACTTTCCAGTACCTTCGGCCAACTTGGCTGCACGCTTCCTGGCTGTGGCTCTGCCCAGAGGCTGTCAGATATTCAGAACACACTCAGGGCCTGAGGGTCCCCTCAGAGCTCTGTCTGGGAACTAGAGTTGGCGTCTATATTTCTCTTCCTTAGCACACTTCTCCTGAATTTTCACACTCATGAGAGATGGCAGCAGGCAGTGTTCCTCTCCTCCCCTCCCCTCTCCTCCCCTCTCCTCCCCTCCCCTCCCCTCTCCTCCCCTCTCCTCCCCTCCCCTCCCTTCCCCTCCCCTCCCTTCCCCTCCCTTCCCTTCCCCTTCCCTCCCCTCCCCTCCCCTTCCTTCCCCTCCCCTCCCTTCCCCTTCCCTCCCCTCCCCTCCCCCTCCCCTTCCCCTCCCCTCCTCTCGTCTTCTCCCCTCCCCTCCCCTCTCCTCCCCTCCCCTCCCCTCCCCTCCCCTCCCCTCCCCTCCCTTTTCTTCTCTTTGAGATGGGGGGTCTCAAGTATTTCAAGCTGTGAGCTGTGTAGCTGAGGGTGGACTGGGACTTGTGACCCTGTCACCTCCACACCCAAAACGCTGGGATTACAGACTACATCCCTACACCCAGTGTATGCACTACTGGAGGTGAAACCTAGGCTTTGTGCACCTTGGATGAGCACTCTCCCAACCGAGTCACATCCCCAGCCTTCTTCAATACGTTTCTAATTGATCTCAAAACTCAAGGACGGGCTTTGTCCAGGCCCGATGGGCCTCCCAAGTCTTTTCAAAAGGCAGAAAGCTGAACACCAGGCCAGAGGAAGCCAAGGGAAGTTTCCAGTCCTACTCTGGCCACTCCAGGCCACCTGAGCTTGGGACTGGCAGGAGATGGGTGCTCACACAATAAGCACTTCTGCTGTGCCGTTTAGAAGAAGTAAGTAGCAGTCCCGCTCTGGTTTCTGTTTTTGCTTGTCTCGAATCAGGAGGGTTTGGCTGAATGAAGCCGTTGCTAGCACACAGCAGCAGAGCAGCCTTGTCCAGGCCTGATGAGACAGCCCCAGGGTGTGAGGGGGTGCGGCTTTCTCTGGAACTGTGCTGTGGACTGTACTCCCTTCCCCCAGGACTTGCAGGCTGCTCTGCGTTTTTGACCCTCAGGTGTGAAGCTTTGCGGGCACTTCCTGCTCTCTTCTCTACAGACAGCCTGGAGGTGGAGGGGAATCAGAGGGACCAGAGGAAACACCCTGCCATTTTCTAGCTGTGGGCCTTAGGGCAAGGTCTCCTCTCCCTTCCTTCCCTAAAACAGTGGCTCTCAATCTTCCTAATGCTAAGACCCTTTAATACAGATCCTCATGTTGTGGTAACCCCCAAACATAAAATTATTTTTGTTGCTACTTCATAACTGTAGTTCAGTTACTGTTATGAATTGTCATGTAAAGATCTGATAGGGGACTTTCCCAAATGGGCCACCACCCACAGGTTGAGAACCACCGCCTTAAATCAAAACAGGGAGAAAACAGAGCCTGCGTGTGTGGAGCTGGGCCTCTCCATGAGGTAGGCTCCTGTCCCCCTCAGGATAACCCAGGTGGTGTTAGCCAGCCTGTCAGGCTGTGAGGGATATGGATGGGTTCCCCAGCCCTGTCTGCCCCTTACCATCAGTGGCCCACCTGACCCATGTTTTCTTGGCTTGGGCTTTGTGCCTACTCTCTGTCACCTCAAGGTATTACAGGTTGCCTCCTATATTGGTGGTGTGGGTAGCCATTCATGCTTGTGATGGGCGTGGAGCCTCAGAGGAATATCTGTCTCCATGGACACTGCCTGTCTAAGTGTCTGTGGATTTTCCTGTGCTGTGGTCCCAATATTTGCGTCGTTGGAAGCAGAGTGTTTGGTGAGACAGTAAAGGTCCCTTGGGCTGGGGAAGTCACTGGTAAGGATTTGCTCAGGTTCCCTTGTGCTCCCTCAGGGTTGGCAGAAGCTGGAGTCATTCCCCAGGGGAATGTAGCTTCTCAATGAGGCAAGCAGCAGGGCCTGAGTCCTACAGTACCCTCTTCAGAGGGGTTGACCAGGCCCTACTGTGTGGAGAAAATGGATTAGGCATCCACTGTGTGCTCAGCTTGAACTGACTCGGTGTTTCTGAAATGCCCAGGTCCTAAGCTTCCCTGGGGACCTGATGGAAGGGAAGGTGAGGAGGCATTTACCTTGAAAGTTCCTGGCTAGCACAGAAGTTAACCATCGATGATGTGTACCCCTGATGTGATGGGACAAGAAGGAGGTGTCTCCTCTTTGGTCCTCTTCCCAAGAGGACTCTGGGTTAGCCAGAGACATGGCAGATGAAGCCCAAATGAGAATGTTCTACAAAACACCTGGTTCAAAATGGTCAAGGTCACCACAGAAATGGAAAGCCTGAGAAACTTCACAGCCAAGGGGGGAGCCCCCAGGATCAGACAGCCAACTGTGCCAAGGCAAGAAAATGACACTGGTAAAACCAAAGTCATCTGAGTCCAGTATAGACTTGGGTTCCTGACAACATCGATGGGTCATTGTGACAAATGAGCCGTGAGAATGTAAGGAATGGCTGGACGGAGGCTGTTGGGAAGGGGGTGTCTGTCAGTACTATGTCCTCTATTTTGATATAATCCTTAATAATTCAATAATATTAAGTTTATGAGCAAAAAGGGGTCTCTGGGGTGTGAGGATTAATCACCACCAACTCGACTGGATTAAAAACTCCTGCAGTGCTAGTGGGGTGTACATCTGGGCCTGTCTGTGAGCACTTCTAGATTGGATTAGCTGAGAAAGGACCACCCTGCCTGAATGTGGGCCAGACCTCCCCAGCCACTGGAATCCTGGGATGATGAATAGTGTTGGAAAATACGAAATCTAGAGGGCTGGAGAGAGATGGCTCAGAAGTTAAGAGAGCTTCTTGCTCTTGCAGAGGACCACAGTTCAGTTCCCAGCACCCACACGACAGCTCGAGGACTCACATGTGCTTACATATACAAAGATACATAATAGAGTTAAAACCAATCTTAAGAAAAGAGAGAAAGTTGAAAGGTTTAGTGTGGGGCCGGGGGCTCGAGAAGGACCCTGAGGTAGATACTGGACACTGAGGAATTTTCTCAGAAGCGCTCTCAGTGCCGTGGACAGACAGGCACAGGGCCAACAACATGGTGGGGTTCCAAGGAGAGTGTGGCCGCCAGTAACCTCTCTGGTGTAAACTCCCTTCCCAGGTGAGAGACCCTGGTACCAGGAAGTCTGTGAGCTGGGGACTCACTGAGGCTGTCCCAGTGGAGTGCCCGTGGGGGTGTGTGAAAGGAGGTGGCTGCTGCAGGTATTGTTGCCAGAGCAGCTGAATTCTGACATTACATCCTTACAAAAGCCAGCTAAGAGCCACAGTTTCTTTCTCTGCCTTCTGATCTGTCCAGATGTGAGCAGGCAGCTTCTGGCTCCTGCTGCCATACCTTGCCTACGATGATGGAGTCAAATAAACCTTTCCACCCTCCATTTGCTTCTTGTGTGTTTTATCACCATGATGAAAAGTCAACGAGTACCTGTGCCCGGGCACAGTTTTGTGCCCTGTTTCACACTTTTCCTCTGTCATCAGAAAGGGCCTGTCATAGGAAGAGAAAAGTCTGCCTTGGCCCAAGGTAGTGGAGGAGAGAGAGCCCTTGGGGATCCCGTGGAGATGCCTCCCTTCCATGCTCAAAAGTGTCATGGCCTGTTTCCTGGAAGTTCTATCCTCTGGAGGAAGCTTGCAACCAAGCTTGTCCTCCTGGTGTGCACCTAAGAGGGCAGAAGAGGTTCAGTCCTTAATGTCCAGTGGGACAGCTGCACTAATTTGTGTGTTTGGTCTCCCAGGAGCCTGCTGCTCAGAACTGTCATGTCCCAGAGATCTTCAAATTTCACCAAGTGGCCCACTGATAGCATGAAGCTTCATTAGTGTCTGTACCTAGAGGTCCAGCCAAAGCTAGACCCAGAACACTAGACTGGGCAGCAAGCATCCTTGGCTTGAATCTCTACACTGCTGTAAACTCAGTAGGAACCCTTGACAGGAGTGCAGTGTCAAGGGACTTAGGGATCATCTATTCACCAGTAGGATGCAGGAAGGACATCAAAGCTTCTGTGGGTGTCGAGTTGAGAGGATTTGTGTTGGGAGCTGGTCCCAAAGATGATGGGAGAGTAGGAAGGGTGAGGGGAATCACAGCTCAGGGTGTGGTTGTGCTCCTGGAGTGGGATCATAGAAGAAAGCCATGGCAAAGAGGACGGGGAAAGACAACTTCCTCCCTCCTCCTGCCTTCCACCCTGGTCTCATAGAACGTAGTCAGGACCTGGAAGTGGGGACTCCACAATACTTAAGCAGAGTAGGAAAAGGCACATACAGATAGGAGACCATACAGGCATACTCAGCCACAGGGTCCTCCTAAGACAGAGGTGGACATTGAGGCTAAGAGAGGGAAAGAGAAACCAAAGTCCCACAGCCAATTAGAGACAGACCTGAGATTTTAGCCCAGTGACCATGCCTCCTCTAGCCTAGAGAATCTGACCTTTTTATTTTTGTTTTTGGTCACAGACCCCTTCGAGAATCTAATGAAAGCCACAGGTCTTCCTGCAAAGATAAGCAGACACACAAATGTAGCCATTTCTTTGCATTGGTAGATTTCTGTGTTGGGACTGAAGTGACCACAAATCAGAAGGATTTGAAAAAAAAAAAAAAAAAAAACAACCTGCATATATGTGCTAAACCTGCACAGACTTAGTTTCATGTTGTCATTTCCTAAACAACACAGCTTAGCAGTTATTCACATTGCACTCAACTGCTTTGTGTTATGTGTAATCCAGAGTTGATTTAAAGTATATGTGGGTTGGGGTTGGAGAGATGGCTCAGCTGGTAAAAGTACATACTACTCTTTCAGAGAACCTGGGTTTGATTCCCAGCATCCACATGACAGCTCACAATTGTCTGTAACTCTTATTTCAGGGGGGTTGGATGCCTTCTTTTTGCCTCTGTGGGCTCTAGGTATGTATGTGATACACATAGATACATTCAGGCAAGCACTTATATGTATAAAAAAAAATCTTTAAAAAATAAATTCTTACCTGGGCAGTGGTGGCACACACCTTTAATCCTGGCAGGCAGATCTCTGAGTTCTGAGGTTTATGGAGAGAGTTCCAGGGCAGCCAGGGTTACACAGAGAAACTGTCTCAAAAACAAAAAAACAAACCAAAAATAAATATATAAACAAATCCTTAAAATATACATCAGCAAGAATAAATAAAAGATAATGTAGATAAAATACAACACAACACCAGTCAGTGACTATTGCTCTGAGTGGTGATGGGGAAGCTTTCAGATGTAGACATGAAGCTGTCAATCAAAGCTAGAGATAGAGAGGTCTGAAAGATGTCACCAGGCTAGACATGGTGGCCCATGTCTTTAATCCCATCACTGGGGAGACAGAGGCAACTAGATCTCTGTGAGTTCCAGGACAGCTGGAGCTACATAGCCCTGTCTCAAACAAACAAACAAACAAACAAACAAACAAACAAGATGTCACATGGGATGAATTTCATGGTGCTGTGTCATGGTTTGAATGTGAACTGGCCCCTGGATGGCTGTATGTCTGGACACTTGTTCCTGGGTTGGTGGTGCTGTTTGGAAACGTTGTAGGACCTTTAGGAGATGAAGTCTTGCTGAAGAAGTGAGCCACTGGGGGCTGGCCTTGAAGTTTGATAGTGTGGCCTCACTTCCCATTTATTCTCTGCTTTCTGGCTGCTGATACCATGTGTCCAGCCTCCTGATTCTGTGGTGATATCTTCCTGAGTTGCTATTGTGCCTTCCTTGCCACAAGAGAACTATTATTGTCAATTTAGGGAAGCCCCATGTTTGGCGCCATAAATTTCCAGGGACATTGGGGTCCCCCATTTGGACTCTTAGCCCTAAAAGAATGTAAGAACAGACTTGGAAGGAAGCTCTAGGAGAGTTCTATTAGAGTTTAGATGAAAAACCACAGCAAGGCAGATAATCTGTAAATCTTGGTAGCTGATCAGGGGAGAAAGATGGAGAAGAGGAAGAGAGAAGGAAGTCAGCTGTTTGAGGCATGGAGGTTCAGAGGCAGCTACAAGGTAGA